>NW_027069572.1:745753-769974 GCF_002906115.3 Quercus suber
TTTTTTTTTTTTTTTTTTTTAATGAAAAAAAATGGGTAAAGGGGGTGACCTGAGTTGGACTTAAGACTTATAAGTAATAGTCACAAATTCGTCTCAAAATAATGTGATTACATTGTAATATGGAGTAGTATATATTCTGTAGGTAAATAAGTCTATATATATATATATATCCAAGGAAACATGTTGCAATTTGCTTTCAATTATTATATATGGCAAGATATTTTGTAAGTGTTATAATATAGCAAAATATGCATCAAAACCCAACACAATAAAAAAAAAAATTTTAAAAATAGAGAAGGTATAATTTTGATTAGAACGTGAAAATGAATCTTGATTATGTCATATGGAAGCTAACATTATTTTTCATTTTTTGAGAAGTTAATGAGCAATTTATACAAACTATGCTTTTTAAACCAAGCTATAACAATTTATATTTTGATATTCACTAAACTCATATATGAAAATCAACTAATTTATAGAATCTTTTCTCCAATATTTAATGAACTTGAAAAACAGAGAAGGGGGGGGGGGGGAAATGGTAGATGGAAGAGTTGGTATTCCCAAAGTAGGTCTTCAATTTTTTTATTATTTGAAAACATTATCACATTATGTTATATGTAAGGTTTTAACTTTAACATTTTAACTTTTTTTTCATCAAAGCTGTGTAAATAGAAGCCCATTGTTCACCAAATTTGGGGTATAGATTTCAACAAACACAAATAGAGTCCTTGGAAGCATGACAACACATGAAAAGTGGGGTAAACTATGACCAGTCGAAATTTAGGGGGAAAAAAATGGTAGATGGAAGAGTTGGTATTCCCAAAGTAGGTCTTCAATTTTTTTTATTATTTGAAAACATTATCACATTATGTTATATGTAAGGTTTTAACTTTTTTTAACTTTTTTTTCATCAAAGCTGTGTAGGAGAGGAATCTATTGAGGGATGGTTGCAAAAAAGTTTTAAGGAATCTAAGGTTGTAGTTGCAGATCTTGTCCAACTCTCACAGTCTCATTATTCTGCTCTATAGTTGCTGTCTAGCAAACCTCAGTTTGGCAGGCAAATTGTGGGGAAGATAATGAAATAAGCCAATGTAAGTGCATCAACTAACCATAAAAATGGATTTTCAATAAATGATAAGCTATTTCCAAGTCCAATCAAAGATAAGTTGCAAAACAATAGGGCTTTGAACATTTACATTCCAAGTTATTTCCAATCGGTCAATGGTCACGGTTGCCTAAGCCAAAAGGTACAATTTCACCACAACTAATTGGGTATTAATCTCATCTATAACCTATTTCATAAATTAAAACCTCCCTTAAGCATAAAAATAAGACACAGAAAAGAAAAATGGTAAAAGGGAAAGTATAAAAATAAAAGAACCTAGGAAAAGTCCTACTATGGCTTTATGCCAACTTGCAAAAGAAAATGCAAAGGTATAAACACTATGTTGGGCATTTTTCTTAACAGTTCTATCAGTCTGAAAATACAATGTAAAAGACAATGTCTTGGATGAAAGTTTGTGGCAAGACACAATGTTTTGGATGAAAGTTTACCCACAATTCTATGATTTGCCAGAACATACTCCACTAAACCCGTGAATTACAAGAACAGCGTAGAGATAGAGATAAAGAGTCCATATCCATATCAATTTTCCTTGGCTTTTCTCTCTCTCTCTCTATTTATCAATTAATCAATTATATCTCTGTCAAAGACCCAAATTCTCAGACCAATAATAAAGATTCAATTTTGAATGTGTGTTTGTCTTCCTTATAATCTCAGAAACTGAGTTGTGTGTTCAAAACCGAGCAGCAAAGTACTACTACCAATCCGTATAAATCAAAAGACAATCTATTGGCAGTATTTTTGCAGCTTCTGTTAGTATTAAACCAAAAGACAGAGCACCAATTAAAAGCCACAACAACCATAACAATCATCCACACCACAGCATAAAAGTGACCGTAACAAAATGTAAAAAGGGAAACAAAAAACATCAAGCAAAAGAATGGAGCACAGGGATTTAGAGATACCTCAACCAAATCAACCAGGTTCCATCAGTATTTATATACTGTGAGGAGAGGAAGACAGGAAGGAAGGAACTCAAATAAGTGGCCATTATTGTGAAACCGTAGAACAGGAAGGTGGGGAGATTTTCACGATTTCAAATGGTATTAGATTCCTTCCCTTCACGGTTTTAGACTCTCTGGTTGTCCTTGAAACAATGCGTAACGTAGAACAGAAAGGTGGGAGAAATTCAAATGGTCTGTTTTGAACTTTCTGGTTGTCCTCACGCTGTGCTTCTCACACAAAACCCTTTATGGTTCCACGGTTTCAAATTTTTCCTTTAAGTTGAAAAGACCTTGGGCTGGGTTTTATGGTGGAAGTAAATAGATAAAGAGTGGGTTGGGTTTTATGGTGGAAGTAAATAGGTAAAGAGTGGGCTGGGATTTATTATTGAGATTTATTATAGGGTTGGGATTTATTATGCAGATTTATTATTATTTTGAAATTTGTAAAAATTATTTTAAAATTGTAAGAAAAAAAAAATTTTAAAAATATTGGAATGACATGGCCGCTGACGTGGCACAATGTGAGTACAGCAACATTAAATGCTACACTTCAGCTTTTAGTAATATATATTATTATTTTAAAATTTGTAAAAATTATTTTAAAATTGTAAGAAAAAAAAATTTTAAAAAGATTGGAATGACATAGCCGCTGACGTGGCACCATGTGAGTGCAGCAACATTAAACACTACACTTTAGTTTTTAGTAATATATAGATATAGATTCTATTGAATATTCTCTCAGAAACAAAAGACGATTGTTCATGAGCTAATCTCTAATAAATCGTAAATGAAATTTCGTAGAATATTTTAATTATCAGAATAAGTTCACAAATTTCAATATTCTAGTAGTCACAAAAAAAGTAAAAACCAATGTAAAATCTTAATACTCTTCACACACGCACCACCCCAACAATAGTCCAAAGACTCCAAACTTCTCATCAAAAAAAAAAAAAAAAAAAAAAAAAAGNTTTTTTTCATCAAAGCTGTGTAAATAGAAGCCCATTGTTCACCAAATTTGGGGTATAGATTTCAACAAACACAAATAGAGTCCTTGGAAGCATGACAACACATGAAAAGTGGGGTAAACTATGACCAGTCGAAATTTAGGGGGAAAAAAATGGTAGATGGAAGAGTTGGTATTCCCAAAGTAGGTCTTCAATTTTTTTTATTATTTGAAAACATTATCACATTATGTTATATGTAAGGTTTTAACTTTTTTTAACTTTTTTTTCATCAAAGCTGTGTAGGAGAGGAATCTATTGAGGGATGGTTGCAAAAAAGTTTTAAGGAATCTAAGGTTGTAGTTGCAGATCTTGTCCAACTCTCACAGTCTCATTATTCTGCTCTATAGTTGCTGTCTAGCAAACCTCAGTTTGGCAGGCAAATTGTGGGGAAGATAATGAAATAAGCCAATGTAAGTGCATCAACTAACCATAAAAATGGATTTTCAATAAATGATAAGCTATTTCCAAGTCCAATCAAAGATAAGTTGCAAAACAATAGGGCTTTGAACATTTACATTCCAAGTTATTTCCAATCGGTCAATGGTCACGGTTGCCTAAGCCAAAAGGTACAATTTCACCACAACTAATTGGGTATTAATCTCATCTATAACCTATTTCATAAATTAAAACCTCCCTTAAGCATAAAAATAAGACACAGAAAAGAAAAATGGTAAAAGGGAAAGTATAAAAATAAAAGAACCTAGGAAAAGTCCTACTATGGCTTTATGCCAACTTGCAAAAGAAAATGCAAAGGTATAAACACTATGTTGGGCATTTTTCTTAACAGTTCTATCAGTCTGAAAATACAATGTAAAAGACAATGTCTTGGATGAAAGTTTGTGGCAAGACACAATGTTTTGGATGAAAGTTTACCCACAATTCTATGATTTGCCAGAACATACTCCACTAAACCCGTGAATTACAAGAACAGCGTAGAGATAGAGATAAAGAGTCCATATCCATATCAATTTTCCTTGGCTTTTCTCTCTCTCTCTCTATTTATCAATTAATCAATTATATCTCTGTCAAAGACCCAAATTCTCAGACCAATAATAAAGATTCAATTTTGAATGTGTGTTTGTCTTCCTTATAATCTCAGAAACTGAGTTGTGTGTTCAAAACCGAGCAGCAAAGTACTACTACCAATCCGTATAAATCAAAAGACAATCTATTGGCAGTATTTTTGCAGCTTCTGTTAGTATTAAACCAAAAGACAGAGCACCAATTAAAAGCCACAACAACCATAACAATCATCCACACCACAGCATAAAAGTGACCGTAACAAAATGTAAAAAGGGAAACAAAAAACATCAAGCAAAAGAATGGAGCACAGGGATTTAGAGATACCTCAACCAAATCAACCAGGTTCCATCAGTATTTATATACTGTGAGGAGAGGAAGACAGGAAGGAAGGAACTCAAATAAGTGGCCATTATTGTGAAACCGTAGAACAGGAAGGTGGGGAGATTTTCACGATTTCAAATGGTATTAGATTCCTTCCCTTCACGGTTTTAGACTCTCTGGTTGTCCTTGAAACAATGCGTAACGTAGAACAGAAAGGTGGGAGAAATTCAAATGGTCTGTTTTGAACTTTCTGGTTGTCCTCACGCTGTGCTTCTCACACAAAACCCTTTATGGTTCCACGGTTTCAAATTTTTCCTTTAAGTTGAAAAGACCTTGGGCTGGGTTTTATGGTGGAAGTAAATAGATAAAGAGTGGGTTGGGTTTTATGGTGGAAGTAAATAGGTAAAGAGTGGGCTGGGATTTATTATTGAGATTTATTATAGGGTTGGGATTTATTATGCAGATTTATTATTATTTTGAAATTTGTAAAAATTATTTTAAAATTGTAAGAAAAAAAAAATTTTAAAAATATTGGAATGACATGGCCGCTGACGTGGCACAATGTGAGTACAGCAACATTAAATGCTACACTTCAGCTTTTAGTAATATATATTATTATTTTAAAATTTGTAAAAATTATTTTAAAATTGTAAGAAAAAAAAATTTTAAAAAGATTGGAATGACATAGCCGCTGACGTGGCACCATGTGAGTGCAGCAACATTAAACACTACACTTTAGTTTTTAGTAATATATAGATATAGATTCTATTGAATATTCTCTCAGAAACAAAAGACGATTGTTCATGAGCTAATCTCTAATAAATCGTAAATGAAATTTCGTAGAATATTTTAATTATCAGAATAAGTTCACAAATTTCAATATTCTAGTAGTCACAAAAAAAGTAAAAACCAATGTAAAATCTTAATACTCTTCACACACGCACCACCCCAACAATAGTCCAAAGACTCCAAACTTCTCATCAAAAAAAAAAAAAAAAAAAAACAATAGTCCAAACTTGTTACAAGTAACCAAAATCCAAACTAACTGGATTAAGCATAAAAACAAGTAAAACAAATAAATAAACTATTTATATAATAAAACTCATGGGTTTGGAAATTGTTTGTCAGTTCAATTAAAAAATTGGCATATGATTTGCAATGAATTCCAAAAACTTTAAAATAAAAAAAAAATATATATATATATATATATATATGTGTGTGTGTGTGTATATATCATTTGGCTTGAAACTATACACATATCCAATCAATTTTGATATACATAATAATTTTTATTAATATGATCATGCTATATTTAATTTTCAGAATGTATTTTCCAATCAATTCTGGTGATAAGCCCTAGAATAAAAACTAGTCTCTTGGCCAATGTATACCCCCATTGGTAGGTCCAAAGAAGGTATAATTAATTTCAGATTTGTATTTAATTTAATTTCATTCCATATACCAGAAGAATCATATATCATAATTCCATATATATATATATATATAGTTCAAACAAATATTTCCATCAAGTCATTAGTTCCCTTCACAAAATTTACACGTGCTTGCAAGCGCGGCCATAGGACTTGGTCTTAGGCCACGCTTGAAAAGTGCGGCCATTGACCCCCTTTGGCCTATAGTCACGGGGCTTGGGCCACACTTAAAAACGCGGCCTGAAAAAACGCGGCCATAGGCCAAATGGGCCTATGGCCACATTTTTTGGACCTAAGGCCGCGTTTTACAAACGTGGCCTAAAGTCATTTTTTTTTTTGTAGTGTTGATCCAGACAGGCCTTGAAGAAAATAGAAACTCTCTAAATAGCCAATTGAGTCAAATAAATTTATAGGAGTAATATTTTAATAAGCAATAAATTAACATAGATAAAATAATTAAATTACATATAGAAAAAAATAACAAATGAATATTTAATAAATAAAAATTGTATTTTTAAACATAATATAGCGAGCCAACAAACTTTACTTACATCAATAGATGTATACTCAAAAGCTCTTGCAAGTCCTCAAGAACACTCCAACATAACCTAAATTTCATTGTAATAAATTCAATTACTCCATGAACCTCCAGTTTTGACAATTTCATATTTGAGAAATATTTCACCTTTGGCTAATGCGGATGTCTTTTGTGGTTTTGGCTTATTCTTTTCTTGGGCACCTATTTATGAGATTTTCTTTTTCTTCGAATAAATTGTTTTCGTGCACGTGTTCCAAATATTCTGAGTTTTATTGTTAGACTCACATTCGTTGGAAGTGAGCTCATTCTTGTATTTATGAGCAATTATGTATCTCCATTGATATATTAATATATAGGTATAGTATGAACTTGTATCTAGTATGAACTTGTATCTTATCTATAACACACGTGTATGTACCCTGTCTTATTAATCTCGAACATCTAGGTCCAGATCAATTTTACTTTGGACTTTTATTTTTGCTATTTTTCAAGATATTATGAGCATTTAAGATTTATTTCTGCACCTTTCTCAAAAAAAAAAAAAAAGATTTATTTCTGCACATTGAATTTAGCTTTCTTTGTAAGCTAAGTTATTGTTTTATTGTTATCTAACTAACTTAGTGGCTTAATTTACACACCATCAGAACACCTAATTTTCATTAGAACTAATTACTCTCTCTCTCTCTCTCTCTGAACAATAACACTATTCTTTTCTTCTCTTGAAAGTGTTACTCTTCGATCTCCCACGTATTTTCTCTTGTGTGAATAGTATTATCTATTGTAAAGGAAAGGCAAATTAAAAGGTTTTCCTTGAAACCTTGTGTGTGGAAGTGAGTCCAATACAAAAGTCAATACTATAATCCGATCTTAGGATGTTATTTAGTGCTGAGAACCAATCACACCAAATTTTTATTTTGGGTTGTACAAATCAACCTTTAAGACAACATTTTTCCATGATTCTATACAACTTTCCCTAAACTTCTCTTTTTATTTTTTATTTTTATGTTCTTATGTACTAATTATTCGGTTTACACTTGTCCAATCAAAACTTGTGTATTTGTCCAATCAAATTAATTTATGCTGAAAATATATAGTTAACTATTTTCAGCATAAATTAATGTGAGTTTTGAAGTTCAAAACCATACATACAAATAAGAATGGGTATTACATTATCTTAACAATAACCCCCACACATGAAAGATACTTCACACGTCAATATCTATGCTAAAAAATCAAAGCATTCAAAAATAAATAATAATGCTACAATTGTAAATTATTTTACAATATTTTTATAAATTATTGACATGATAAATTCTTATCAGTTCTCATTTAAGTTATACTATTAACATCACTTTTTTACTTACTAATAATCACATATCACACCAACAAACTATTACAAAGTAATAACAAATACAACAGATAAATTGCCCAGAACCTGAGAACTATTAACATGTAAATTTTTTTTTTTTTTAAATGAAAATATTAGTCCTTATTCCTCATATTCTGAGCCCTTATTCTACTACCCCTTGACCCCTCCTTTTGAGCCATACGACGATTTGACCTACTTTTCAATCCATTAATTTGTTCTTGCCACCTAGTTCTTGCAAAATCCACATCCATCTTCAATCTTGACCCATAATTATTTCTCGGCCCCAACAATTCACAATCATACTCTTTGCGCAACATAGGATCTGACAGAGTCTTGTATGCAGCATTCAGTTCAACAAACATTCTCGTCGACTCTTCCTTCATGGAAGGTGGACAAGCATCAGGGTGATATCGAAGAGCCTTGCTTCTGTATGCTTTCTTTACCTCGTTGATGTTTGCGTTGTTTGGACTCAAAGAAAGGAGCTCATAGAAATTGGTTGAATTATTTTCACTACCAATAACTTTGGTGGCTCTGCATGAAACACTATTGACAAGCACACGAGGCCGTTGTTGTTTAATGGGAAGTGAAAGAGAGAGCAATGAATTGACACTGGTTTGGCTTGAGCTTAGCAAAAAAGCCATGACTTTTAATAAGCAAAAGCTTGAAAGAAAGAGGAATATATGTCAATCCTTATATATAGGGAGCACAGTCTATTGGTTTTGTGGTTTTAGTCTCTTTATTTATTAAAGGAAATGAAAGTATAATGAATGTGCACGACATGAAAACTTTGACTTGGCTCTTGAAGTTGACATGGAGATTGAAATGGTAGTAAAGTTGGTGATTACGAAGCTAAACGCGTTTTCTCCTTGGTAAGCATCGAATCGATTGATGTTATCGTGGGGCCTCCAAGTGTTTTGATTCAATTTATTTTACACTTTTTTTAAATCAACTAATCATGTTTACAAAAGAATATATATAATAATAATAATTAAATATCTAGTGTTGGTAAAACATCATACTCCCTTCCTTCCCATCAAACTCACAATTTAGAACAAGTATATTAAAAATATTGTATTTTACGTATACGTTGATATATTAGATAATTTATTAATAATTAACCATTAAGATCATTGTGGGAAAAAAAATGTTCTCTAACACTTAATTATTGAAATGAAAACTGCTCTTTTGTAAGGGTATATATTTTGAAGTTATTAGTTTTAGAATAAATCAATTTCTTTAATATGTCCAATCCTATTAGTTACTAGTTTTACTTCTTACTTCGTGAAACTTATACCCATACAATTATTTTATGTTAAAATTAATGAAAAGAATATGCGAAAGCAAGGAAAGAGAGATAAGACACGAGAATGACATGGTTTAATCTAATGACTTACGTCCACAATATAGAAGTTTTAGATGAGTACATGTTTATTATCATCAATGTGTAATATAAAGAACCCTAATAGGGCATATATAGATGCTACAAGGTCTAGGATTAGGTGTTTCACAAAAAAAAAAAAAAAAGTCTAAGGTTAGGTGTAGTTTATAGTTTATACTAAATCGGGCCACTTGGGCCATTACACATAATAAACATAAACCAATATAAATATGATCTTTAACATTTTAATTAAGTAAAACTTAAATACGATTCTTTACGTACAATACATTAAGTTTCTCAATTAAATTCAAAGATATTGTTGCATAGAATTTAATTTTCATTTGAAAAGAAAACATTATTTGTGCTTCATTAGCCAATATAAACATGTCTTTGAATTTAATTGAGGATCCTAATGAACTATACCTAATTAATTCCACTTTATAACTGCTTAATAATAATATGATGTGATTGCACATATGACAACCAAAAGTTTTAATTAAATGTTAGTGTAAAAAAAATTTTGATAAATCTTTCTTACAATTTCTTTATTCTCTTTTTATTTTCTTCATTTTCTTTCCTAGTTGCCATTCTAGTCCCCACCCTATATAAATGAAAAGGATGTATATAAGCCTTTTTTTTTTTTTTTTTTTTAATATTTGATAGTAAAGGTGGGGGATTTAAACTCTTAATGTACTCGATGGAAACACCAAAATGTGCCAGTTAAACTATAAAGCTCTTCACAACTTATTTTAAGAATATAATTATTTTAGAATTTTAAGAGAGCAACAAGAGAGAATTGTGAGATTTGAGATGTCTATATTAGGTTTTTTTTTTTTTTATAATTCAAATAATTGTGAGAGAGATTTGAACCATAAATATTTCTATAAGAAACAATATAAAGTGCTAGTTGAGTTAAAAGGCTCTTAACAATATCTATGTTAGTATTGAAGTTTCATATGTTATTAAGAAAGATTAACCACAATGCCAATTGTAAGTTATCTATAAATGACGTTCATTATTTTTTTTTTAAATAAAATAAAAATAAAAAACCAAAACCGCCTACTTATATGTCTATATATGCTGCTCACCACTTTGGTTTTGGTGGTGGTCAAACCCATCCATAATTTCCACAACAACCACCCAATCAGCCATCCACAATACCAAGTCTCTTACAACCCAAAATTGACCAACCAACACCGTACACCACTGACCTAAGACCCAATCACCTCAACTAACACCAGCCGCCTCACATTTGCCATCCATAATAAAAATTAATTCTGCAAATTTAATGAAAACTAACATATATCAATAAATATTTATCTTTTAATTGCAAAACCATAACCAATTAACTTATAATCGATACAATTTACAATTTACAACATGTAGATAGGTTTGTCCACGGGTCAGGTCGAATCGGGTTTGTGCTCAACCCGCACCCGACCTGACCAGATTGAGTGGACAAACTTTCAACCCACCGCCGATCGTAGGGGTGTGCGCGGGTTGGATTGGGCGGGTAAAGGCCAATATTTCTATCCAATCCGCCACTAGCGGGTTGGGAAAATTCCAATCCGCCACCAACCCACCAAAGTCTAAATCCAGCGGATTGGTTACATATTTTGGCGTTTCAACTCAGCGGGTTAGGCGGGTTGGCATTAACAATGTTTTTTTTTTTTTTTAATTATCACAAACTACAATTTGTTATTGATAATCTCAAAATATAACTAATGCACACAAAAAACTAAAGGTAGATTTCATTGAATAATCTCAATTCCAACACAAACATAGAGTCAATGAAAAAGAGATATATCATCTCTAGCAAAAGCAGGCTTTGCCTTACAACTTAGGAAATTAAAAAATAGTATAATTAAATCAACGAACTCAAAGACAGTAATTACATGCTGCTCTAGGGTTATTAGGATCACAATCACCCATCATTGAAAAGTGATCCCAAACTTCAGATTTTTTCTTTTTAGGACGCTTAGGAGGAAGTGCATTGGTATTACCTGTGGTTGGAGACTCGGTTTTGTCATTGGGTTTTTCATTGTGGGCACTAGATGTTTCACCCTCCATCACCTATTAAAAAAATTAGACAAAGACAAAGAATAAGATGAACCGTAAGAATATTTAATATATAACAATATAACATGTTAACTTGAATATACAATGAACAATAGATACTTGAATATACAATGAATTGCCTCTACCAGAAATAGAATGGCTTTACATGTAATATATTAACACTTTTTATATTATATAAATTAATCAAATGATGGAAACTGAAATAAGAAAGACACAAAAACTAAACAAGACAAGACAAGAAAGCAAATAAGCAATTACCTTTGTGCTGTCGGTGAAGAATTGAAAGGATATAAAATAGGTTTCAAAAAGGTTAAAGAAGAAAAGGGGAAAACAGTGGCTGAACTGAAGGTGTAGGCAGTGAGAATAAAAAGTGAGACTTAGAGCATATAAATAGTATAAATATAATGTATATACGGCTGAAGTAAATGGGTGGGTGGTAGGTAGATGTTTAGGGTTTCAATATTGACTTTTTAGATTTTATTTAAGGAATTTTTTGAAGGCCGGTTTTGTTTAGGGAATTGATGATTGATTAGCTGTAAAAATTTATTAGGTGAATTGATTAACTTTAAATACTTAACAATTTCAACTAACATATTTTTTTTTTATGTATGTAAAATTATTAATTAAGCGGGCGGGTCGGGTTATAGCGGGTTGGCAATTTTTCAATCCGTAACCCAATCCAATCCGCAATTTTGGGGATCTAACCCACCCAACCCAAACCACCTAACTTAATGACCCGCACATGGCGGGCGGGTCGGTTGCGGATTGGACAGGTCGGCGGGTTAAGCGGATATTTTGCACACCCCTAGCCGATCGAGAGGATGATCGGTTCGGGCAGGTTGGAACACCAACAAGCGGCGGTCGGGTTCAGGTCAGAGTCAAATCTGGAAAATAGAGGAAATTTGGCGAGAAAACAACGAAAATCGGCCAAAATCCTCTGAGATTTCACCGAAAATAGCCAAGATCTCAACTAGATCTGGGGAAATCTCACTGGATCTAGCCAAGAACTCGACTAGATCCAGCGAAATCTCGCCGAACTAGCCAAGACTAGCCAAAAAAATATCTCAAAACTTGCTGGAAGATGAAAATCGGCCAAAATCTTTTGAGACTTCGCCAGAAATAGCCAAGATCTCAACTAGATCTGGTGAAATCTTACCGGATCTAGCCAAGAACTCGACTAGATCTAGCAAAATCTCGCCAGATCTAGCCAAAAAACATCTCAAAACTCACCGAATTTATCAAATAACGCCAAAATATTTGTGGGTCGGTCGGATCGGGTTTATCGGATTTTGAAGAAGAAGAACCGACGTTCGACCCGTCAATGTCAGGTTCTGGAGGAAGCAATCCGTCGCCGACCATCGGAGACATCGATTCGGTCGGCGGTGGGTCGAGTTCGGTTGGTTGAGGCGGGTGGGTCGAGTCCATCGGTTGACTGGACAGCCCTACATGTAGACATCAAAAACTATTAAATAGTCTGAGAGTTTACTCTCTTCCTCTCACATAGAAGTGGACCCCATGATGAGTGGAACCCATGACCCTTATGTGAGAGGAAGAGAATATACTCTCAAAGTATGCAATAATAACATTAAAGAGACATGTGAATTATTTTTTTTAGTTTGACTAAAAGATTGTGTTTGTGCGCCTCAAGTTTCTTTTTATAGCTTTGTTTCGGTGTTAAATAATAAGGGTTAAAAGACAAATTTTGAATTATAGTTCATACTAGGTACGAGGCAATCTTTTGAATGGGTTAAAGAGAGGAGCCAAGAATGACAGAATGTTGAGTGTTCTCCTAGAAAACAAAAGGGATTGAACACACACAGCTCCCTTCCCCACTTAGAGCCCTCTTTGACTGATATAACCAATGTGAGTAGGGAGTCCTCTTCATTTGTTTTCGTCCAAAATAATGTGACCACCCATGCTTCCATTAACGTCCAGTAATTATATGGTCAAATTATTCGTTAATTTTCGGCAAAACAAAACAAAACAAATCAATCCTACTCTCTTTTTTAATTATTTTTTTTAACTAAATAAAGGGTTTCGCTTACATAGTACCCAAAAATAATCAAGTGTTGGCTTGATATCAAAAATATTGTATAATTTTGTTAAATATCGTATATTTCAATCATTTTTTTTCATTTTTTCCTATTATGTTTCAACTTTCAAAAAAAAAAAAAAAAAAAACTCTCAAAGTTTTAATCACTTATTAATGTTGGCTTTCCGTAATTTGTTCCATTATGTGGGATTGAGAATGATTGGGTATAGATAAAACAAAGCTCATGTGATCTATCAATTTTTTTTTTTTTTAATATTATGTTTCAACGTAATTACTTTCAATCAATTATTAATTTTTAATTTGTTCCATTATGTGGGATTGAGAGTGATTGGGGATAGATAAAAATTATAAATAAAAAAATAAAAATAAAAATAAAAAAGTTCTTGTGATATATCAAATAAACTGGAAACTAGAAGTAGGACACTGGACACAGCCAATTTTGTCTTCATTAGAATTTTTATTTTTATTTTTAAGGGATGTTGTGTTGTCTTCATTAGAATTTTTATTTTTATTTTTGATGGAAATGAAAGTAAAAACAATTACACTTTAAGATAATCAAGTATGGATTTATACCTCTAGATTTGCTACAGAAAACCTCACTTATAAATGTTCTTTCAACAGAATACTACTTGAATCACGTTCTCCTCATTGTACCTATGAGGCTTGACTCTACCAAATAATATAATATATATATATATATATATATATATTTCATAATTATTAAGTATAAAAATCGAAAATTCCAAATTAAATTTAAATGGGATTTTAATTAAAGTCCAATTAATTTCGCGCCACATATCTATCTAATTTTTTTTTAATTTTTGTGACAAATAAACTATTAGGTGCAAAAACTGAAGAGTTAAAATCTAATTAAATTTTAAATTTTATACAGTATATATGAAAAATCATTACATATTTTAGAAATATATGATTTAAAAAAATTATAAACTAATACCATGTATAATTTGAACATCTTCTTTAAAAAAATGTATAATTGAACCATGTAATTATAATTGTTTTTAATTGTACCATGCATATACATGAGGTTACACACTAGTGTCATTTATCGTCCTAGCAAAATTGGTTCCTAACCAAATTTGATCCCCATTTTTTGGACTTGGAGAAAAAATGGGTTGATCCATTCTCAATCCACTTAATTTCTGGGTCAGGTCGAGTTAGGTTGGGTCAACTCATACCCAAACTTTTTTCAAAAGTGATTTTTTTTTTTTTTTTTTTTTAATAAAGACAATAACAAGCACAATTCTATCTAACAAGTAGGTGAGATATCCATGGACTGATCCAAGGAAAAAGGGACAACAACTTAATTGGCAAGAGGAAGTACGTAATGTTATTAATGGAAACAAAGCTATGTAATGTTTCAACCTAAAATGAAACATTACATAGCTTTGTTTCCAAGTTCCATTTTTGGGCACTTAATGGAAAATCACCTAACTTTTACAGTTTTGAAATGTGTAAATTTAAGAATTTAACTTTTATTTCTGAGTATTTTGTTATTTTTGAACCCAATTACCCCGACCCATTAGCCAGGTGAAGTCTATGCAACAAAAATTTACCAAGAAGTATGCAACACCTTTAAAGAGAAAGTGGCCCATACAAAAATATTTATGCCATTCTTTTTCTTTTTCTTTTTTTTGATGGAATATTTATGCCATTCTGAACTTTTAAGTTTTAGGGTTAACGAAGGCCCAGTATGTATAATAACGTAGGCCCAAAAAGAACATACATTATTGTTAACGAAGGCCCATTTTCGATATGAACCTGATTTCCCCCACCCATTAGCCAGGTGAAGTCTATGCAAAAAAAAATTTACCAAGAAGTATGCAACACCTTTAAAGAGAAAGTAGCCCATACAAAAATATTTATGCCTTTCTAAACTTTTTAAGTTTTGGGCCATTGTTAACGAAGGCCCAGTCTGTATAATAACGTAGGCCCAAAAAGAACACATTATTGATCGACGTGTGAGCCTTTTTAGTATAAAAAAAAAAAAAAAACAGAATATTTGATAAGCCAACGCAAAATGTAGATTACTTTTGAAGCAAGAAAAGAGGGATTATTTACTTATCTGCAGCCGCGTGTTGAAATATAATAATAATAATTGACCGACCTATGACTCAATCCTCTTCTATATATAAGGGCATCTATGCCTATCTTTGATATTTTCCTCTTTCTCTCTGTCTTTTCTCTCTCGTTTTCATCGGGAAAATAATGGCAAAACTATCATTGGCTTGCAAAGATGGAAGAACCCAGAAGAAGCATATCGGCTATAGTTTCTCAGAGTCAGAGATGGACGTGGCTCGGCAGCTAATACAACTCAGCGGAGACTCCGATGACAACCATAACCATGATGATGATAACAACATGAACAGCTCGGAGGTGAAAGTAGAACAGAGCAAAGGTGATGATGCAGCTGATGTATGTTCTACTAATAACATCAGAGAAACCATTGAAGAAGAAGAAGAAGAAGATGGTGAGATTTTCGATCGAAGGAAAAGGAGGTTTAGGTCTATATATCATGTTTACAAGTCGACCAAGCCTGTTATTATTGCTAATGCCAAGAGGAGGAAGCTAGCAGTTGTTTGATAATTAGATTAATATCTGACTCTTTGTATGTAAATTAATGTTGACATGTATAGGTTGCTTTTCTTAGTTTGTTTCTCCTTTTGTGGCAAGAAACTTTATGTTCTTGATTGCTATTGAATTTATAAGGAAAGGTGAAGTTAAGAGTTGATCAATCCATTAATTCTTTGATGTAGTTTTAGTTTCCAAAAGATGTGAATACATGAATTGGATTGTCCTTTGGCCTTGCCTAGCTAGCTGAGAAAAGTAGTAAACTACAGAAAGTTCTAATTTTTTTTTTTTTTTACGTACCCTCTGCTACTGGGTCTCGAACCATATAGGACAATTTTGGATTTGAAAACTTAATATATTCCATATAGACATAGTCATCTTCACAAGCACCTGTGATTACGTGAAAGGTTTGTAAGCAATAAAAGCAACAAAGGATAACTTGCAAGTTTTGAAATTCGTTCCCATTCAAAATTCAAACCAATAACGGACACTTTCGGATCCCAAGTCCAAACAATATACATGTTTTTTTTGGGGGGATATTTCATACATGGGTTTCAAGTCGCAACCCAAATCAGCACTGATCCATAAAGTAAATGACCCGTTTGATACATGTGTTTAAACCGCAGTTTTCATCATTTTTAAAAATAAATATGAGTGAAAAAATGTGTGAAAATATGTATAATATTATTTAAAAACTGAAAATATGTGTTTAAACTCACGTACCAAATGAGGCCAAAGTCTCTCAAAATTTTTCATTATATTTTTTATTTATAGTTGTTAAAGTTGTACTTTGTGACTGGTATACAATAAAAATTATATCAATAATGAATCTATATGAAAATAATATTACACCAATCACAACTTGTCGAATCAATAAATTATAAAATAGGTAGTGTAAAATGCTTTTATCTCAAACACTTCATTTATTTCATTATACAACATTTTCAAATATAAAATGTTTTTAATTTAAAACATTTTTAGTAGAACCATTCCAAGAGTTCATGAGCGGCGGCCTAACCACCAAAACCTACAGCCCCAGACACCATCAATGGTGTCAATGGAGAGAGAGAGAGAGAGAGTTGCAAATAAAATTTCTCTCACCTAAAAACATTTTACAAATTTGACCACATTTTACAAGCAAACAAACACCCAAAAATGCAAAACATATTTTTAGCAAAAATGTACTCGCTATATAAGTGGAAAGCATTGTTTTTCTATTTAGAATGTGGATTTCCAGGGTTTGTTGCAAAATGTCTTCGTGAACTGGTGGAGTTGTTGAAGTAGGGTAAGAACTACCTTTAGATGTTGCTTAGATTTTAGAGGATATTTTATTATTTATGAAAGTTTTTGTACTATTTCTTTCGTGTTGTTTTTGTACTATTTCTTTGGTTAGTGTTCTTTTAAGAGTTACTCTAGCTCTTGCCAGTGCTCCTAAAGAAAATGAGAACATTATTTGGCTTGAAGAATGTCCCTTATTTCTCTCTAATTGTTACTCATTATATTTCAAAATGAAATCACTATGGCTTTTATTTCAAAAAAAAATTATATTTGTAAGAATATTTTATGAAAACATTGAAATCAACTAGCTTCTACTTATATATTATCAATACATTAAAACACTTCACCCATGCATTTTATATATAATTGCCAATGTTAAGGCTATGATGAAACCTATTCACATTGTGGAGGATAACCAGGGATCTCAACTAAAGAATAAAGACTCGGGTGTTTCCAATAAAAGCCACGAGTGCCATGATAACAATAATAAAAAACCTCGCCATAAATTGCTTTGAGCTTGCCTATTTGCACTTAGACAGACTTGAACTTCTTCAGATTGCAAGTGTTAGTTGTTTGGAGTTTTAGAATGAAGGAGATCTCTAGTATTTGAAGAGCTTTTGTTATACAAACGCAGAATTGGCCCTAAGCTATATATAATTACACAGTACTTGCAAAGACATGTATTGGGATCCACTGGCGGAGCCAAGGTGCGAGAGGGGGCAATTGTCCTCCCTTGAGGCTTGAGCTCCCCAAAAATTGATCTTTGCTGGTGCTTATATTACTTATTAGAAATATTTCACTATTTTGCCCCCTCTTACACTAATCAATTCACTTCCATAAAGCAACTTAGCAACCTCATTTCGTCTTTTCCTGCATAAAAGATGGTGATTTGTGGGGCTTAAGAAAAATTTAAGAGTAAGTTTGATTGGGTGGATTTTATGGAAAATTGATAATAATAATAATAAGTAATAAAGAGAAAAGGGGAGAGAAAATAAATATTGTGGGTGTTTGGTTGGAGGGAGTAGAGAAAAAAAAAATTGATGAGGTTTAGGTGTTTTTTTCGAACCTACAAAAACATTATCTCCTCAATTTGGGAAGAAAATAAAGAAGAACAGAGTAGTTACAGTCAAACTACTGAACTACCCCTCCTCTCATGTTTTGGTTGTTTTTTACTTTCTTTTTACTTTTCTTTTTTTCTTTTTCCTTTTTTGGGTTTTACTTGAACGTGACTTAATTTCTCTTTTCTCTTTTCTCTTTTGTACTGGGCATATCTTTTATTTTTTAACAAACTTGGGTGATTTTTTTTTTTTTTAATTTGGCATCATTTTTAATAAGGACATATTAGTAAATTTATATAAACTTTATTTTCTATCCTCCTATTTTCTTCTCAACCAAATAAACATGTTTTCCACTCTCTCAACTAAATACAAATGAGGAAAACTAAAATCTTTTCCATTTTCTCACTTTTTCATTCCCTTCTCCATTTTTTATCCTCTCATTTTTCCATCCTTCCAACCAAACGGACTCTCAAATGTTTGTTTTGACTCTCTTTCACCGAAGTATTAGGGGGGCTGCAAAAGTTTTTTTTTTTTTTTTAAATGCTATATCTTTGTATACCAACGCTAATGTTAAATACACAATTTTTCACAAACAAATTGCACAATTGCTAAAGTAATTAACAATGAACGGTAGACGTAATTGATACTCACGGATCCAACACTTTTACTTCATTATTCATAGTCAACTACTTCAATAAGTATGAATTTTATTGTGAAAAAGCTAAATCTATAGCATTATCGATGGTTTGAAATTAAAACTGTAGAGTGTCAACTAACATTTCTCTTTCATCTCTTTATATGTTTGTGGGTTTCAAATACTAACTTTTTATATAAATTCAAAATTTAGCTACTTAAAATATTAGTGGAAGAAAGGTCATATTCTACATAAAAACATTCAAGGAAGAAATGAGACATGTATACAACTTTACAAAAATTTTGCTATATTCTTTAACATTTTTATATTAATTTATTTTCTCATTTTAATTTGAGGATCAAATTATATTTTTAAACTTTGTGTATTTAAATTATTCTCTTAATTTGATTGTTATTAATTATGAATTTATTATTCTTGATATAAGGACACGGTTTGCAACCTAGACCCAAGTTGTGTGAGATATTGGCCCAGTGAGCCCAGTACAATAAATTTGTTAAGAATGGGTAAAAGAATTAGGCCCTAATGAATTTAACAACGGCTAGTATAGATTTAAAAGATGATCAAGCAAGAACAAGGCACATAGGACTGAATGAATTCACTGTCCAAGGAGGCAAATCTTGGTATAAATCATAAAAATGATTACAAATGCAGCTTTGATTGCTACGGTATTCTTTCTCTCTTTTTCCGATCCCTTCCTCATTGAAGGTTTCTTACATTCTATAGTTTCCTTTGGAACATCTTGATCCTACACTTGTTGATCATTTGAACCCTCACTTGAGTATCTGTCCCATCAGACACCTCCTTTAGCTTTCTATGAGTCATGATAGCCAAAACAGCATTTAATGCGGTGGTAACAGCTTTCCCTTAAATATTTCTGAGTTCTCAACCCTCTAGTATGCTCAAGATACACATCTCTATCATTGAAGTGTCTCAGAAGATTTACCTCGATCAATAATATCTACATCTAATCTGTGTTTAACTTATCCGAGAAGATATTCCTCCTCGGATCACCCTCCTATTCGCAACTGGCTCATTACATCCTGAGTCCGAACCACTCATTACCATTCGTCTCTCCTCGGACTACTTATATTCTCTGCCAAGGCCCAAGGCCCAATATAGGTTTTGGGCCTTTCACCCTAGACTTGATTTCTTTATTTTGATGATATGAAATATGTATTATGGGTAAAATTAAATAAACATATCTTTTTTTTTATATTTTTTGTTATTAAATTGATTAATTTTTCAAATTAATTCTACTTTTAATTTTGTTTTTTGATTTTGCTCACCTGAATTAAAATCTTGACTCCACCACTAAATCTATATATATAGGTGGGAAAAAAAATCTTGATATGGAACGTTTTGGAGCACACAAAAGAAATTTACAAATACATGCTAATATCCTTGTCAACATTTATTCTTCATAAGGATACTGAGAATGAGAAAGTTAGTAAAAATCTTTAAACGATATAACTTAATTCATTAGTAAATATCTAATTTATTTCTAAAGATGTTAGTACATTGTTGCAATTTCCTTGTAAATTTGTAATTGTACAATATCCAGTAATTAAATGCATTGCTTTATGAAATGTTTCATTGCCTCATTGGTAAGTCTAAGATCTCATTCTTTAACACGGAGAAGATCGATTAATTAAAAATCAAGATAGGTAATTGACAAATGAACTATAAATCTTGGCTCATAAGACATAAAGTGTGGTTACACAAAATATAGATTACTATATATTATACAATTTCTTTAAGACCACTGTCAATTTCATTCTGACATCTATATGTGTGTGTTAAAATACTTAGTATTCTAAAAAAAAAATTATACAATTAATCCTCTTATAGTTAATATTAATATTTGGTTAAACTATTGTTTTGTTCCTCAAAATTTCCAAAAACAAAAATGTTATTTTCGTCCATAGATTTTTAGTCTGATCATGTTAGATCCTCACTTTTCAAATATGAGCAATTTAGTTCTTCAATCAACTCTTACTACATTTTTGGCGTTAAATACATATGAGATTGTCATTTTCACTCTCTTATTGACTTTGACAATTTGTCATTCGCCCAAAACAGCCAACAGTGACTGCCAAGTGCCAAACCCATGGATCCAAATTCGATAAACCTTGTAAATAAATAATTCAAATCCACCACATCATTTATCGGGCCAAAAGGCCCAAAACAGATTTGCTAGCCCCAAAATATTTCAAACTACCATTCTATGGGTATAAAAATCATGCTTTCTTAATGCTTCTTTTATTAATGTTACATCGGTAAGAAAGACTTATAGACCGTGAGTTAAAGAGGTTTAAAGTTTGTATTGTGTATCAAAGAGTTAGGCTCTTTTAGATATACACCACTGTAAGTTTCTTTAAAAAAAACTTCTTCTCACTCTCCGTATGTGTGCGTATTAAAAAATAATTAGTATTCTAAAAAAAAAAAAAACTGCAATTGAAAGAAACAACTAATCAATCCAAGCAACAGATAAATCTATCCTTGTCTATACCAAAAACTGATTAGTGTTTTAGTTTAATAATAAAGAGCTATCATTAGAAGTAGACGTCATAAGTTAAAATTCTCTAAAAAAACGAATATTGCTCCAGCAATAAACTCTAGCATCAACCTCTAGTAGCAATATTGTGGACCTAATAGTTAATTTTTTTTTCTCCTAAAATCATAGGCGAGCTTTGGCCATAAATTCTCATGAAGTACCTCCAAAATTTGGGACTCCTGACTCCTGAGCGTTTAGTATTTAATTGATGAGGTGTAGCAATATTGTCTTTCCCAATTCTTTTTTTTTTTTTTTTGTGAAAATATTTTCTTATAATTATTTTACATCTTTCATTTTACACAATATCTACGATTGATAATTTGATACGTTGATTTAGACATTTTAACAGGCTTAATTAAAATATCCACAGTTAAAACATGAAAATAGACGTAAAAAAGTAGATGATGGATTTTTATTGAACGTGTAATTTTTATAAATAAATAAAAATATTTTCAAAATCCTGTTTTAATAATATTTTAAGTACCACTTATTCATGAATATATGCTCAGCAAAGCACCCCATATTCCTCAAAGTCAGCACCTGGTAGGCTCCTCAAGAATAACCTACCCCACAGAGTGAAGCTGTGTAACTCCCTAAAATGGCACAATGCAAAGATGCAACCAAAACATATAGCAAATGTCACTGGTAGGCTTTAAGGAAACTTAAATTTGAGTAACATCTATAAAATGATATAATATAATCATAATAGATAAATTATTATGATTATCCAAAAATAAATTATTATGATTAAAAGAGTGTATTGTGCATAATATAATTTACTCTACAATTCCTTAAAAGTTACCATAACTTTTGAATTGATCAAAATCTTTAAGTGGGTACTTAGATTCGTGGACAGGAGGTTCACACTGTAACATCTACATAACTAAAAAAATTTGTGGACTCAAAGCTGCGTTGGATAATGTTAGTAAATCTTAGTAGGAAGAGGATCATTCAATTCTTGTAAAACTTTTCCAATGCATATTGTAGGGACTCAGTTTGGATTTGACCCTGAATACGAATGAGTTTTCAATCCAACAAACCCAAACAATAAATTTTTAGAGCATGGGTTCAAGGTTTAGGCGCTGGCCTTCGTTTACCAAGCATGAACTCTTTTATAAAAGAAAATACTTAGAGTTATTTTACAACTGGGGGGATGCTCCTCGGACTGTGGCCGAGGAGCCCCTTTTCTTCTCCTTCTTCCCCCCCCCCCCCCCCCCCCCCCTCCTCTCTCTACAACAAACCCACACAGAACCCCTATCAAAAAAAAAAAAAACCATACCAAGCGGGTGAAATGGCAAAACCACCTACTCTCTATTACTACCTTTTCCATCTCTTTGGCTCACCAAATCTGTGTCCTCCCTCTCTTTGTCTAACAATATCTTTGGACTCTAGATTTAACGGTGAATTTTGTTTTGAATTGTATTCTATTTTGACTAAAATGGTGAATCTTGCTATTCTCACAAAACAAACCGTTTTGCTCAACACAAACCAAAACAATCTGTTTTATATAATTAGTAGAAAAGAAAACAAAAAAAAAAATCAGAAAGCTCTAACTAAAATTGCACCAACTTTCCTAGTAAGAGCAAGGTGTAAGGTGAAGACTTGAGTTCACAATCCACTTGTTGTGCGTGTAACCTACCAATTTAAAAATCCCTAATTTTCCAAATCCACCCAATTCAATCCAAAATGGTGTTTAATTATGCACCAGATGAAGATCCCAACCTAGCTTAAATCCAGTATCTGATTCCCTTGGCCGATTGTACACAACACCCTAAGGAATATAAAACACAGCTCATAAGAACTCACAAACATGAAAATCAAACCAAAAAGGGAAGAAATTTACGCAGTATCATACTCCACACCACACAATCATATTTGTTGAACCTTCACAAACGAACATTTAACATCTCCAAGACTTCTACCAAATTAAACTAATGTGAAACACACAAGCAAATTTCAACGAAACCAACAAAAACAGAGCTCTAAAATACAAAATTTTTTTTATTTTTTTTAGAAATTAAAATACAAAATATTGATTCACCTTTTAGTTTCATGCAAAAAAAAAAAAAAAATAAATAAATGGAAAAATAAATTTTAAAATTAATAAGTCTCAAGAATAAAGCAACAGGGCAAGACATGACTACCCACTTCAGTAGCATCAACCAAATACAAGAAAGTACCATTGAAAGAGGACACTGGGGGTCAGATATCTGTATATTTTACATGTTTCTAAATATTGTGCAGAAGCTTTCATCCTTTCCATGCTTAAATAATCAGTCAAGATAGTGAGCCCCTCTATGCCTAGTACAACGGAATTACATTTTTCATCCAAGTGAATTCTAGATAAAATCCATTAAAATCAGAAGCACAATCATACCATTACTATTATGTTAGGCTGAAAGCAAGACTTGGCTCACAAGTTATGATAGGTTGACAAAAAACTAACCTCATGAGTTGCAAGCTGTTGAGTTTGCAAAGGAAAGCTGAAGGACCACAGGCTAAGCTGAAGCATTTGGGAATAAATACAGCAACAAGTGAGAAACACAAAAGTTCCACCAAATCCAAAAAGAAATACAACCACAGAACAATCAAAGCTCTCTTCAACTTTTCCTTCTCATGCTTGTTAATTTGTTCTTAATTTGAGAGCAATTGGAGTGACAGGGGACTATGTGAAACTCTGAGAGACATTAGGAGATATTTGCAATTTACCCTAATATTAAATCAATCTATTAAATCATAAAAACCATGTATTTTCATTCTTCATTTTTTCTTCAAGATTAATATTACTCTTACTACCTATCCAAAAAAAAAAAAAAAAAAAAAGA
>NW_027069572.1:770117-776853 GCF_002906115.3 Quercus suber
TCTTTTTTTTTTTTTTTTTTTTTGGATAGGTAGTAAGAGTAATATTAATCTTGAAGAAAAAATGAAGAATGAAAATACATGGTTTTTATGATTTAATAGATTGATTTA
Organism: Quercus suber; assembly: GCF_002906115.3. Lineage (NCBI taxonomy): Eukaryota > Viridiplantae > Streptophyta > Magnoliopsida > Fagales > Fagaceae > Quercus > Quercus suber. The sequence goes on from NW_027069572.1 coordinate 770,226, forward strand.
ATATTAGGGTAAATTGCAAATATCTCCTAATGTCTCTCAGAGTTTCACATAGTCCCCTGTCACTCCAATTGCTCTCAAATTAAGAACAAATTAACAAGCATGAGAAGGAAAAGTTGAAGAGAGCTTTGATTGTTCTGTGGTTGTATTTCTTTTTGGATTTGGTGGAACTTTTGTGTTTCTCACTTGTTGCTGTATTTATTCCCAAATGCTTCAGCTTAGCCTGTGGTCCTTCAGCTTTCCTTTGCAAACTCAACAGCTTGCAACTCATGAGGTTAGTTTTTTGTCAACCTATCATAACTTGTGAGCCAAGTCTTGCTTTCAGCCTAACATAATAGTAATGGTATGATTGTGCTTCTGATTTTAATGGATTTTATCTAGAATTCACTTGGATGAAAAATGTAATTCCGTTGTACTAGGCATAGAGGGGCTCACTATCTTGACTGATTATTTAAGCATGGAAAGGATGAAAGCTTCTGCACAATATTTAGAAACATGTAAAATATACAGATATCTGACCCCCAGTGTCCTCTTTCAATGGTACTTTCTTGTATTTGGTTGATGCTACTGAAGTGGGTAGTCATGTCTTGCCCTGTTGCTTTATTCTTGAGACTTATTAATTTTAAAATTTATTTTTCCATTTATTTATTTTTTTTTTTTTTTTGCATGAAACTAAAAGGTGAATCAATATTTTGTATTTTAATTTCTAAAAAAAATAAAAAAAATTTTGTATTTTAGAGCTCTGTTTTTGTTGGTTTCGTTGAAATTTGCTTGTGTGTTTCACATTAGTTTAATTTGGTAGAAGTCTTGGAGATGTTAAATGTTCGTTTGTGAAGGTTCAACAAATATGATTGTGTGGTGTGGAGTATGATACTGCGTAAATTTCTTCCCTTTTTGGTTTGATTTTCATGTTTGTGAGTTCTTATGAGCTGTGTTTTATATTCCTTAGGGTGTTGTGTACAATCGGCCAAGGGAATCAGATACTGGATTTAAGCTAGGTTGGGATCTTCATCTGGTGCATAATTAAACACCATTTTGGATTGAATTGGGTGGATTTGGAAAATTAGGGATTTTTAAATTGGTAGGTTACACGCACAACAAGTGGATTGTGAACTCAAGTCTTCACCTTACACCTTGCTCTTACTAGGAAAGTTGGTGCAATTTTAGTTAGAGCTTTCTGATTTTTTTTTTTGTTTTCTTTTCTACTAATTATATAAAACAGATTGTTTTGGTTTGTGTTGAGCAAAACGGTTTGTTTTGTGAGAATAGCAAGATTCACCATTTTAGTCAAAATAGAATACAATTCAAAACAAAATTCACCGTTAAATCTAGAGTCCAAAGATATTGTTAGACAAAGAGAGGGAGGACACAGATTTGGTGAGCCAAAGAGATGGAAAAGGTAGTAATAGAGAGTAGGTGGTTTTGCCATTTCACCCGCTTGGTATGGTTTTTTTTTTTTTTGATAGGGGTTCTGTGTGGGTTTGTTGTAGAGAGAGGAGGGGGGGGGGGGGGGGGGGGGGGAAGAAGGAGAAGAAAAGGGGCTCCTCGGCCACAGTCCGAGGAGCATCCCCCCAGTTGTAAAATAACTCTAAGTATTTTCTTTTATAAAAGAGTTCATGCTTGGTAAACGAAGGCCAGCGCCTAAACCTTGAACCCATGCTCTAAAAATTTATTGTTTGGGTTTGTTGGATTGAAAACTCATTCGTATTCAGGGTCAAATCCAAACTGAGTCCCTACAATATGCATTGGAAAAGTTTTACAAGAATTGAATGATCCTCTTCCTACTAAGATTTACTAACATTATCCAACGCAGCTTTGAGTCCACAAATTTTTTTAGTTATGTAGATGTTACAGTGTGAACCTCCTGTCCACGAATCTAAGTACCCACTTAAAGATTTTGATCAATTCAAAAGTTATGGTAACTTTTAAGGAATTGTAGAGTAAATTATATTATGCACAATACACTCTTTTAATCATAATAATTTATTTTTGGATAATCATAATAATTTATCTATTATGATTATATTATATCATTTTATAGATGTTACTCAAATTTAAGTTTCCTTAAAGCCTACCAGTGACATTTGCTATATGTTTTGGTTGCATCTTTGCATTGTGCCATTTTAGGGAGTTACACAGCTTCACTCTGTGGGGTAGGTTATTCTTGAGGAGCCTACCAGGTGCTGACTTTGAGGAATATGGGGTGCTTTGCTGAGCATATATTCATGAATAAGTGGTACTTAAAATATTATTAAAACAGGATTTTGAAAATATTTTTATTTATTTATAAAAATTACACGTTCAATAAAAATCCATCATCTACTTTTTTACGTCTATTTTCATGTTTTAACTGTGGATATTTTAATTAAGCCTGTTAAAATGTCTAAATCAACGTATCAAATTATCAATCGTAGATATTGTGTAAAATGAAAGATGTAAAATATTATAAGAAAATATTTCACCCCCCCCTCTTTACTTTACTTGCTTTTCTTATATAGTCTTCATCTTCCTATCTCCTTCTTCCATCTGTTAATCATCCATTTGCCTCTCTTCTGGCCGTCTGTCCCATCAGATGCCTTATTAGTACTCAAGTGGTTCACTCTGATCAACGTTGCCCTGCTAAGGGGTTATATCACCATTAATGCAGTCAGAGGGGTTAGGTGAATGCATTAAGTGTGAGGGTGACAGCTTACTTTGGGCCTGGTCTTTCCCAAAAATCATCATTGTCATACCGAGGACAAGGAGGTCCTCGGCGTGGATTGGGAAAAGAGGCTTTCCCCAATTTAGCCTTGAATGGTCAGTATTCCTCGGCGTGGGCCTTGGGCCTACTACACGATGGGTCGAGGCTATCAGGCCCACGGGCCCCACACATATTTTTCTACTCCTTTACAAATCTATGAATATTTACTAAAATTAGACTACTTCTAATATGAATAAACTAGAAATAATACTTTGATATTATATGGACATATTTACAAGATTATAAAATCCAATCTTATGTCTATATATTATATTTTTAGACAAGTATACACATAAAGATATAATATTATATATTTAAATCAAGTCTCATATTCACAAGTTTGTTCACGAATACATTACAATATTCAAACTTGATTCATTTAATAATTGAGCCTAAATTTTGGCTTGAGCTTGGTTTTCTTGCAAAATAAATGAACATAGACAAGTATTTTCTTTATTTGTGGTCCAGCTATTTATAAACAATTTGATTCATTTACAATATATTTTGGTCGATGTTTTGATTTTAAATCCAAAAACTTGAGTGTTCCTCTTTCCAATAGTAAGTTATTTTTGGGGGTTAATTTGTCAAGATTTTATATAAGCATTTTAAAATTTTGGAATATCAACATTAGAAATTGAAAATATTGAATCACCAAAATTAACTTCTAAATTATTTAAATTTTTTCTTTTTATTATCTCATTATTTGTTCAACATTCTTCTAAGTAGAAAATAAATTATTGCGCCAAGTTATTTATTTAAAAAAAAAAAAAAAAAAAAACACTGGACCCCCATCTGATACAGCCATAATATTAATAAGAGGCCTCCTTTGTGGATCTGACCATCCATCAGAAACTATACTTACACCATTTTCAAGCCAAGAGTCCTTAATTGGTTTCAAAAGCCTTTCAACATTAGCTCTTTCTTTTTGCAAAAGTGTTGTTCTAAAGGCATTGTATCCAGGAGGAAGATAACCCGGAATGCTATGGGTAGCAGCATATGCATAGGAACTACGATAATATGGGTTCCTTGCAAAGTTAAACGGAAGCCCACCGGTGTAAAACATCCTAGCAATTCTGCTATCCAAATCATGCCTAGCACTATTCTGGAATGCTCTCTCCAAAGGAGAATCCACCTTCCTCCTCTTACTATCAACCGGATTTGTACTATCACTCCCTTCTTGTCTTCGAAATGGAGAAATAGGAGCAAGCCCACGACCTGGGGGAGGTGGGGGTAAGGGAATTTCACTTCTCCGTTCTCTCTCTCTCTTATCATTCTCTACTTGATCATGCATTCGTTGCATTTCCTGCCTATGGTTCTTCGCCTTAGGACATGCTCTAATACCTTTGCCAGAAATTGCTAATAAATGAGCCTTAACCCTAGAATAGGATCCCATTAAAACTACATCACAATAGTTGCACTTAAAGTATGTGTTTCCACCTGATTTAACAGAAGCACCAGGTGGTTTGTCTACTTTAGTCACATACTGCCAAAGAGGAGATTCATCATTTACTTCTTGATTAGATGAAGGCGAAGTTTCTGTGCTAGTAACTTCGTCCATTGCAAATTCAATAGATTGAATTTAACCTACAAATAATAACTATTAACTAAATAAATTAATAATAAATCAAACCCAATTTCACAAATTCACAAATCCACAAATCACAAATTCAGTCAGTCAGTCACCCTACAAGCCTAAGATAAAAGTTACAGAAAAATTAAGAAAATGCACTTGTTTTTTACATAATTTATAAGTAGAATAACAAATTAACAATACACACAAATCCCAAAATCATTTCCAAAATACACACAAAATGAGTATCTAAACAATCATCAACACACCTATCATTAATTCATTATTTACTAACAAGTGCAACAAGTCATTGCTCAAATTTCATAATAAGTAGAATAGCAAACTAAGATTCACAATCAAACACAACAGAGAGGGACGAAATCGGGTTAAAAAACAAGCACACAAACACAACAAACACAGCACAGAGAAGAGAGAAATAGAGACTAAAAGATAAGTAAAGAAAATAGATAGCACACCTGAAGGAAGAACGCGGCAGAGAGTGAAAGGCTGGAGGCGGAGTTGTGCGCGGCCGAGAGCAGTAGAGCACAGAGAGAAAGAGAGATGAGGGCGGAGAGCACAGAGAGAAAGAGAGATGAGGCAGTGAGGGACGGACTGAGAGTGAAAGAATGGGTTTTGGGTGAGTCTGATGTAATTTTAGGTTAGTTGAAACGGTGCGTTTCGCACCTTTTTTTTTTTTTTTTTTTTTTTTTTTTTTTTTTAAATTTCCGCCGGAATCGGAAATTTCAGAATCGGCCGATACGGCCCGAGTCGGCCCGGTTCGCGCCGCGTCGGCCCGAGTCGGCGCTGCCACGTGGCCGGACACGTCCCGACGCGGCACGGACTCGCGGTCAGCGGCGTCCCTGCCGCGTCGCCGAGTCCGACTCCGGTGCGGCTCCTCTGGAGCCGCGTCGGTGCTTTCGAGGTGGCTACGCTCTTTCGTATCAAACTTTCAGAATATATTTTTTTCAGAACAAGTTTAGCTTTTAAAATATTTCTTTTAGCCGGAACTAGTTTTTAGGGACTTGTTAAAGGCAAAAATTAAAATGTCTTTTTGTGTTTTTAATGTGGGAAGGGGTTACAACTTACAAGTATAGTTCAACTGACTTTTTTTTTTTTTCGACTTTCAGATTTTGGTCTTTAACGGTAGGTGAGTAGGCCCTTCTCTGCCTTTGGTCAACTCTCAGTTTAGAGTTACCCATGGCCTGAAAGTGAAAGGGAGAGGTTACTTACCAGTTGAAGCAAGTAATCTTGTCCAATAACCTATGTGAAAGGGCAGCTTAAAAGTAATATATATATATAGTAAATCTATATTAAGGCTACTCTTAAGGCAACCAGAGCCAGAAAAACAGGGTTTTTAAGTGAACTAGTGATCTTTATTTAAAAAGGGTTCAACGTACATTAATCATCTATTTTTTAAAAAAAAATTATGAAAAATTAAAAAAATTGTCAAAAAAAAGTTAATTTTTTTTTAATTTTTTCATAAAAAATTTTCTAAAATAGTTTATGATGGTGTAAGAAAAATGCCAAACTGATTTCTCGTCCATATGGCCGTCCATGACAACGTACAAAGTGGAGAATGAGTGGCTCTTATGCTCGTCCCTCTCTTACCGTCCTTTACCACTCGTCCAATGGGGGACGTACTAGCAGCGAACCTCGTCCGTCCTTAATGATGGACAGACGAGGTTCACCCTTAATGATGGACGGACGAGGTTCACCAAGAGTCATGACACTTTTCCAAAAGCCAAGAGTCACGTTGTTGCAAACCAAGCCATCTGTTCACTGTTGAACACAAGTCCCGATGAGGTAACTTCCATGACAGTTATGGAAGTTACCTCTGAATCCTCCAAACTCTACGACGATAGGAGAAATAACTGTCAAGCTAACACTATATAAAGACCCTTCTACGCAGAGGTATGGACACTTTTGGACTCTGAAAAAATATTGGTGAAGTCTTTGAAGTGCTTTCTTTTCTACTTCAATCTACTAACTTTACCATCGGAGGATTCAAAACCGGCCTCCATCGGTCTTCTTTGATCTTCTTTGGTTTTTCAGGACTCACCCTTCAAGATCTTCAACACCCGAAGACCTTTCAGCCCACTGATAATCAAGGACTCATCAGTTTATTCCTAAAATAGTTTACTAATGTATATCATAAGGGTATATGTTAGTAAAAATCTTATTTAAAAAATATATGATGCTTGATTATATACATTGGCGGAGGGAGGGGGCTATGGCCCCGGTTTTGAAAAAAAATCCCTCCTTGTATTTTCTATGAAAAATAAAAAATTTATATTAGTTTTTGCACAATGCCCCCCCCCCCC
>NW_027069572.1:777287-857009 GCF_002906115.3 Quercus suber
TTTGTCGTTTTTTTTTTTTTTTTTTTTTTTTTTTTTTTTTTTTTTTTTAAATTTCCGCCGGAATCGGAAATTTCAGAATCGGCCGATACGGCCCGAGTCGGCCCGGTTCGCGCCGCGTCGGCCCGAGTCGGCGCTGCCACGTGGCCGGACACGTCCCGACGCGGCACGGACTCGCGGTCAGCGGCGTCCCTGCCGCGTCGCCGAGTCCGACTCCGGTGCGGCTCCTCTGGAGCCGCGTCGGTGCTTTCGAGGTGGCTACGCTCTTTCGTATCAAACTTTCAGAATATATTTTTTTCAGAACAAGTTTAGCTTTTAAAATATTTCTTTTAGCCGGAACTAGTTTTTAGGGACTTGTTAAAGGCAAAAATTAAAATGTCTTTTTGTGTTTTTAATGTGGGAAGGGGTTACAACTTACAAGTATAGTTCAACTGACTTTTTTTTTTTTTCGACTTTCAGATTTTGGTCTTTAACGGTAGGTGAGTAGGCCCTTCTCTGCCTTTGGTCAACTCTCAGTTTAGAGTTACCCATGGCCTGAAAGTGAAAGGGAGAGGTTACTTACCAGTTGAAGCAAGTAATCTTGTCCAATAACCTATGTGAAAGGGCAGCTTAAAAGTAATATATATATATAGTAAATCTATATTAAGGCTACTCTTAAGGCAACCAGAGCCAGAAAAACAGGGTTTTTAAGTGAACTAGTGATCTTTATTTAAAAAGGGTTCAACGTACATTAATCATCTATTTTTTAAAAAAAAATTATGAAAAATTAAAAAAATTGTCAAAAAAAAGTTAATTTTTTTTTAATTTTTTCATAAAAAATTTTCTAAAATAGTTTATGATGGTGTAAGAAAAATGCCAAACTGATTTCTCGTCCATATGGCCGTCCATGACAACGTACAAAGTGGAGAATGAGTGGCTCTTATGCTCGTCCCTCTCTTACCGTCCTTTACCACTCGTCCAATGGGGGACGTACTAGCAGCGAACCTCGTCCGTCCTTAATGATGGACAGACGAGGTTCACCCTTAATGATGGACGGACGAGGTTCACCAAGAGTCATGACACTTTTCCAAAAGCCAAGAGTCACGTTGTTGCAAACCAAGCCATCTGTTCACTGTTGAACACAAGTCCCGATGAGGTAACTTCCATGACAGTTATGGAAGTTACCTCTGAATCCTCCAAACTCTACGACGATAGGAGAAATAACTGTCAAGCTAACACTATATAAAGACCCTTCTACGCAGAGGTATGGACACTTTTGGACTCTGAAAAAATATTGGTGAAGTCTTTGAAGTGCTTTCTTTTCTACTTCAATCTACTAACTTTACCATCGGAGGATTCAAAACCGGCCTCCATCGGTCTTCTTTGATCTTCTTTGGTTTTTCAGGACTCACCCTTCAAGATCTTCAACACCCGAAGACCTTTCAGCCCACTGATAATCAAGGACTCATCAGTTTATTCCTAAAATAGTTTACTAATGTATATCATAAGGGTATATGTTAGTAAAAATCTTATTTAAAAAATATATGATGCTTGATTATATACATTGGCGGAGGGAGGGGGCTATGGCCCCGGTTTTGAAAAAAAATCCCTCCTTGTATTTTCTATGAAAAATAAAAAATTTATATTAGTTTTTGCACAATGCCCCCCCCCCCCCCCCCCCCAAAAAAAAAAAAAATCTAGCTTCACCACTTATATATATATAGTTTTTGAGAAATACATTATCCTTGAATTGGTGCCTGCTTTAAATTAACTTTTGGGTGTACTATATATTGCTTCTCAGCTATACTTATTGATATTGATTTTCCTTTTATTATCATTTGATTAAATTCTTTTAGAAATTGCAAAATATTCATTAAAAATAATGTTGAATTAATATCCTTGAATCAGGCACCTTATGTTGAAGACAGAAGAAACTTGAAAAGGCTTGAGTGATAACCAAAACGACAGCACAGGACAAGCAAAACGGTGAAGCTTAAATTAGTTTTGTTTGTATTGTGAAACACATTGTTTCGTTTAACACAACGCACCGTTTTGAATAACACAGAGCCAAAGCACAAGACACGCTGCAAACGGTGTCGTTTACTCTATTCAAGTTTCAGTTAGCGATGGCGTGAAAGGTTGTTACTGAGCTGTGTCTGTTTCCGTGATTTACGAGCTTGATCCGCATAATTTGGATTTAATTATTTGTTCAGTTAAGAGTAGTAGAGTGAGTGTATAAAGTATAAACAGTGAGCTGTTTATCTTATCAGTTGTAATGTTAAGCAAGATATTTTTCTCATTCATAGAAATTTTCTCTCTCTCTCTTGTGTTCTTCACTAATCTTTCTTCTTCTTACTTTCTCTGTGGTAATCTTGCTTCTGTTTTGAGATTCATAATATCAAGAATTTCTTCACCTTATAAACAAAATAAAAAGAAAACGAGCTAAGTTAAATGGCTCCAAGCCTTCAACATAAACTTATTGAGAGAGAGAGAGATTAAAAGAAAGTTGCATGTATTACTTAGGGTCATGCTAATGAATGCCCTTAGGGCATTGGTTAACAATCCAGTTAAAGAAAGTTTTTATGAGAATTTGACAAATTTTTTCATTCTCCATAAAAGTAATATCAAAACTTTCATAAAATAAATTATTAACCAATATCCTAAGAGCACTCATTAGCATTTCCTTATAACTTATTATGTTTTTTCTTTTTTCTTTTTCTTTTTTCCTGTAGTAGATTTTCTGAAAGAAAAAAACAAATACAAATATAGCTTCAATAAAGAATAAATGACATGTCGTTAAAAAATAGCAAATAATCAATTGATTTTATTATCTGGATTCCCATTAGCATTGCCATTGGTAAAGGGTATCTAGTAAGGGTATCTAGACTACACCCAATTAGTAATTAGCCAAACCTAATAAAGTTAAGTCTAAATTAATTAGGACATTTGTTAATAACCCATTTAATAAAGTATTAATGCTCCATTTTCATGAAAATATAAAAAAGGTTGTCATAAAAATTATTTGCCTTTTTCTTTTCCCTTAAAAGACTTCTAAAAATATTTTCTTATCTAAAAATATTTTCTTAAATGTTCTTAGGCCATGGTTAATTTTTCTCGTTAATTTATTATTATGTACCATTAAACCTTGGTTTTGAAACCCAAACCGTACAATGAACCATAAAATAGAGAGGTTTAAAGTTTTTGAGATTGAATCAAGGTTCAACCGAAGTCGAACCGTAATGACGTTATAATTAATTTAATAATTATTTAAAATATAAATAAATATTAAATTAGTAAAAAATAGAAAAATTAAGTATAATAGTTCAAATAAATATAAAGATTTATCTTTCAAATATATATTTATATATATATCATAACTTTCATAAGGAAAATAAGAAATATTAAATTCTAAGCAAACATAAATAATTTTTGTTAGGGCTTAATATTATACTCTTTTTATAGGAGAAAATTATCTTAAATCATTACCAAACCCATTTAACTACCTAATAATTTGTCCTCCCCAAGCCCATTTGACTGGTCAACAACTTATGAAAATTTTTAAAATAAAAAATAAACAAAAACAGAAGCTAGAAGAGTAGCCGGACAAACCATTAAAATATTTGATTAAATAGAGAACAAAACCAAATAACATTTTCAAAAGAGAGTGGTTGACAGCAAGTATTTAGTGGGTGATAGGAAAGAAAGGTGTCCATCATGCAGACTAGAGTCAGTAGACCAGAAGACTCTAGAGTGCAAAGGCAAAAGCAAAACACAGGGGGAGAGAAAAATACAAAAAGAACCATCGGAAAAAACACACAGAAAAATGCAGAAACAACAGTCGACGAAAACCATAATAGAGAGAGCGAGTGAGACTGAGAAGAAGAATAAGAAGAAATGGTGGTGCAATCTGAAGGTCTGAGGTTGCAGAATGAAGATTCAACAATGGCTGAGCCTGTAAGTACCCAAAAAAGGAAGAAAGAGAAGCTCTGAACTGAACCCGCGAGAACCAGCTACGATTTTCAAACCCGGAAGATTCAACCGCGGTTCGCACGGTTCATTGACTTTTCTGTATATGCTCGTTTTTAGAGTTAAAAGAACCATTTTGATAGAAAGTTTCCGGTTAACCCGATCGGACCGTGCAGTCCGGCCGAGTTTCAAAACCATGCATTGAACCTCTCATTAAAAAAAAAAAAAAAAAAAAAATCCAATTAACTTAATTAGGAAAACCTATTATTATCAAATATAAAATCTAGTATTCAATTTCTACTTACATCAAAACACTAAATAGTATCTTTATCTCAGTAACTTTATCTCACGATATAAAAACAATCACTATAGTGACTTCATAGAGTCTTTTGCGTAAATATTGCTAAATTTGAAACATATTTGCGTTATAAATACTGTTACAAGTTAATTAGGAAAATGAGAAGAGAGATTAAATTTCGGCAATAGTGTTGCCAAAATTCAAGAAAAAGTAGAAAAGAGAATGAGAAAAAGGGAGGAGAGAGAAAAGCTTGAATTACAGCAATGGCATTGCCGTAATTCATTCTACCTAATTTTCCTCAGTTGTCCGGATGTATGAGTGTGAGAAGTGCCCTGACCGATTGAGTGCCCAAAAAAAAAGTAATTGTGGCAATGATATTGCCGAAAATGGTAGGGAAAAAAAAAGAATACCAAAATCTGGGAAGAATTAAAAAAAATATAATGTGCTACGTACACATATTTTTACAATATTTTCACAATAAATCACAGGTAACTAATTATTATTAGTTCAAATTTAAATTTAACATTGACTATTTTAATCTAACAATAACAACAAGTAACAACTTAATACTTAGAATTTGTTGTAAAAATGTTGTAAAAATTGTGTACACTTATTATTTCTTAAAAAAAAAAGTGTAATGGATTTGCCGAAATTTTGTGGCAATTGTGGCTTGCCGAAAATGGGAGGAAAAAAAAAAGTTTCAATGGGTTTGTGGCATTGGCAAAATTTTTTTTTTTTAGCAATTGTGGCAATGTCATTGCCGAAAATGGAAGAAAAAACCAATTGTGGCAATGGTATTGCCGAAATTGTGGAGAAAAATTTTCCCCACATTTCGACAATGCCATTACCACAATTGAGAAAAAAGTTTTTTTTTTTTTTTTTTTTCATTTTTCGGCAATGGCATTGCCACAATTACCAAAAAAAAAAAATTCACCAATGCCACAAACCCATTGAAACTTTTTTTTTTCCTCCCATTTTAAGCAAGCCACAATTGCCACAAAATTTTCGGTAAATCCATTACACTTTTTTTTTTTTTTAAGAAATAATAAGTGCACAAAATTTTTATAACATTTTGCAACAAATTCTAAGTATCAAGTTGTTACTTGTTGTTATTGTTAGATTAAAATAGTAATCTCAATGTTAAATTTAAATTTGAACTAATAATAACTAGTTACCTTTGATTTATTGTAAAAATATTATGTACGTAGCACATTATATTTTTCTTTAATTCTTCCCCAGATTTTAGCATTCACATTTTATTTTCCCTATCATTTTCGACAATACCATTGTCACAATTACTTTTTTTTTGGGCACTCGACTGGTCAGGGCACTTCTCACACTCACACATCTAGGCAGCTGAGGAAAATTGGGCAAAATGAATTACAGCAATGCCATTGCCGTAATTCAAGCTTTTCTCTCTCCTCTCTTTTTCTCATTCTCTCTCCTACTTTTTCTTAAATTTCGGCAACAATGTTACCGAAATTCAATCTCTCTTCTCGTTTCCCTAATTAACTTGTAACAGTATCTATAACGCAAATATGTTTCAAATTTAGCAATATATACCCAAAAGACTCGACTTCATAAGTTTGTAATACTGTGGTATCTAATAAAAAAAAAAATATATATATATATATATATAATTGAGATTTTTGAAAGAAACAATAAAATCTTTAGGTTCTGCTTGGAACGCGAGTTTAAATATATGTTTTCAATTTGTAAACATTACATGCATTTTTACATACTTTTTCACCCACACGTATTTTTGAAAAAACTAAAAATGGTTGTTTAAACACACGTACTAAACGGGCCCTTAGCATTTCATATGTGGCATGAGATGCATAATATACCTCCCCCACGCGACACTGGTAATAGCAGAAGCTATTCATGGGATCACGACCATCAGGCAACCAAGAACAGCTTTCAATTTGAGACTTTTCGCCTCAATTAAATACGGGAAAACATCTACTAGTGTTGCATAATAAATAACCAAACAATTATTCATTTTCCAGTCCAAACTAAAAATGCATCTTCTAAAATGAAAATGTAAACCATTTTTGCAACTGTCATCAATGTAAAGCTGATTCCTGGTGCTTCTTTCGCAGTACAAACACCACACAAAGCAAAATGAATGTTTAAGAAGTCAGTTTCCAATTGCAGCAAGTCATTGGAAACCTTTAACAGCTCTGCTATGGCATTTATCACAATTGGCATATCTGACTCCTAACAATACTTTTCACACAACCACCAACATGAATGCGTTTGCAGATGTACATGTTATGTTTGAAGAACACGTATATAAGAATAGATACACACTAATATAAAACAATCCAGACCTTAAAACCAGGTTAATGTTCAACTCCACATAATGAATATTATCTACTTAGAAAAGAGAAAAAAATACTGATAACCATATAGAATCCCCAATAATAGATTAAAGATAAACATAACAATTTTCATTACATATCATCATCTCCTCCGCTCTGCTCTCAAAATTGACACTGTCATTCACTCAAAGCCTAGAAAAATGACGCGACCGCATAGCCAACAAGTAGGGATCCAGCAGAAATAGTGAGCATAGAAGAACCTGAGCCTGAGCTTGCCGCTGGAGCCGGAGATGGTGAAATTTCATTCACTACTGAAGTAGCTGGAGCAACTGATGTTGGAGAAGATTTAGGTGTGAGGTCTGAAACTACACACAATAATAAACATTTGTCCAGCAATGTCAGGTGTTGATTGTCAAACAATTGAAAGATTATTATAGACACATCAAAGACAATTTTTTAATTTCAATTCTTATATATTTGGAGGAGAGAACAAACTATTGATCAGATTTGCAAAAGAATTTATTAAAGCAAACAAATATTTCAAACAAAATGAAGATTCCCTTAGAATGATAATAAAGTATATCATATCATAGCTAGAAAAGTAATGCCACTAAAAGATTAGATATATTTATCAACATTTACAGTGAAAATTAGATAAAATTATTTAATTGATAGTAGCTCTAATAATTGCCCATTACCTGTGGGTCCAAAAGTATGGGGGTAGGCACAGGTAATTCTCTCTTCTTCTTTTTTTTTTTTTTTTTTTTTTTTTTGAAACTGAAGGTAATTCTCTCTTAGGACTTGGGAGGGAACACATGGATTATATTAGCTTTATTATGTCTTCTTTTTCTCACCAAACCCCCAGGTGGGGTTCTCATAAAACACCGAACCTTTGAAGTTTGGACTTGCCCTTGAACCCCTATGAAATTCTTTTATTTGTGCTCTTGTGATGACAGGTGTCTATTTTTTTTTTTTCTTCTTCGATATTAATTTTCTATAGATCATATACCAAATCCAGAATGCAACAAGTCTCAATATTGTTTATTTTACAAAAGAGAAAGTATTCAACTTTAAATGTTTTTAAAAAAATTTATTTAAAAAAACATCTATATAGAAAAAAAATTCTGGAGTATAGTAACAAGATTCAAAACATACCAGGACCAGGAGCACCTGCAGGAGTCAAAGACACTGCAAAACAACAACACCCCCCACAAATATTAGGGAATAATTTTTCAAGAAAAAAAGTGTCAAAATCTAAGGGGAAAAAACTTTCCCAAAAATGAATTCCATTCAAAACAGANTTTTTTCTTGAAAAATTATTCCCTAATATTTGTGGGGGGGTTGTTGTTTTGCAGTGTCTTTGACTCCTGCAGGTGCTCCTGGTCCTGGTATGTTTTGAATCTGTTACTATACTCCAGAATTTTTTTTCTATATAGATGTTTTTTTAAATAAATTTTTTAAAAACATTTAAAGTTGAATACTTTCTCTTTTGTAAAATAAACAATATTGAGACTTGTTGCATTCTGGATTTGGTATATGATCTATAGAAAATTAATATCGAAGAAGAAAAAAAAAAAATAGACACCTGTCATCACAAGAGCACAAATAAAAGAATTTCATAGGGGTTCAAGGGCAAGTCCAAACTTCAAAGGTTCGGGTTTTATGAGAACCCCACCTGGGGGTTGGTGAGAGAGAGAGAGAGAGAGAGAGAGAGAGAGAGAGAGCTTTTTTTCAAAAAGGTCGAAAGGGAATTGCAATTGTTTACCCAAAAAAAAAAAAAGGGAATTGCAATTTGGGCATATAAATTCGGTATATTACTCTTTTTTTGGCTTTATGCTTCAACATATACCACTATTATTTGTTTTCATTTTAAATTTTAGTTATCTTATCAGAATTTAAGCAAAAAATAAAAATAAAAATAAAAAATTTATCTTATAAGAAACAAAAAGTGATAATTTTTTTTTTTTTTTTTTACTTTTTAGTCCAATACTCCAATACAAAACACTCAAAATACTCTTTAAAAAAAAAGTACTCCATATAATCCAACTAAAAAAAACACTCAAAATAGTATATAATTTTAGAGACATAATTAATGGTACCCTTAATTTTACAATTTGTTAACTTGTTTTGTTAACCTGTATGGCTATGAGTGATAAAAATTTGCTACTTGCTATTTGCTTATGCCCATTGCCCACTCACAATCACACAAATAATTAAATTGTGAAATTTAAGTTTCAGTTGTTTCCCTATAAAATATTAACCAAATTGTGAAATTTAAGCTCCGGCTGTATCGCTATAAAATATTATTAGGTATTTGCACTGTTTTAAAAATCAGACGAGACTGGCCGGTCTAACCGGTTCAACTGAGAACTGGGAGCCAATCTGGCCCGGTTAAAACCCCCAAACCGGTCAACGACCCTAAAACCGAGCAAAAATCGAGGTTGAATCAAAAATTTAAAAAAAAAATGGTTCGATGCCCGATTCTGTTTTTAAAACCATGGGTATTTGGTATGATATAAAAAAAATTTCATGCACAAATTACAAAAACTGGTGGTTCAACAATCGGCGTCATTGGTCTAGACCGTTGGCTCCAACAACCAAATCGCTAATATCAACCACCTCACTATTAACTTAGCCACTAGATTGGAATAAGCGAAATTGTATATTTTGTAGTATTTTTTATCAAAATTTTAAAAGTAAAACTTTTTATCACATTTTTCAAAAAAAAATAATGATCAATAAAAAAATGTTTTTTATTTTAACTAAAATTTTCAATGAAACAAATACAATAAAATACTTAAAATATTTTTCATAAAACACAAATTACAGCAAAAGAAACGCAAAGTAGAGGTAGAGCATAAAACGGTAAACAGATTTATTAGGAGATTGACACGTGGACAACATAGTAGGTGTGATGAAGAAATGATGTATACGTGTTAGATATCACATTCACCGAGATATATGATGACACATGCTATGCCACAATTAAAGTTATATTTGAACACTCAGCCAAAAAAAAAAAAAAAATTTAAATTTGAGTTTGAAGTACACAATGCGCCACCCAGAATCAGATTTGATTTTTGACTTTTGATTTTAAGTTGCCAATATTTTCAAAACACACTTATTACGCGGAAGGTTGCAATGCGTAGATTTGGTTAGAGATGGAAAAGAGGGGGAGTTAAAAAAAAATTCCATTTCATTTTTTTTTTTTATTTGGTTAGAAGTAAAAAAAAAGTAAAGAAAAAAAAGTGAATTTGCATAAATTTATTCATATATTCTTGTTAAAAAATGATGTCCAATTAAAACCAAAAAAATAACAAATAATCCAACAAAAAAAAAAAAGCAATCATCAAATTATGTCCTTATTAAATAAAATAAAAAAGTTACACATTTATTTAGTAAAAAAATGGTGTATGTGCAAATTCATATATTATTGTTAAAAAATAATGTCCAATTAAAACCAAAAAAATAACAAATAACCCAACAAAAAAAAAAAAAAAAGCAATCATCAAATTATGTCCTTATTAAATAAAATAAAAAAGTTACACATTTATTTAGTAAAAAAATGGTGTATGTGCAAATGGATGAAGGAAAAAAAAGAAGTAAACAAAGCAATTGGATGAAAGAAAGAAGAAGAAGAAGAAGAAGAAAAAAAAAAAGACTAAAGGCTATTGACGTGGATGAAGCTCATGTGCACTTGCACATGGGCATTTTTATCCATTAAGCAACTTTATTTTCTCCTTTCAGTTTTCTCGTAATTTTAGGGAGAAAACGTTTTGGTGGGATTGGGGAGAAAACACCCAAGCTCCGCCATTTATTTTCATTTCTCCTCACCCAACCAAACACACTCCAAAAAAGTTTTTTTTTCTCATTTTCTCTCCAAAGTTTTCTACTCACCCTATTTCACCTCTAAACAAACACACCCTAAGGAAGAGGACGACTATACCTATTTGAATTCCCCATCCGATTATATATTCGGGGTACCAAAATATCTCATTTTATTTACACAAAAAAGTGGAAATTTTTATGTAAATGTGTTTCTCTTTTTCTATTAAAATATTTTTCAATTTTAATATATAAATTCTTATAATTTTGAAATTTAGATATATACTAGTATGTTAAAAAAGGAAGAAGGAACATTTAGATAAAGATTATCTCATATCTTTAATTTAACATTTAATAAACTCTTTCTCCAAATAAATAAATAATATAATCAACTTAATCTAACTGACTCAACTTGGGCATTTATTATAATTTGGGTTAATGACTTGGTCCAATCTCAAAGTCATTTGCCATTATAGTTGGATAGGTAGGAGGGAGACCTAAATTTAATATTATAAACATTAAGTTAGTATCTTTGTCTACATTGACATACAACTAACATGCCAAAAATTATGGATTTTCTCAAAATAATAAGATTCCAAGCAATGAAGAATGTTTAAAGATATAAAACTTAATCTCACCACTGACTTCTTGCATAACCCTATGCTCAACTGGTATATTGTGTGCCAAGTTACGAATATGTGTAAGCTGACGACTTCGTCCAATCTTGTGATTAGGTGGTATTAGTGATGGGTTTGTTGATGTTGAATTAGAATGCACAACATCTTCTTCATTTAAATTTGTTGGGCTTCCCACTAAAATGATAAGAAGCTATTAATGCTATTTAGAACAAGAACAATTTGGTAGTTTCTTCGAGGGAAACTAGGCATCTAGAATTAGGGAAAGAGAATGGAAGAAAGGGAGGAAGAAGAACAGAGTTAGGAAAAGAAAGGGAAGTACAAGTTTATTCCTTATATGCCTTATAAAATCCACTCACTAATCTTATATACAATTGGTTCCTCTAAACCTCTCACCAACTAACTAACTAACTCAGTAACTAATTCAGCTATTAATCTCAATAACTACCCTAATTGACTCCAGCTCAGCATAGCATAACTACCCTAACTGACTCCAACCCAGCATAGCTCAGCATAACCACCAACTCAACAAAGCTCACAGCTCCAACATTGCACCTGGCCTCCTCAGCACTTGCCTCAACACTTACTCACCTATGCAGCACTTGCACACCTTACACGTTACACCCAACACAACTTGGCAACTATCATAAAATGTGATCACCGCCCAAAGTTTGTTGTCTGTCTTGAGTAATTGGCACAACGTCTTGCCAATCGAATATTTCTACTTTCATTGTCTCGTTGAATTCTCAAGTGAGCATAATATCTCCATAGTTCCTAACGATGTTCTATGTCATCGGTATTCACCATCGCTGTATTTTGTGAACTCATTTCTACAAAAAATTAAATTAAATTTATAGTGGTTGTTGCACATACATACACAATAATCAATAGATTTTTCCTTGTCACAAATAGGGTGTATTAAAACCTCAAATTTAGATATATACTAGTATGTTAAAAAAAAAAAAAAATAAATAAATAAAAGAACATTTAGATAAAGATTATCTCATATCTTTAATTTAACATTTAATAAACTTTTTCTCCAAAAAAAAATAAATAATATAATCAACTTAATCTGACTTATTCAACTCGAGCCATGGTTAGTTAGATAAACAAGGGGAATAGGTTCTTATCACTTGGCTCACTAATTTTTTATTTAAACATATTCATTGATTTAAATCTAGTACTAAAATCACTTTTTTTGTTCACTAATAACAACTCAAAATAATCTACCACTTATTTTATTTTTGTATGGTGAATAACCTACCACTTATGATTTGTTTTGAAATTGTTATAAAAATGTTGTGGACATAACATTTCTCTTATAAAAATAGTTTATTTTAGATAAAAATCTATTAACAGAATATCAAAGTAGTGTATTTAGGGTAGTATACTCTAGGTAATTAACTAATTTTTTATTAAAAACAAATAAATATTACTCCATAAAAAATTCTAATACCCTAAATTTTAATAATTTTAAAATAAGATCTATAATATTTAAATTAATTATTGTCATCATCTATCATAATTGTATGTTTTAATATGGTAAAACTTATATCCTTTTTATAGAGTGCTTACTTTAAGTGACTTAGCATATGTATTACATGTCCTAAATTTAATGTGCTTTTGCCTCGTTCTTCATGAATTTTTAAGATATTTCTGATAAATTAGTTAGTGACCCATGCAATGTATGCAAAAGTTCAATTACATATGATATTAAACCAGACTTAAGGTCTGGTTTCTCAAAAAAAAAAAAAAGACAAAGTTGATCGTTATGGTAGTGATTAATAGAAATTTATTATGGTTGTTTTTGTATATGAAACTATCTATTATACATTTGAAAAAGATATGATGTGATAAGATTTTAATATAGGATAATCATTGTTCTCAAAAAAAAATAATAATAATAATATAGAATAATAGAATATAAATATAAGCGGTGAAGTTTACAGTGTGTCTTTGTGTTAAAATTTTAATTTAAAATATTTAGCAATAAAATTAAAAGTTATTATAGTTTTTTAGTAAAGTTTATGGTATTTCTTTGTGTTAAAATTTCACTTCTTATTCCTTGTGTGTGTGTGTTTTTTTTAAGTGTGAACTATTTAGCATATTTGGAAATTGCTTCAAAATTAAAAAGATCATAAACTCTGGTGCCCAAAAAGAAGAAGAAAATGGCCATACTGTCTATCTCAAAACAAATATATCACAACTAAAAATATAGTGTAAATAAGATAACAGAATGATCAATTGATCATCATCACCTTCATGTAAGATAAAATATAAACTACATTACCCCCGTACAAATTACAATATTTGTATTTTGACGCTTGATAGCACCACTGGCCAGTAATAATGGAATGTTGGAAAAAGCTTGGGTCCACTATGGACCAGTGCTCCACACACTGAACTCGTCAAAATCATAACATCATTGTCTGACGGGTTTAATGCATAAGAGTAATAATGATTCGAACTACCAAATCTAATCTTACATAGACAATAATTTTTATAATATTTTTTTATTTTTTTAACAAATAAGTTGAAAAGTTCTTTGCCTTCTTGGTTCCTATTTCGATTTATTAATATTTTTGTTAGCTCCTCTGCGTTTATTTTATTAACCTGGGATGGGATTGGAAAGTTAAAAAGAAAACCCAGTTTCACTTTTTTACTTGTTTACCTTTTGAGAGAGAGAGAGAGAGAGAGAATTGATAAAAAACAAAATCGGATTCGAGAAAGGTGAAATAGGCAATTTCATAAAGTAGTTTAAGTAATTTTGTTTGTAATTTTTTAAAATATATATGAATAAAAAAATGTATAAAAATATATATAATATTGTTTAAAAACTATAAACATATGATTAAAATGCTCCATCAAACGGGCCAAATCAGTAAGAATCTGGAGATTTCGAAGGACGTAATGCTTTGCTAAAATTGCGTAGATGGCAACTGTTGAACTTTGTGGAAACGTGTTGACTGGTGGTCATGACTCATATCCAATCATATTGTTATCTCTCTCACCACTTTAAAAAGTGGCAAATGGAGCAAGCCGGGTCCACACCATGTGGACACCAATGTCCCACACCTATTCGGTGCACTTATCATTTTCTCAAAAAAAAAAAAAAAAAAATAGTGTAAATAAGATAACAGAATGATCAATTGATCATCATCACCTTCATGTAAGATAAAATATAAACTACATTACCCCCGTACAAATTACAATATTTGTATTTTGACGCTTGATAGCACCACTGGCCAGTAATAATGGAATGTTGGAAAAAGCTTGGGTCCACTATGGACCAGTGCTCCACACACTGAACTCGTCAAAATCATAACATCATTGTCTGACGGGTTTAATGCATAAGAGTAATAATGATTCGAACTACCAAATCTAATCTTACATAGACAATAATTTTTATAATATTTTTTTATTTTTTTAACAAATAAGTTGAAAAGTTCTTTGCCTTCTTGGTTCCTATTTCGATTTATTAATATTTTTGTTAGCTCCTCTGCGTTTATTTTATTAACCTGGGATGGGATTGGAAAGTTAAAAAGAAAACCCAGTTTCACTTTTTTACTTGTTTACCTTTTGAGAGAGAGAGAGAGAGAGAGAATTGATAAAAAACAAAATCGGATTCGAGAAAGGTGAAATAGGCAATTTCATAAAGTAGTTTAAGTAATTTTGTTTGTAATTTTTTAAAATATATATGAATAAAAAAATGTATAAAAATATATATAATATTGTTTAAAAACTATAAACATATGATTAAAATGCTCCATCAAACGGGCCAAATCAGTAAGAATCTGGAGATTTCGAAGGACGTAATGCTTTGCTAAAATTGCGTAGATGGCAACTGTTGAACTTTGTGGAAACGTGTTGACTGGTGGTCATGACTCATATCCAATCATATTGTTATCTCTCTCACCACTTTAAAAAGTGGCAAATGGAGCAAGCCGGGTCCACACCATGTGGACACCAATGTCCCACACCTATTCGGTGCACTTATCATTTTCTCAAAAAAAAAAAAAAAAAAGTAATACCGGTATCAAAGAAATACTAGTATCAAAATTAGACCCACATTTTGTGGGTGGCGTGAACGTTAGAGTTATTGCCTATATAAACACGACACGTTTATTTCATCACTTGCGTGTTTTTATTGTTACACTAAAATAAGTTACAACAAAAATTGTGGTGGTAGTATTTTTTTTTTTTTTTTGGGTCCATTGATTTTAATTGTTCTTGATTGGTTTTAGGTGATTTTTATAGTCCCTCTTTGCCATGTTTGAGCCAAGTTTGAGTACTCATTCCCTGGTTTATCAAAGTAAAAATAATTTTGGAGAGATAACCAATTGCACATCAGTTTTATAATTTGACGACTTGCACAATTGAGTTGTTGACAATTTCTCACACATTCGACTCACCATTTTACGTTGTAACTCACAATTCATAAGTTGCGAATTAGATATGAAAATTATTGTGCCCATAAGCAAAAATTAATTAAACACAAAAAAAAAAAAAAAAACTCTTTATGATAGAAGATTTTATGAGAGTATAGGGAGAAGAATAAATGTTTATTTAGAATTTTAGAATTTTTATTTATTTATTGCTTATCCTCTGCCCCTAACTCATAAATTTTGACTCCATTCTTAAAGCATACATAAGCTTACAAAATAATTGGGCTTTGTAAAATTTCTAATGGTTAAATAAGAGATCTGTAGTTTAATCACTACCTATACTAAAAATTGATTAATATGTTAATCTAATGATAAATAGTTATTATCGAGAGCGAATTCAAATGTTAAAACTCTATTTAAAAAAAAAAAATTATACCTCTCTGACAAGTTTCATTTTCTATTCATTATTCCCTTGGCACTCTCTCTTTAGAGCTCAACAACAGTTAACAGTTGTTTGCAGGAAGAGTTTCGAAGATAAAAGGCTGGCTCTAAGAGCATTCACATCAGTCCCTCTAAAATCATGTAAAATACAGTTTTTACACATTTTTGCTCAAAAATGCTCTCTATCAGTTCTTCTAAAATTGTGTAAAAATGTGTATTTCTTTACACGAGCTACAGTAACCGTGTAAATATATATGGTTACTGTAGTTCGTGTAAAGATTATTTTACTAATTTCCGTTCGCTCGTTTTTTTCTCTCTCTTCTCCGACTCAACAAACTCAGTAAACTAATTTCTCATCTTCTTCTTTTTCCTAAGATGCACACAATCACATCCACACACAAACACATCCACATAGACAAATCAACACAGAGATACACTTGCTTAAAAAAAAAAAAAAAAACAGAGATACACAAACACGGAGATCGGTTTCAGCGTGGTGGATTGGAGCTCGGAGATCGGCTAAGATTTAGTGGTGGATTGGAGCGGTGGATTGGAGCTGTGTCGTTTGGTGGCGTAGATCAGCTGGGAGATTGGATTGGAGCGTGGATCGGAGATCGGTTTCAACGTGGTGGATTGGAGCTCGAAGATCGGCTGAGATTTGGTGGTGGATCGGAGCGATGGTTCGAAGCTGTGGCGTTTGGTGGCGTATATCAGATGGGAGATTGGATCGGAGCGTGGATCGGAGATCGGTTTCAGCGTGGTGGATTGGAGCTCGGAGATCGGCTGAGATTTGGTAGTGGATCGGATGCGGATGGGTTTTGTGATTTGGAAGAGGAAGGCCAGAGAGATGGGTGTAGAGAGAGAGAGAGAGAGAGAGCAAGAAATCAGAAAATTGGTAGAAAGAGAGAGAGAGCGCATATTTAAGAGAGGTAGTTAGAGAGAAATAATAAAAAAATGGAGTATAATGAATATTTTATTGAAATATCTTGTAAAATAGATGAACTGATGTGGGTGTTTTGTAAAAGTGAATGGGTAAAATAGAGAAAGTAAGTTTTTAGTGTAAAAATGGATGTGTAAAATACACATACTGATGTGAATACTCTAAGTGATTAAGTCTAACGACAACGACAAGTAGTGATTTTAGCCATTTGTCATGGCGCGTGGTGTAGAGAGAGAGAGAGAGAGAGAGTGATGAAAAGTGAATGATGATAAATCCAAAATGGCTCTATGAAAGAAGATGTGGAGTGAGACTCAAACAACATTGTTCAATGTCCTTAACCCAGATGTGCGAGTTGCATTTGTTGCTTCTCCAATTGTTGTTTTTGCCAGCTGTCATGCCCATGACCAAATGTTTCTTTATTGAGGATCAAATTTTGTTTTGATAGTAGCTTTCCGATTAGTTTAATTAGTAAAATTTTTGATAGTTGAATAAGAAATTTGGAGTTCAATATCTGTCTATACCAAAAACTAATTGGT
The DNA here is from genome assembly GCF_002906115.3 of Quercus suber. Taxonomy (NCBI): domain Eukaryota; kingdom Viridiplantae; phylum Streptophyta; class Magnoliopsida; order Fagales; family Fagaceae; genus Quercus; species Quercus suber. The sequence continues at coordinate 794,614 of NW_027069572.1, forward strand.
GTCTTGGTCTGATAATAAAAAATTATCATCAAGAACAAATATCATAAACTAAAACTCTTAAAAAAAAAAAAGTGATGAACATAAAAGACATGAATTAATTACCGCTTATTATGTTGGCATTAATAGATCTCGAAATGAACATGGGATGAACCCGGTTTATCTGTCGCTTCTGGCCCTACACTAACATTCACACTTATCAACAAACTTTATGCATGAGTTACGGCCCGTTTGAAAATTAAAAAATTGGAATTAACAAATTCTATATCTTGAGGTTCCCTTTCAAAAAAAAAAAAAAAAAATCTTGAGGTTCATCAAATCATCTGATATGATTGATTCGGCCGTTCCGTGTTCCTAGGGCCACGCTAAGAAAGAAGCCTATATCCATGTGATTGGGGATATGCTACTCACTAATTCTTGTTTGAGTAAACAGATTTTATTTCAACACCGAAAGAGTGTTTACACACTTCCTGACTTCCTGTCACCTTTTCTCATGTGGTGGATCCCATCGCATGAGTGGACCTAACCAAGTAAATATTTTTTCTTAAAATACTTTTAGTATATTTATCTTTTTTTTTTCTAAGAATATAAAAATTTTATTTATTTTACCATTTTATTCATCTAACATCATAGTTTCTATTTTTATATATAACCCAGTAAATTAATATTAGCCTCATCATACGCGCTTCAAGCATGCGATGAGGCTTTAAAAAAATAATAAAAAAACCTTTTGTTTTTATTTTATATATATAATTTTTTTTGAGAATTTAATTTATAAGTTAATAAAGTAATTTGAAAATCAACAGAAGAGTGACCCTATATTTTAGGCAATGCCTTAGTGAGAGTTAGAGTTGTATTTTTATCTGATTGTCTTTTAGTTTTGTTTCTACTTAAACATAAGGGTGTAGGGGTATTTTTGAACTAAAAATGAGGATCCCAAATAAGAGAAATATCTTAAATAATAGTATAGATAAACTACCTAATAAAATAATATAAACGACTTCTCTCTCTCTTTCTTCCCAATCTATTTTTCTCTTCACCCACAACCACAAAAAATTACAAAACCAACCACCACACACCCACGATCAAAACTAGCTACGAATGTAAAATTCAAAAATTCTCAAACTTCAAAGGGTAAATTATTTCAGCTTTAGCACCCTCATCCTTAACTAATAGAATCATTCAATTATTGTTTAATTCATCTTTTTAGCATGATTGCATGGTTTGATTCAACTTATTTTTCGGCTTTTTAAAAACATGCAATTTGAAAAGACCATGTCTACAAAAAAAAAAAAAAAAAAAAAAAAAAAAAAAAAACTTAAAAAATGGAGTTTAACAACATAGTGTTTCAAAGTTCTCTCCATGGTGTTTTAACTTTTATGCTATTTTCATTTTCAAAATTTACATCCAATTTTTTTAATTTTTTTTTTTGACAAGTTTCTCTCTAAACTAGTCTAGATTTTTATTTTTTTAACATAATTATGTTTTCCATATTATCAATGAGAAAGAAGCTTCTGGTGGGGAAGGGGTTTTGCTCTTATCTTAAGTCTTACCCTTAACAGTTTTTCACTTGAAAGGCAAGAAGAAGTATTGTCCCTCCCCCTCCAGACGTTTGACGAAAATAATAATGATAACAATAATTATAATTCCCTCTTTCTCTACATGGAATAATAAAAAGGCAAGTCAGATATCGGTTTGTTTCTTTAGACGATGACCATGTTTTTTATATAGGACAAATAAGTAAATAGACTATTCTTATAGTATTTTCATATGTTAAAATGAAAGCATATCGAAACATTTTCAACGGTAATAATTAGCTACTGTAGGATCTCTAAGAATTTTCAATGTTAGATTCTTACTAAACTAATAGTCGACATTATTACATTCCTTTAGAATTTATTTGCTAAAAGCACATATTGAATTCCTCATGTAAAAAAAGACGCAATCACGTCTGATTATGTAAAAAAAAACTTATTTTATATCTTCAAATATTATTTTATCTATTTATCAATTTATTTAATACTATACCTAATATCGTAGTTTTTATTTTTACATATAACCCAATAAAATAGTATAATATAAATTATACAATCAAATAATATAAAAAATTTTGTTTCTCTCTCTTCTCTTCCATCTCTCTCTCTCTCTCCAATTATATATATATACACACACACACATACATTTATGTTTACAACACATGAATAGTAAGTTGTATGTTTGAGAACTTACTATTTATGGTTGCTTAAAAAAAAAAAAAAAGCCATACATACCCTGATACTCGGATAAACTTAGGGCCCGTTTAGTACGTATGTTTAAATAATAGTTTTCAATTTTTTTGAAAATACGTATGAGTGAAAAAATATGTAAAAATACGTGTAATGTTGTTTAAAAATTAAAAATATGTGTTTGAACTCACATACCAAACTGGACCATTTTTGGAGGGCGTAAATGCACTTTTAGTCCTTATATTTTGACTTTTTTCCATTTTAGTCCATACATTTTATTTTTTCCACTTTTAGTCCCTAAAACCAATTTACGCGTTCCATTTAAGTCCTTGAAGCTACTTTCCGTCACCAATCTAACGAGCAAACTAACAGATAAATAAAATAATAATAAAAAATTTACTATAGCATACCACGTCATATTATAATTTAAAATATTTATTTTTCAATTTTAACTAAATAAAAAAAATAAAAAATAAAATTAAAAACAATAAAACACATCAATTGATTTAAGTCATTTGGAACAAGAACACAATCAGCACAAACCCAGAAATAAACACAAACTCAAATTTTAAAACACAAAGAACACAAATATTAATCTAAATCTTTCGTCTCCTCTGTGCCAAAGATCCAAAAATAAAACTTGAAGACCCCAACAAGAAGACCAAGAAAGAAAGGTTCCAGCCCAAAAACACAAAAAATTCTCTACTTTTTTTCATAAACCAGAAACCACAATGGCAGAAATTTCAACCAAAAGCACACCCACAAATCCGATCTGACCCAGGACCACCCAAAGCCGATCTTGAGAGAGAGAAGGAGTGAGAGAGGCTAGGGAAGAAGGTGAGAGTGAAGTGCAACGAGGACGACACCATCGGAGACCTGAAGACACTCGTGGCGGCGCAGACAGCTACTCGGGCTGACAAGATCCGGATCCAGAAGTGGTACAACATCTACAACGGAGGGACTCTCGACCATATCACCCTTAAGGACTATGAAATCCACGACAGAGGGACTTCCGACCAGGTAAGCAGATCGGCGGCGGTGGATATTGCTGATCGCGACGAGTCAACCCGTTGACATGTTGAGCTTGTTGTGAGTTTTTCCATTGTGAGATTTTTTTTGTAGTTTAGGTGTTTGTGTTTTTGTCTGTGAGAGATTTGGGTGCGAGAGAGATTTGGGGGCTTGGGGATTTATGTTTTTTTTTTTAAAATGGTGTTTTTATGCTGAATTTTCTGGGTTTATGAATTTGGTTTCTGGGTTTATGAATTTTATTTGCTGGAGGTTTTGTTGTTGATTGAAAGATGAGAAAATCTAGGTTTGAGTTGAGATTTTGTATATTTGGGTTTTGTAGTTTGAGAAAATCTGAGAAGATTTGCTGCTAGGTTTTTATTTGTGTTCTTGCTGGAGATTGATTTGTGTTTGTGTTTGTGTTTGGTTGATAAGAAAGGGCAAGAAAATGCAAGAAAATCTGGGCATGTATTCTTATGTTTAAAATCTGGGTTTGTGTTCTTTGTTCTCTGGTGTTCGTGTTGAAGATGAATATAAATCTGGGTAACTCATATTTTTTATTTTGTTAAAATTGAAAAATAAATATTTTAAATTATAATATGATGTGGTATGCTACAGTAAATTTTTTATTATTATTTTATTTATCTGTTAGTTTGTCCGTTAGATTAGTGACGGAAAGTAGCTTCAAGGACTTAAATGGAACGCGTAAATTGGTTTTAGGGACTAAAAGTAGAAAAAATAAAATGTAGGGACTAAAATGAAAAAAATTCAAAATATAAAGACTAAATGTGCATTTACGCCTTTTTGGAGTGTTGGTTCAAAAAATAGCAACCGAGGTTTTACACCCCAATGCTAACCCAAGGACCACAAATTGAATTCCCTGGCTTAGCTAAAACATATACGCTACACATAATTAATGTTAGAGAGTGACTGTCGACTGACACCACAAGTATGGGCAGAGAGGTAATTTTCTTAGCAAATCTGAGTGTGTCAGAAATATTAAAGTCTTTTTATCTGCAAGAGACTGATCAAAGCTGGAAGGAGCTTCATGAGTGTTGAGGCTTTCAAAAGTTCTCCAAATTTAAAATTCAAAAGGGAGAATTGGACCATGCAATGAATTATTAAGCTTTCCTAATGATTATACTAACTTTGCTTCTCTCCAAATGATTAAGACACTTTCGTTTGTGACCCATGCACGCAGCAATGCACCATCCTCTTTCTCTCCTACTTGCTATGTTATTGTATGTTACTCCTATGTTTATTTCTTTTGGCTAGGCATGGCTACTCGTCATAATTGTGGTTGCTTGGCCTCGTGAAGTCCCATATGTGATTTCAAGTGAGTGGACCCAAAAAAATAATTATGTGCACCCTTCCATAGTATATTAGGTCAAAGTGTCAAAAAGAACTGCCAAGCTACCCTTCGGCTTTGGCATCCGGATCCCGAAATTGCCAATGCCTTGTGAATCCTCTTACCTGAAAAAACCGATTTTGATTCTTACACATCTATTATTTTAAATTTGTTTTTACATTCATTTTTAGAGTTTTTTAGTTGAATATTGTAAAAAATGAAATTTATTTGTGAGATGGAATTGTTCAAACGTATTTGGAAAAATGAGGAGATAAGTGAATTTTGGCAACACGACATTTTAAGAAAAAAGTAGGAAAGAGGAGAGAGAAATGATGGGACGGATGGGAGAAAGAAAAAGAAATTTCGGCAATGATATTGCTGAAATTGGAAGATTACAAAAAAAAAAGAAAAAAAAATTAAATTGTGGCAAGAATAATGTTACGGCCACATGCTATTTTACCATATTTTTTACAAACTGTTGTTATGGCCAATTTTTTACTGGTTCTTATTAGTGCCTACCAACAACATCACTTTTTTATTTACCAATAATCACTCATCATATCAACAGTTTATGAAAGTTTTTATAAAAAAGTTTGTAACTCTAGCATTTTGCCAAAAGTGAATGATTTAAAAAAAAAAAAAAACTAAATTGTGGCAATTGAATTGCCGAAATTAGAGTAAAAATAAAAAAAACCTTGATTGTGGTAAGATGCAGCCACACTTTTGGAGGACTAAAGTGTGTATCTCTGTCATTTTACTCCAAAAAGTGTGGCTGCATTAATCTTACCACAATCAATGTTTTTTTTTTACTCCTTCAATTTCGGCAATTCAATTGCCACAATTGAGTTTTTTTTTTTAATTAAATCATTCACTTTTGGTAAAATGCTAGAGTTACAAATTTTTTTTACAAAAACTTTCATAAATTAGTGATGTGATGATTGATTATTGGTAAATAAAAAAGTGATTTATTGGTAGGCACTAATGAAAACCAGTAAAAAATTGGCCACAACAACAATTTGTAAAAAATATGATAAAATAGCATGTGACCGTAGCATTACTCTTGCCACAATTCAGTTTTTTTTTTTCTTTTTTAATCTTCCAATTTCGGCAATATCATTGCCGAAATTTCTTTTTCTCTCTCCTCATCCGTTACATTATTTCTTTCTCATCTCTTCTACTTTTTGTCAGAATTTCGATATTGGTGTTGCCAAAATTCACTTCTCTCTTCATTTTCTCAAATAAATTTAAACAGTAGCTATATCATAAATAAACTTTATTTTTTGTAATATTCAGCTAAAAGACTCTTCATGTTTATGCGTTAAAATATGAATGCTTTTAAAATGTGATGCATTCTATCACATCGAGTATATGTACATGCATAAAATAGTGAGTGTGAACGATTGTGAAATTAATATTTTTGTAATAAAACATGCTTCTCTCTCTCTCTCGTTTGTCAATGATGTGGACTCCTTCACGAATCGAAGCAATTGCCCTGTGTCTCTGGCATTGCAACACGATAATGATTCCATCAGGCAGTGGAGCATGTTATGTTATGTCAAGGGGCCCAAGCCAATTAAATTAAAGATAGTGTACTCTTTCACTTTTTTTTTTTGGGTTAAATACTCTTTCACTTTAATTATCTCTAAAACATAAGAACCTCTTGCTTTTCGCAATAAAAGTGCTATTTGTTTGATGCTGTTAGAAGAAATTATACCATACTCTGGTCTGATAAACCACATTATTTGTCTATCATTCTATTAAATTATTTATTAAAAATTACTAGTTAGTAAATAGTTTTTGTTTAAAATTTTTTTCTAACTTAGTAATTTTAAACAAATAAGAATCTTTTAGTGGAATGATAAATTACATCACTTGTAGACCTTATAATTTCTATGCTGTTAGAACCTGAACAACTGCCTTCAGTCTAATTATAAATTGGAAAGAGTTTTGAGTTGGTACATCTTTACATTTTATTATTCTATTTTGCATTTATCCTTGTATATATTTTTTAAGTTAACCTTCTAACAGTTGATAACTTTGATCGGTTTAAAATTTATTGATTACTTCAATTTTATGAAAACGAAATAAAAAATGAAATACCAAAATGAAAAATTTGAAACTTAAAGGGCCAAAATTAATGACAGCTTTTTCAATTTTCGAAAAAATATTTCCAAAAATAAAAAGATTAATGTGTGCCCTAAAGGCACACATTAACCGGACCCTACATATATATTATTACATTTCTAATCATTTTCAATACCTCAAATATATCTATAAAATGAATACCAAACTAACAGAACAACCGAACAAAGCTCCAATTAATAATGCTTGCAATTGAGTCATCAAACTTCTGCATTTTCAAAGTGGGATTTCATTCTCTCCACAAAATCCACAACAAACATAAAGGGAATAAATTCCAAATATCCAAACCAATTCCACCAACCAAACAAGAGATCCGTTACTGTCTTCAATAACACCCACTAAATCCCGAAAGATCTAAAAACATAACTCCACAAATTACTAGCTACAAAGCAATGTACCAAGAGATGATCTACTGTCTCACTGCTGCACTGCACTGCACTAGCACACAAAACACAATATTACACTAAAGTAAAACCTCTCTTCTTGAGAATGTCACAAGTAAGGGTTTTATTCCAAGCTGTTCTCCATACAAAAATTAAAAAAAGAAAAGAAAAGAAACCCTCTTTCAAACCTTTTTTTTTCTTGAGAAACAAACACATACACAAGGGAGAGGGAAAAGGGTTCTAAATACTCTTCCAAGGAAAAGAAACTGCACTAATACCATGAAGGACAATATAGAATGAACAAGCACAAAACTTTCTGCTCCTGTTCAATCCCCAACACAGCCTGTCACAATCCTCTCTCCAAGGTATATTTGAGTAAAGAAAATTTAGAAAAGAAGTTGTTTACTTTAATTCCCAATCATTAAACTCTCTATAAAATTAAAGATCCCAGCTCCATGCCTTCCCATTTATCTGATCGACCAACCAAATGGTATTTGAAGTTTTGAATCCACCCCACAAAATATTTCTCTATAATATCTTCAATCTGATCATTTGTGTGATGCCTCTCTCCTAAATTAAAAGGCCAAAAAGATAATTAAAAAAGTAAAATTTATCGGGAAAGTAGGGCAACAACCTAATTATCCACACATCAAACGTTTACAAGCATATACATGAATGTTATTATCAAATATTAAGATCAAAGGAAATTAATAACAAAAATGATACAAGAAGGAGGCAGCACACCAGCTTATTAACTAAAAACTGTTACTGACCCGATCATTGAAGAAATTTTGCATTTTCCAAAGAGCTAAATTTCATATGGAACCCTATATTATGAAGTAAGTTACTGACCAACTTGCAATTGGCAGTCAATGAGCACCTTGCTTTAAGGAATGGCTAGCATCCTCACAAACTCACTTTCATGGTCTTAAGTATTAGAAACACACTTACCCAACAGAAATGAATGTAATCAAACTGTACTTAACCAGAAATGATAGAGAAAGATCATCAAGATTCTCTCGTACAAATATAACAAATTAGAAAATATTAATACAAATGCGTTGCACAACAGGATATAACACCTTAGCCATCCCTTAAACCTCATCTTCTGGTGTACGGCGGAAATCTAAGCCTCTTATACCATAATTAGAGTTTAGAGACCTTATTACTAGCTCAACTAACTGATAAGTGTACTCAACAACAATCTTTTCGATAGAATTTTATTCAACTTTAGACTACATTATAGATGTCAAATCAAGTGTGCTTCAGTTCCTTGAGTATCAATTACAAAAGAAAGGCCAAATAGAGAACTCCTAATATTAATTACAAGAATCAGAGGAAACTATGAAAGAGAAAAAACCCATGATCATACTTGACCAAACATCCGAGGACAATCTTCTGGTGTACGGCGGAAATCTAAGCCTCTTATACCATAATTAGAGTTTAGAGACCTTATTACTAGCTCAACTAACTGATAAGTGTACTCAACAACAATCTTTTCGATAGAATTTTATTCAACTTTAGACTACATTATAGATGTCAAATCAAGTGTGCTGCAGTTCCTTGAGTATCAATTACAAAAGAAAGGCCAAATAGAGAACTCCTAATATTAATTACAAGAATCAGAGGAAACTATGAAAGAGAAAAAACCCATGATCATACTTGACCAAACATCCGAGGACGATGTTAGCTATATGCAAAGTGATTTGATTAGTTGTCAAGCTAATGTGAGTTGATAACAAATTCACCTTAACTGGGTTAGGAGACTGGGAAAGGTTCCAGTTTTTGCCTAAATTTTAGCATTGTGGTCATCCCTGCCAGTGCATTGTTCTGCACAATTTCATTTCTATTTGGTGTGTCAAAGTATTTAAGAGAGAGAGAGAGAGAGAGTGAGAGTGTGTGTGTGTGTGTGTGTGTGTGTTCTGTCAGGCTTATTTGCCTTTGGTAACAGTTGGTTTAAGAATCCAGTGTCAGATGTAACACACAAAATTAGATTTGAAGGGAACAAAAGTTAAACAGATATCTGATTTGATGTGAAGTTCAATGTCTGTAACGCAACACAATTTCTACACTGTTTCTTGAGTTTCCATGGCCAGAGTACTTGAATGTTAACATGTAAACCAAGAGAACTTCCTCTTAAATGGGGATAAGAGCCTTGGACACAGTTAAAAAGATCTATGGAATACCAAAAAAGCCATGCAAGCACATTGTGCTTTTACAACTGGAAAAGCTCATTGTGCCACGTATAGACCTTTGATTTTAAAGAAATCTAAGCCTCAATAAGTACTTCCATTATAGGTGTCTAGAGCAATAAAGCCTAAAATCAAAGAGCAAAATATGACCTTACTAGCATTCATCCAATAATTAAGAAAGAATATCACCATATTTTACATTCCAAAAAATTAAAAAGATTGGAATTTTGGTATTTACAAATGGAAAAATGATATAAAGAAGGTCAAACTTACTGTGAGTTAGAGCTGGATCTCTTTTGTACGAATGACACAATGACAGTTACATCGTCGAGCTTACCACCAGTATATCCCACATACCCTGCTGCATGGGCTGCATCTGCAAATGGAGTCCTTACACATGCTGACTGTCCTACTTCTTGAGCTCTCATGGCCAAGTACTCTGCTATATCCTGAGCCACAAAAACAGGCATCTTAGAAACCGCTGCAAAGTTGTTAATAATTAAGGCCTCAAATATCTTCAGGTTAGCTGAATCTTAGTTTCCACTTAAGAGATAATTTTGGATGGCCTATGGTCAAGGAGGGTGCTGTTACTTTGACATCTATAAAATGAAATTGCTGCAAATAGGGACACATCCAGTATAAGAACCAAAAAGGGAACAGCAATGGTGTGCTTTCATTCATATTTGATTGTTACATGCACTACAGGCCATTTGCAATAACGTGTTATCTTTGGCTTGATGAAACTAATGTTAATCAATTCTCTCCCTCTCTCTCACTTTAAAAGAATTTTAAATTAGCATTGGATATTGTTGAAAATGCAGACCTGAGGTTTCAAACTGGCTTGCAATGAGTTGGATACAGCTGAAGCTATCTCTTTCTCGTATAAGTTGTCAAAAAGGCCATCAGTTGCAGTGACAATTACATCTCCTTCATCCAGATATATTTTGTAACCCTGAAACAGACACGTTTATACTAAAACTCCTTCACAAAAATCAACTGTGTATCCCTGAAACATAAACAATATTTAGCAGAATTTTGTGCCCTTCATCTTGTGCTTGAACATGGACAAGTACAACAGACCAATTTTCAAGAAGAGTTGGGATAAAAAGTGAAGAAATAGTGTTCTTATCATTTTAACTAGTAACAGATTTCTAAAAACATTGTGCCTATACAATTTAGAAGACTTGGTTGGAAAACTAATGACTTTGATCCAATGTACCTCTATGTATTCTGTGGGATCGTCATCTCTCTCAATCTGTAATGGAAAATTGAATCCGTGAACCATCGCAGATGATCTGTTAAAGACAGCACCATTTCTTATTGCTATAAATCCTGAGTCTCCAATATTGGCCACGTGGAGAACCTATAAATTGAAATTGTAATAGTTGATGTACAGCCTTGCAAGAAAATGTTCGTGAAGCATCATATTGTAAGAGTTTATAACTGTCCAGCACTGAAAGAAGGAAAGAAATGCCCAGTATCTGTTAGATAAAGTCTACTTTCTCAACAACCCACAGCTTTCCATACTCATACTAACAAACAAACCAATACCTTGATGGCTAGACAGACAAAACAATGACACCCTATTTAGATTTGTTTGTGTTAACTAATTTTGGTACAATCACATTTGATTTAAAAAAAAAAAAAATAAAGCCTTCAAAACTCCACTTGAAGGTTTAGATCCAGTACATGAGATGAATGGTTTGCACAACTTCAATATTCACCGGTTCAGAATGTATGTAGAATGATCTAGTAGCGGCTTTTGTGAGCAAGAGGCACAAACCCTTCAGATCTATAATAGAGCAGCTCCAAAAGTCTCTTGGATGTGTATTGGGGTTTGTTTAGCATAGTAACTTCCAGCACCTAGGCAGCAATCTTAATAGCACTTTGACATTCTAAAGTAGTAACTAAAACATTTTTGTTCACGGTTGTCAATCTAAAATCTCAAAACCTAACCAAATCATTTTCTTTAGGAAATGAACTAGTTAGGGAATTTATGCTATGCAGATGCATAAACTTCCCATAAAATTTCAATTATCATTTTGGTACTTTACCCTTCCATCTTCAACCTCTTTCCTTCACTTCTCTCTAAAAACATATTCTTTAATATTAAACAGTATTCAGCCAATGGGGGTTGGGGGGGGGGGTGGTGAGTAAAATCATCCTATTCTACTCATTCTTCTTTTTCTTTCAAGTCTTCTTTTCGTGGTTAGGATCTTTTATTCATTGTTCCTCTTTCTATTTTTGAATGAACTCATTTAAACCCTGTAAGTGGTCCAAGTCAAATTGCCTCAGAAACAAATCTGACAACACAAGGCGCTACTTTACACCTCCTGATATTAGCAGCTGTTAACATGCTTACAATAACATCTGCAGATTTTTTTTTTTTTTACCATCCCTTAACATGCAGCATGCATGATCCTTCAGGTTTCAATCTGCTAAAGCAGCCAAGAGTTTATGGCTGATACGTAAATAGCATCTCAAGAGAATGAATTTCTGTATTGGTTTCAACTACAGTTTTCAGAGCTGCATTTTGCATGTGATTAAAGGTCATCTGCTATATTTTAAACTGATAAAAACCAAACTATAGGTCACAAGAATTATTCCTGTTAGGGTAATCCAAACATTTCCCAAAATCAGAATCTTGACTCTAGAGGTATTGGAAGGCACTTTCTTTGGTTAGGTTGGGCGTAGCAATCCAAAAGCTAGGGGTTTTATTACCCTTTTTATTATTATTATTATTATTATTATTATTATTATTATTTTTGGCACTAATTTTCAAGTAGTTTGATCTGGTTTTGGTCTTGGGCAGTTCAAAACCTTCTGACACCTACCTCCATTTGATTTTATTGGAATGTAATTTTACAATATGTTGGAAATTTTTTTTACGTTTGAAAGAGAGTTCTTTAGTTTGGACCTTGGGGTACCATAATTTTGGTAATTTTCTCAGCTCTTTACATGTAAGTCCATTTTCAAACAACTTGACCCTTTAAGTTGATGGTTCCTAAAAATAACATTTTGCTCTAGAAGCAGAACCATTTCTTCCTAGAGATGTAATAGCATTACTAGGTGAGAGGGCTTGTAGGAAGCGTAAAACTTCTCCTGAGTTTTGTCAACCAACTTTTCTGAACTTTTGTTCATAATTGCTCTTTCACGTTTTGCCCACCTTTTCTGTTTGTGTTTCTTTAAATAAATTTTTATTAGTCATAAAGAAAAAAGTTGTATTACTGAATTCAATTCCATTTAAGCTGATAATCAAACTTATTATTTTCTCGGCCTAAGGAGAGGATCACTAATGAGATTTAATGAGCATAATTGTGTTTAGATCCTCAAACAGGTAAAAAATAGCAAAAAACATCTAAATATATTGATACTAACTACAACATGGGAATATATTAAGTCTTAAGTGGGCAAATATATACCTGACCATCAAAGTAAGCAACCAAAACAGTAGATGATCCAGGAGATTGTGATTCTGCAGCACTTCTTATAAGAACTTCTTCTGGTTTGGTCATTGGAACACTTTTGGAGTCTAACACTATCTTTTCACAGTTCTCCAAGAGCTCTTGGGCATACCGTCCGGCACTAATCCCTGACGAATAAGGCAGAAGCATAATATAAATAAGTCAACTCTGATATTGCATGATTTGATATGATAGATGCTTTATGCAAAACGTACATATCATGAAAATGATACCTTCCAGTGACCACTGACCAACTCCATCAGCTACACCTAGCCAGTTCTGGCCAGCAACAAAATAAGCATCCTCTCCACCTGTCAATGCCTGGTCATTATTACTTTTCGAATTACTGATCCTTAATATTCAAATTCAAGCCAAATATCACATAAAAAAATATATTAAAGTAATCTAAAATTTTATATTGACTCTTAAAATGGAAGGACACTAACACTCAAATTCAAGAGGATTACATTCAATATTTAGGCAAAATAAGCCTTTCTAAAAGTCAAATCAACCCAAAAGCCCAACTATAATGCCCTCACATGTAAAACCTTCAAAAAATTTAATTACTTGGTTTGAGTATTTCACTGTAACATTTGATAGCTTGACTAAAACAATGTTTGATAGAAGAGACAGAAAGTATGGCGGATGGAGGGGGAAGGAAAATGAGGAAGGAGGAAGAGGAGTCCAAAAGGGAGGAAGGGAAGGAGAGCCACCTCTTGTTGTCAACTTTCTGATTTCATCCTCTGTTCACATTGGAATACAGGGAAAATTTGTAAAGCTGTGGAAGGAATGAAAGAAGAGTTTCAATCCATCAATTTTGGGTGGATTGGATATGGTGAGTTAGGAAGGGTTTTGGTCCTCCCTCTAAACCCTATCTTTCTCTCCTAACCAATTTTAAGTCTTTCCACCCCTCTACCCTGTCCTTAAACAAAGTGTAAATGTCAAATGCACAAGTCAAAAGTTTGTGGCCCCCAGGGGGAGGAGGAATGGGAGTTTTGAACGAGTAATTTCTGCTTAATGTAAAACATTTTATCTATCTATCTATCCATCCATACTATACTATACTATACCACAATTACTAAAGATTAAATAACCATTTACTGAAGGAACAAGTCATAATACAAGGAAATTAAGAACATACCTTAGAGGGATGTGGCAATAAAGCAGCACCAGAATATAGGATAAGTCCTGCTGTGGAAATTTGCTTCCTGAGTGTATATACAATGAACAAACATGAGGAACAGAATAGTAGATAACTCCTTCTGAGTAAATTGTCTGGAACTCCGGATACTTGCTCACCATGGTCTTCCCTTCAAAGGTCTCAGCTTTTTCTATAGAGGGTGAGCAATACTATGTCATGAGAGCAAGTACTTCGTGTACATATGTCATTATTATATATACACACAACTTGTGATTTTAAATGTGATATAGTACCCACTTGTGCCATCTGTTACTTTATTTTGTTAAATTTCAAGGACTTGTAAAACAGAAAATTTGAGAAAAAAACCAGAAAAAAGGGGGAAAATTAAATAGAAAAGGGTGAGGAAAAAGAAAAGATTTGGGTAGGAAAGAAGGTGCTGGTATGGTTAAACATGTCCTCCTTTATAAGAAATTTAGAGATTGAGAAACAAAGAGAGGAAATCAGTTTTGGCTTATGACAATGACATGAAACACCCACGTATAGAGGGTTTAGTTGGGGGCTGGCAAGAATTCATATTTTGGTCTCCTTGGGTGAAGCAATGGTGGTTGGATTCAGTGGTTTGAAAGAATTGCAGAATGGCTTGAACAACACCCAAGGCAAGCCCTCCATTTTAACGACGAGGGGAAAACTATAGTTCAGTTATTAGAGTTTTGCTAGAGGACCCTCTTTGATTGGTCTTGTTGTTGGGGTTTCTCGGATTGTTCTTCCCTTACGGATTTTATTTCTTCTATTAGAATAGATTAGGGACTGTTTGTGTCTTGTTATTTCTTTTTTCCATTGTTCACACTACCGTGAACTCTTTGTATTTCTCTTGCTTTTCTTTTTTTAATAATATTTTCTTCTTACTTATATAAAAAAAAAGCCCTCCATTTTAACTTCTTTCATGGCTGTTTCCTTGGGTGGCCAAGCAATTGTATAGCATCAATAAATTTGCAAATGTAGGATTTTTTTTATCCTGTGATTCAGTGCATGGTCATAGAGAAAATGTGGGAAAGGAGAGAATGTGAAATGAATAATTGCAATTTTCAGCGTTTGTAATGTGGAAATTGAGTCGATATCTGTAAAACCAATTAGCCTATTTTGATGGAAAATGATGGAAACATTTCAAGGGTATTTTCCCCCCCTTTCATTGATGGGCAATTTTTTATACTTTTATTATTTTATTTTATTTTTCCTTCACTTCTTCACTTAATTTTTTTTTTCCCATAATTGGAGTGCAAATAGTATATGGAATGGTGCTAAAATGTTTAATGACATGTTATAATTATTTTCCTAAAAGATGCTTAACATTTTGGCTTTTTTAATTTGATCTTGACCACAAGGGGGTTCAGTGTTACAAACTAAATTTTAGGGGGTCATTTTTTCAGCCTAACCACAGGGGGTAAGGTCTGCTTTCCCATATTATAAAACATGTATTTCAGCACAACTTTATAGGTCAATATTTATACTTTGCTGTAAAGCCAAAAATTTCCAGGATAAAATAGTAATAAGGCATCATTTAAGACGTATGCAGGCCATTGCTGGCCTTTCCTAAAAGATGTTTTGTACCATTAATGCAATCACATATATGTTTTTTTTTTTTTTTTTTTTTTTTTTAAAAAAAAACATATAGAGTTTTGCCTACATCAATACAGGGAACCTATACGTATATATGATTCTTCATATGCATAAAGCATTACAATCCAAACCAGGATTAGGTATAAAGCAGAGGCAGATGTTATACAGTAAAACTAGGGGCAGCATTTTCGACTATAGTTAACTCTATCAAACTCCAGATGCCTTGTAGTAAATAAAGTCATCCAGAACACACATTTGCACCAAAATGTAGAAAATTACATGTGGGAAGGGAAGAGAGAGTCAGAAAGTAGCATACCCATTCAAAGTACTCTCAATTGAAAGCAATTCTACAGCTTTGGGATTTGTTGATTGAGCAACATTGCTTCCATGTGCATCACATACAGTGAATTCTTCCTTTGAATACAAGGAATGCGCACTGTCATCTAACTACATATGACAAAAATACAGAATTGCTTGAGTTTGCAAACTACCTAATGAGCAAATTGCCAATCACAGCAAAATATTGTATGAAGCAAACATTCAGATAATATATGCTCAAAGCCAGATGCAGAACTAAATGAAATACCAAATAATAATAATAATAAAAAAAAACCCATTGTAGAAAGCATTGTGCAATTAGGAGGAAATGGGAATCTAATTGAATATGGATATGGATACAATACAAAACTAATATGTCAATGCATCTTTTGGAAACGAATACAATACTGCATGATATTTAAAAGATATTATGTTTTATAAAAAAGTATTCAGATATTTAAAAGAAAAAAAAATTGTAAAAGAGCATGACTGAATGTCTATGGAGAAGAGGTGAAAGAAGATTAGAATGAGCAGCTAACTGAGCTATGGCTGGAAAAAAAAGAATGAGCAGCTAACTGAGCTAAGTCTGGAAAAAAAAAACTGTTTTTGACATCCTTTGATAAAAATCATCTCTTTCTTCTTTGTTTTTTCGTATTGATTTTATTTCAAAAGACTATAATAATTAATTTTAAACTCCTATGGTCATAATTTTTCATTTTTAAAATTGTTTTTTATAACAGTCAGATTTTTTTTTTGGGTATGAATAATAAAATTTAATCTCGAATATATCCTAAATGTATCTATGTTGTATCTGGCAAGTATCTAAATCATGTATCCTAAACTAAATTAAAACTTTTTATTCAAGGATAAATTTGAGCTGTATCAAATACAAAATCAAGAATACTGTAGTATCATATCTGATGCAGATACAATATTGCCTCCCCAAATGATAGTTATTTCCATTCTACCTTTGTTTTGTACTGGAATTTTCAATATATAACATCTCTACAAATCCCAAATGAAATTTCTCATTCGGCAGCAGGGGGAGATGAATACTCTATTCTGACTGCTCAAGAATTTCTTAAAGTTCTTTGTCCTTAAATTTACAAGCATATCAGTTGATATATGGTAATAATACTATCTAACCCTCTATAATTTCACTATCTAGCATCTCCTACAAGCATAATAGCAAGAGTAAGGATTTATTGAGCTGCAAATAATCAACACCACACAAACCAAGAATAAAGCTCACTACTCTACATATAAGAAAAGTAAAGGACTTACCACTGTTGAGCTTCCAATTTCATCTGCATTAACAGATTTGTCCTCTGGATTACGGCTTATCTCTTCATTGAGAACTGGTTTGGCCTCTAATGAAGTGGCTACAGGCAGCATCACCTGCTAGTAAATACTTCTAATTTAACAACAAGAAATTTACTGATGCTTCACTTGACAAGTTTGTCATCTAATCATAAATATTTTTATTTATAATGGCTGATAGAAGGCACACTCATTTTTCTCTTTCTTGATAAATAATGGAGGCCACATGTTATTATCAGCATATGTAAACTGTTATATTCATATTTTTCATAGTCATCAGAATTTTGGTTCCTTTTGCTCCATTTACATAATCTTTAACGGCTATTAACCCTTTTCACCTTCCTAGTTTGACCTAAGTTTTTATTTGATCCCTTGTCTTAAAATTGCAACTTTGTCTTCTACTTGTTGCAAAGCTAACAAGCCATATATTACCCATACTTTATGCTATATTATAAGAATTATGTCATTTTCTTAGTATAACAGAAAAAGGAGAATTTTGGGTCAAACCGAAAGGGTTAAAAGTCAAAAGTATAATTATTTTCTTCTAATCACTATTAACTCACATTTAATGTTATCTCCCCTGCTTCAGATCAGAAAACAATATGCTACAGAACCTAATAACTAAACCATATCTAGTAATGCAGTCAAAATACATACAAACGGAGTAAACAATATAAAGCATAACTAGATGGACTAGTTTGTAGTGCTTAGCTCCAAGTACTAAGGGGGAATATTGACAGCTTAAGAGACACTGGAAAGTGCCATCGCTTCTTCACTTAGAAGTGACAGTGAAAGGAGGAAAGGATTATTGAGATATCACAAAGTTTCACTTGCTAGATTTTTTCACTAAACCTTTATCAATGCCCCCCCCACCCCACTTTTTTTTTTTTAAATTCCCCCTTAGAACCCACAATCTATAAGAACATTTCTAAGAAAGTATATAAATTAAACGAACCCCCAAGATTGCACAATTTTTTCAATATGTCCCCAATTTTTCAATAATATATAACAACTCTACAAATCTCAAATGAAATTTCTGGTTCTGCCACTGGAGGAGAGGAACACTATATACTAACTACTCAAATTTATAAGCGTGTCAGCTAATTGATGGTCATAATACTATTTACCCCATTTGAATATCTATCATCTTCTTCAAGCATAATAGCAAGAATAAGAATGTATTGAGCTGCTAATAATTAACTAGACACAAACCAAGACTAATGGCTGCTCACTACTTATAAGAAAAGGGACTTACCACTGTTGATCTTTCAATTTCATCTGCATTAACAGATTCATCCTCTGGATTATGGCTTATCTCCTTATCGAGAACTGATTTGGCCTCTAATGAAGTGGACACATCCATCATCTCTTGAGTGACATTGCCTTCATTACTTTTTTCATCAGTCATGTAAGTCACCATTGTATTTGTATCCACACTATGATCCTTATCACCGTTCACCATGTTACTTGTTTCAGAAGCATAACTACTGGATACTTGATCAACCGTAGACTCGGATTCAGAAGATTTCAATTGGTTTCTAGTTTCACCAGAAATCTTCTCTCCTGAAACTTCCTCACAAGGAGTACTAACCTTTCCAAAATCTGAAACCACATCCAGAACCAAAGAAATACTGGATGTATCAACTTCATTCTTAGAACTCGTAATGACATATTTACCATCTTCAATAGAATCCTTCTGTATATGCACATTGGTTCCTGAATCCTGAATAACACTGGCAGAGGAATCAGTTATTTTGGTATCTAATACGGTTGCTGCTTTTACCACACTGCTTTCAGTATCCGTATTAGTAATCTCTCTGCTTATAGACATTTGATCATCCACTTCAGTTGGGTTACTTGTTTGTTCTCTGTCAGAATCCAAATTATGTTGAAAGTCCTTGTAATTGTAACCAGTTGCTTCTTCTTCTTTTTCTTCAACAATTTTCTCGAGCTCACTCGCATTGGCAAACCGGAACAACACACTGCCATCAGAACATTCTGCCAAAGCCCACCAAATCAAAAATAAAAGAAAGAAAACAAGAACTGGGTTGTTAGTATATATTGTAAAAGTGTCAGCTTTAAAAAGAGAAATTCAATACAATTACCGGTTGTTGAAACAAGGTGGAGATCTTCTGTGGATGAACAACTAGGCCTTGAGCTTGAAGGTGCAATAGAATCCTTCTGTATATGCACATTGGTTCCTATATCCTGAATAACGCTAGCAGAGGAATCAGTTATTTTGGTTTGTAATAAGGCTGCTGCTTTTACTACACTGCTATCAGTATCAGTATTAGTAATCTCTCTGCTTATAGACATTTGATCATCCACTTCAGTTTGGTTACTCGTTTGTTCTTTGTCAGAATACAAATTATGTTTGAAGTCCTTGTAATTGTAACCAGTTTCTTCTTTTTCTTCGACAATTTTCTCGAGCTCACTCGCATTGGCAAACCGGAACAACACACTGCCATCAGAACATTCTGCCAAAGCCCACCGAATCAAAAAGAAAAGAAAGAAAACAAGAACTGGGTTGTTAGTATATATTGTAAAAGTGTTAGCTTTAAAAAGAGAAATTCAATACAATTACCGGTTGTTGAAACAAGGTGGAGATCTTCTTTGGATGAACAACTAGGCCTTGAGCTTGAAGGTGAGATGGGTTTGGAAAGAAACGGGTGGTGGGTTGGACTTAGCTTCAGTTTCGAAGAAGAAGAAATTGGAAGTGGATGGTGATGGTGATGGTGATGATGAAGTATTTGTAAAGGTAAAAGGTTGAAGCAAGAGAAGGTGAGAGAGCGAGGTGTGGCAGTAGCTGTGAGAGAGTGTGAGAAGAAGAATAGTAGATGAGACATTTTTCTTCAGAGTTAATAATTTATTTATTATGCGTTTCTTTCTCTTGGGTTTATGGGTGCTTCTTTATTTACT
The DNA here is from genome assembly GCF_002906115.3 of Quercus suber. Lineage (NCBI taxonomy): Eukaryota > Viridiplantae > Streptophyta > Magnoliopsida > Fagales > Fagaceae > Quercus > Quercus suber. The sequence goes on from NW_027069572.1 coordinate 814,685, forward strand.
AGTAGCAACTAGCAAGCTTTTCTCACGGTGCTTTCTGGGATCTCGTGCACTATTTCTTCCTTTTGTTTCGATTTCTGTCTTTTCCTTGAGAGAGAGAGAGTGGGGACAAGGCATCATAAATGTACGACTAAGAACACTTTCGAGTTTTCGATATGGATAAGGCTCGGTTTTTTTTTATTTTTATTTTTTTAATAATTATTTTATACACAACTTTTTTAATACTTCAATTGCCGGGGAGATAGAAATTTGTTTTAGTTATGCTCCACTAATTAGAGTATGACATGTATTTGAATTTTTTATTATTATTTGAATTTGATTATTTTATAAGGGAAAAATTATACAAAACTTTCATAATATTGTGATGTGATGTTTCATCTTTCATATATATGATAAATTTCATAATGAATATAATTAAGATAATCCATCATTAATATAAGAGAAATAGAATGGAGCAGTACCTAAGGAAAGTAAAATAAATATGTGATAAGTTATAATTAGTGAAGTATAATATGGATAAAATTTTCTCCAAAAAAAAAAATAAATAAGTGGATACAAAAATCTTCTCCTAAATTAGAAGCTTATTAGCAAGGCTTGAACTCTTTTAGGCCTCTTGATTGGGAAAAATATACCCTATTACGGGTATATGTATCCTCTCTCTCTCTCCTCTCTCTCACAGCTACGTATCAATTGAGTATCAACTGTGAAAGAGTAAATACATATACCCGTAATATGGTACTTCATTCTTTGGTTGGACTTATTTTCGGGGGAAGGAAAAGGGGGAGTGGGTGATTTTGCCGGAGTTTTGAGTGTTTTCTCCTCAAATTGAAAAAATGGGGTGAAAGTGAGACTTAGATGAGAATTTGCCCATTTACCCTATCCTCCCTCCACATTTTTTTTTTTTTTTCAAACCTTCATTTTTTTTTTCCTTATAAGCTATTTTTATTTATTTCATAAGGGTATGGGAGTAAACTTATGTAAACACCACTTTCTAACTCTCATTTTTTTTTTTTCCCTTAACTAAACAAAAAAGTTTTTCATCTTTTCACTTTTCTACCTTAAACCAAACAAAAGAGAAAATGAAATATTTTCTATCATTTCTCTTTTCCATCTCCCACCATTTTTTTATCTCACGACTAACAAATTGCAAGACAAATTTGTCTAAAATTTTTCTTTATCTTTGTAAGTTCAATTTTTTAATTAAGTTATCTAAATTTTAATTATATTCAATTTAGTCGTTATGTTAGTGTCCGTTAGAGTTGCACCATTAATAACTCTCCAAAATGACGTAGTTTTGATTTTTAAAAAAGTTTTTTAATTAAAAAACATGGAAAATTAATATAAAAAAATTTCAAAGAGAATTAAAATAGAAATAGAAATTTAAACGAAACCCACTATTTTTTGGGCAATTAAGAGGAACGAGATTGAAGAAGATATTAAGGTTGAGGTCCATGAGGATGAATATGAAAATGGGTCTCAGAGAGAGAGAGTTGTTCGCCTTAATCCATGACAAAATTAAGATTCAAGATAACCATAAATGATTAGAGCACTAATATTAAGTCAGATGTGCTAGATGTGGGGGTGTTTGAGAGAGGAATTTGAGTTATGTTATTTGGGTGTTTTTGATATATGTGTAGGTGAAAAAATGTGTAATGTTGTTTAAAATGTAAAAAAAGTTGTTAGAACTCATCTCCCAAACAAGGCGTAATTTTTTTTTTAGCATTTGGTATGGTACACTTCTACTAGTGTACCGTATGCTATTATCTTTTTATTTTTTTTTCATTTTCTCTCTCCTCTCATGTTATTCTTTTTTTATTTTTTATTTTTTATTTTTTATTTTTTTTTTTTATTTTTTTTTATCTCTTCTCTCACATGCCAGGTTTCTCATTTTGTTGTTGAGTTTTTATTTTTATTTCAAGATTTAAGGCCAAAATTTAGTGGATGAGTTTTTTTTTTTTTTTAATAAAAGTTTGATCTTATTTTAGGCTATTTTAATGGTGATGTGTTAAAAGTAAGAGATAAATGTGAAGGGTATTATCAAATACTATATTAAAATAGATAAAATAACTTTTTAATTTATTAAAATAATTTTTTTTAAAACAACCGATGCTAATGCCCTTAATAACCTTTTACAAGAGGACCCAAACATTATAGAGGTCTTGGGTAAGGAAATTTTTTAACTAAGAAGGAATTTACCTAGAAAACTCTATCTTGAATTACTTTTTGAGGTGATTTTGGCATGTTTTGAAAAATGTGTCTAAAGGGGATTTTTATAATGATCAAAAGGGGGTGCAAGGCTATTCTTAGGCATTGTGGGATCGGTCTTGCTTCGTTTTTCATAAGAAGATTTCCTTTTAGGGCTCTACCAAGTCTGGCCTATGTACGCAAGTTTAATATAATGTGTATTGTGCAATCTTGATACTATGTACTCGAGAATCTTTTTTTTTTTTTTGAGAAATACTTTTAATTTATGAGGTTTGCTCCTAATGATAGTTCTTTATCATCAGACTAAGACACCAATCAGTTTTTAGTGTGAGTGGAGATTGAACTCTAGATCTTTTATTTAACTATAGAAAACTTTACCAGTTGAGTTAACTGAAACCCACTGAAAATTTAAATTTGCATGTGTAAAACTAGAGTTTCTATGGTTTTTTTCTATCCATTTTTTAAATCTCCAAGTTAAATAATTTTCTTGAGCATGAACTCTAAGGAATAGTTCCTGTAAAATCTTATCATTAGGTAGTGGGGTCATTTAAGATAGTTTCTTTGTGCTATTTGAATTGAGCATAGTCTCAACTTCTGCTGGATTTCAAAATGTCCTTGTTTATAAGAAAAAAAAAAATCTTCTAGATTACTTTTCAAAAAGAGTCGTTCCTTCATAATTAAGAATGGATTTTCTTTCATTCAGGATTCAAAGTTCTCTTCTCAATTTTTTTTTTGATTGAACAAGGAAGAATCTTTTTATTTTTTATTTGCTTTTTGTGTTGTGCAAATCATGTCCCACCAATCAATTTGCACGAAGAATGGAATAATCAATAATCTCATTAGTCAAAATCTATATCATTTGGAAATCCCATCTCAGAAATTAATCTGTCATAAATATTTAATCTTTTACATCTTATTATAATTTATCTTGTTCTTATATTCTCTATTTCCTTTAAAATCCCATTTCAAAACAAAAAAAGTGTCACAATATCAAGTCATTTCTTTACAAAATTACGTACGTTTTTTTTTTTTTTTTTAAGAGAAATTTATTAAGAGACCTTGAGTCTTTCTTTGAACAAGCAAGAATTACTAGGAATAGCAAGTCATCTTTGATAAAGAACAAAATTTGACAATAAACTTTGTTGTAACTTAAAGCTATAACTCCACTCAATATTTTTTTATTGGATGCGAATTTTGACAAATCTACCATTAGATTACATTTTCTTTTTATATTTTCTATGCTTGCAAAATTTTCAAAAAATTAAAGATCTATAGCAATGTCATCAATCAAAAATTTAAATTTTAAGTTTTTGTAGTCTAAAATTATTCATAAAAAATAAGTTTATATATCGAATAGTAAATAATATATGATTGGCATGAAATTAGACATGTATGTTAAAAACATATAAAACATGTAGTTTAACAGTTAGATTTTCAAAATATATAGTAATTTCATTTATTTTTAGTGAGAGTTGTAGTCTTAAGTTACAACCAAGTTTGTACCCAAACTTTGTTCTTGATTAAATTGCATTATTTAATGGATAAATTTTAGCTACAAAATTGGTTATAATCTAAGACTACAACCTTACTTAATATCTTGTTATTTGAGGTGAATTTTAACAAATCCACTACTAGAATACATCTTTTTCTTATATGTTCCATACTTGCAAAATTTCTAGAAAATTAAAGATAAATAGTTATGTCATTAATAAATTGTTTAAATTGCAAGTTTTTGTAGTTTAAAATTATGCATAAAATATAAGTTTATAGATCATATAGTAAATAATATCCAATTGATACAAAATTTGACATGTGTATTAAGAGTGTAAAAAACATGCAATTCAACAGTTAAATTTTCAAAATATGTAATAATATTTATTTTATTGAGTCAGGTTGTAGCTAAACTATGTTCTTATTTAATTATCCATTGCTAGTCATGTAGAGCCTTCAAATAGTTTTGCTTTCCTTTTTAGGAACCCTCAAAAAATCTAAACTTGGAATGGGAAAAATTATGTGCATGTACTCAAAGCTTACTTCGAGGAAGAGTCGAATTTGAAGTTTCATTACTCATCCAGCAAGTCTTCAAAAAAGAAGATTTTCCTTCATTTACTCTTTTTTTTTTTTTCTTTTTTTCTTTTCTTCTTTTCTTTCCCATGTATAAAAGTAAAATTAAGTTTTAAATATATCCATTCATTTCTTTTGTATAGAAACTAAACAAACAATAAAAATACCATAATCTTCTCCCATTGTTCTATGCCTTCTTTCTTACATTCAAACACATAGAATGGAATATTTTCTCTCTTCCATCTCTTTCTTTTACCTTTTATTTACTCTTTTTCCTTCCCTCTCATTTCTAGCAAGGTTTTGAAACTCGGATCGGACCGTACGGTCTGACTGGAAAAACCTCGAACCGCTCATTTTTGCGATTCTTTTAATCTCAAGAACCGCTCTATGGGAAAAAAAAGGAACCCGTGCGAACTGCGGTCGGACCTCACAGTTCTGAGAACTGTGAACAGTTCTCGCGGTTCCTTTTATTTTAGCAAATACCGGCGGAAATTAAAGATTTGGCCGGCATGCACTTTGGACTTTTTTCAAATCTGGAATCAAAAGATTTGTGAGAGAAAAAGAAAACAAATTGAGAAGAAGAAGATGACAAAGTAGGGGCTGTGCGAAGTTGAAATAGCAAGCTAGCAACCTAACACAGATCGCTAGTCACGGCCTTCATCTTCATCTTCATCTTCATCTTTGTCTTCTGCTTCTATGATGTCATCACGGTTCGACTCCAGTTCAACCTTGGTTTGACCTTAAAAATCTTGAACCTCTCCCTTTTAGGGTTCAATGAACGGTCCGGGTCTGAAAATATTGCTTTCTAGGTGATGCCAAATAGAATGTGCCAAGGATTCATAAACCAACGATTCCCTTTCCCTAAATGGTGCCAAATAGGATTTTAGGGATTTCCACATAAAAAGGTCCCTAGGCCTTACCTAAACTGTAATATATATATATATATATTTTAACTTAAATTATTTGGATTGCTAGGGAAGGAAAAAGAAAAAAGAAAAAAAAAGACTTACAATGTTTGTACAAGTGAAGACAAGGACGAGTTCAATAATTAAAGAAGTGTTTGTTCTTTTACTTTCCTAGGGTTATTTTCCATTAAATAATCTTTTACATTCTATTATGCACAGTTGACTTATAGGTTTCTCCTCCAAAAAAAAAAGGACTTTTTTATTGGAAAAAAAAGAAGACTTATAGCTTGGTATAAGGCCGGTCTTAATAATTTATAAACTTTAAAGCATGCAATAATGAAGTCACTATAAATACTTGTTATTGCCATGTTTCTTTGCCATGAATGAGATTAAACATTATTATGTCTCCCAAATTTTTGTATTGCTCTTTCATTTTTTTTCATCTTCATCCTTATTGTAATACCAGGTGAGTGCTTTCACATATTCACCACAATATGAACTCCTATGTATTGTTGTTTGATGTGAGTGCATGCCTTTGATTGTTTGAAACTAAATTTCTATAATCAAATTTTCTACTCGTATTATGTCTCTTTAAGAAAGTTTAATTTGTTCACTTTACCTCTTTGATAGGTTTTTCTTCTCAACCGATAAACTGCTCTATAGAAAAGTCAAGCTGCAATGTAAACCGAGCTAAGATATGCAAGCACACTTATATTCAACGTAAAAGTCAAACATGGAGCAAATGGTGCAGCCATTACCATTCAGGTCATTGTAATATTCAATCTATAAAATAGGAGGGGGCAATTTGTGGATTCTGTTATGGAGTGAATATTGTAAATCTCTTATTGGTGCATGTTATTGCATCTTTCCTATTGCTTGAAAATTTTGATTAAAAATGAAGTATAAATTATTAGAATTATGAGTTACAACTTACAATGCCTTTATCCTTGCTTCTAAATAGCATTACTTAGTCTTCTTTATGAGGGGATCTGCATTCAAATCTCCCACCCCACCAACACTTGCATCAGCCCATGTAAAATGGGTTAAATGAAAATTTTTGGCCCAAAAAAAAAGCCCATATAAGATCATTTAAAATTATGTATTTCCTTCTGATGTTATACTGATATAGTACCCATGTTAATATTTTTCATGTGTAAAAGGATTATTTTATTCATTTCTAAGTTTTCACTTTTTCGATTAGTGTTTATGTAAGTGATGTGGGTGTTTTTTATTAAAATAAAAGTGATTATGTAAAATAATATTAATAAAAAATGAATAAAGAATGAATATTCTAATGAAATAACTTTTAAAATAAATAATCGGTGAGTGTTTTGAAAAAAGTTGTTATTACTAAATAGACAAATTTTTGCATGAACTGATGCAAATATTCTAAAAATAAATTATGGAGAAAATAATCATGAGTTGCACTAAAAAAAGAAAAAAAAGAAAAAAAGAAAAAAAGAGAGGAGAGTTTACATAATTCCTTGATAATGTCAATCGTACAGTGGAGCTTGTCAATTTCGCCAGAGTTTTTAATAGTAAGTTTAGAAAATCAAACAGTTTGTTTTCTTGTAAAAAGAATTTGAATATAATTTCATAAATTTTTTAAGGGTAAATTGTATTTGGAACTTGTTGCATTGACCTGATATAATTCAAGTTTCTCCTTTTTTGTACTACTTAAACTTCAAAATCACGTGCTTATCAGATTATTACATTATCACGCTCTTATTATTATTTTATTTTCTACGATCGTGTGATGGTTTAAATATAAATAGATAATTATCATTAAATACATCGTAGTCTAAAAGATCCAAATTTATTGTAGGTCTATAAACTTGGAGAATGAGCAAATTAATAATAAAATTAGTCTATGATCAATTTAGGGTTTTTTTTCAATTAAAAAAAAACATTGGATTTATAGTAGAAAGCATTGTGTAATTAGAATGAAATGGAAATCATATTGAAAATTTGATATGGATACCGATACAATACAACACTAATATGTCAACACATCGTTTTGGAATGGAAGCCAATACTGCAAACTTGTGTTATTAAATTTTTTTTTTAAATTATATTTTTGTAAGACATTATTAAGATATTTAAAATAAATTAAAAATATATATTATAAAGAGCATGATTGAAGGTCTTTGGAGAAGAGATGAAAGAAGATTGGGATGAGTAGCTAAGTTTGGAAAAGCACTGTTGTTGACATCCTTTGTTAAAAATTCTTTCTTTCTTCTCCTTTTTTTTCCCACTAATTTCATTTCATAATGACTTTAATAATTTAATTGAAAATCCTGTGGTCATAACTGATAAGTTTCATTTTGAGAGTCTTTTAAATAACAGTCCAATTCCCTTTTTTTGGTATGAATAATAAAATTAATATAAAATATATCCTCAACATATCCATGGTGTATCTGGCATGTATCAAAAAATGTTTATGGTGTATTCTAAACTAAATTGAAATTTTTTATCTAGGGAAAAATATGAGTTGTATCTATTACATAATCAAGAATACTGTAGTGAGTATCATATCTGATTGGAATACAATATGGATAAATAAGGGGGCATGAACTTTTATTGCTTCGTTGAATCCCTGAAGAAAACACATAAGCAAGGGGGAATTGCATTAGTAGCTCATAAAATCATCTAATTAGAAGAAATGTGTGGAGCTTTTGAAGATAGATAATTATGTTCAACTAATACAAATAAAACTAAGGAAGCTCAAATTAAACGGATTCAGGAACACTTGGTAAGTGAAATGATTATCAAAAATACTTCCTACCCAGTGCGAACATGACAAATCCAAACCATTAATGCAACCCTTTACTTCTTTGAGAATACTAGACAAACCAACTGCTCCCAATGTCCAATCTTCAACAGGTCTGATGAATCTTGATTCCCAGTAAACACACATGGGAAGAGGGTGTGAAATTGTTTCAATTAAGGCCAATGAGAGACTCGTACATGAAGAAGGCTAGAGAAAGGGCTCCAACAATTGCCAAAGCCTTTCTTCACACAACCAATGCCACAACAACAAGGAACATTCAATACATCTATAAGTTTACATAAAATGTGGGGATCTAAAAGTCCAAAAGACATCTTCGTGAGGTGAAAGGGAACTAGGTGTTGACTAAGTTCCACATTGTTTAGACATAGAGGGTTGATGTGCTTTATATGTAGTTTTTTGGCTAAATATTACGTAAATTAGAGTTTATTTGTAATATAGATACTGTTCAAAGTTATTTAAGGAAATGAGGAGAGATGTGAATTTTAGCAATAGTATTGCCGCAATTCAACTTTTTTTTTTCTTTCTCTCCTCTCTCCTATTTTGGCAATGATATTGCCACAATTCAAATTTTTTTTTTCGTTGGTCAAGTTAGTCTAGTCCAATTGGGTAGATATTTCGGCAACACCATTGCCGAAATCACTCTCTCTCTCTTCCGTCACATCATTATTCTCTCCTCTCGTACTTTTTCTCACAATTTCTCACGATTTCGGCAATACCATTGCTGAAATTTACATCTCTCTTCATTTCCCTAAATAACTTTAAATAGTACCCATATCACAAATAAACTTCAATTTACACAATATTTAGTCAAAAGACTCATATGTAAGCCTTGGATCTTAATGGTATAATATGTTTTAATGCGTGAGTCTCCATACGGACCATACCTAACCAAATAAATATAAGTGACCAATCACACTTTATAGAAACCCAATAATTGGTGGCGAATCTCGAACCCAATGAACAGGCATTGTGCCAAGAATGTCACTAAAGATTTGAGCACTTCTTGTTCAATTTATATATATATATATATATATAATTTTATTTTTTATTTAATGTAAGCAAGTTTTAAAATAACAAAACTATGTCATTTTTGGGCACTTACGATGATACAATCATTTGTGAATTTTTTTTATTGTGTAAACTGAATAATTTATATATTATTTAACCTTTGAACTTTTGTAATTTTTTTGTTCATTTATTTGTTTTATTATATTATAATTATTATTATTATACATGTGAAATAATTTGAGCCAACGTGTAAGCCACTCACTTGTTATCTATTTTTTATTCCGATTAACTTTTTTTTTTTTTTTTTGGAAATAACTTGACACAACTAGTTTGCCAGGTGTACATGTGTTTTATTGAATTTAGGTTTTGTGTTGAAGTTGCAAAGTATAAATTTTTTTACGAATACCAAAAAAAAAAAAAAAAAAAAAAAAAAAAAAAAAAAAAAAAATTTTTTTTTTTTTTTTTTTTTTTTTTTCAAACAAGAAGTACGCAAAAAGAATTCGAGCCGAATCTCACGTGGGTCATCAGTAATTATTCATTTTCTCAATTGGATAAGGGTTGATATTAATATATTATTATGACATTAAAAAAAAAAGTTGGGAATTTTTAAAAATGCAGAAAAGACTAAACTAGAGGCAAAAGCATGGTCCACGTGGTTGGAGGCAAAATTGGAATGCGGATGGAGGTCTTGTTCCCATTGGTCCGAAATCTATCCACGACAGGTATACCAGATTTCATGATCCTACATGGCTCCTTCAAAACCCACTTCTTAGATTCTCTCCCACGGACTCAAAGACTCACGGTTGATAAAACCGGCCTCCCAGTTTATCCATTTTCTGCTAGAGAAGCTTTTAAGCACATAATCTATACACTGTAACCAACCTAAAGAGAGATGGCTACTACCTCTGGTGCAGTTCTAAACGGGTTGGGATCTTCTTCTTTCTTGCGTGGAGGGAACAGAAGCCAGACATTGTTGTCTGCAGCTGGTGTTGGAGCCAGAGCAACTGTGCCTAAGAGGTTCATTGTGGCGGCTGCTGCCAAACCAAAGCAGTCTTGGATCCCTGCTGTTAAAGGTGGTGGCAACTTTCTTGACCCTGAGTGGCTCGATGGCTCGTAAGTTATCAGTTCTCAGCTTATAAATCTTGTGAAATATTTATATAGATGTTAAATTACATTGGCAAAACTATTACACCCACCATCAGTCTTCTACTATGAATTTTTTCTCCATTACTCATAGTCGACCATGTCATACTTTTGGCCATTGTGACACCGACACAGCTAGACTTTCTCTACTACACATGGTGTCAACTCAACATATTGAATTGCAGGCTCCCAGGTGACTATGGTTTTGATCCACTAGGACTAGGCAAGGACCCAGCATTCCTGAAATGGTACAGAGAAGCAGAGCTCATCCACGGCAGGTGGGCAATGGCTGCAGTGGTTGGGATCTTTGTAGGCCAGGCATGGAGTGGTATCCCATGGTTTGAGGCTGGAGCTGACCCTGGTGCAATAGCTCCCTTCTCTTTTGGCACTCTTCTAGGCACTCAGCTCATCCTCATGGGCTGGGTTGAGAGCAAGAGATGGGTGGACTTCTTCAACCCAGACTCACAGTCTGTGGAATGGGCTACACCGTGGTCGAGGACGGCTGAAAACTTTGCCAATGCAACCGGGGATCAGGGTTACCCTGGTGGCAAATTCTTTGATCCCTTGGGTCTTGCTGGCACTCTCAAGGATGGTGTTTACATTCCAGATTTTGAGAAGTTAGAGAGACTGAAGTTAGCTGAGATCAAGCATGCTAGGCTTGCCATGGTTGCAATGCTAATTTTCTACTTTGAGGCTGGACAGGGGAAGACTCCTCTTGGTGCTCTAGGCTTGTAAACCCAAAAACCAAAAAAAAAAAAAAAAAAACAAAAAGGTTTCAAACTTGGAATGTAGATAATTGAATTAGAGACAGTAGATTCAAGACCCTTGGTTTATTGTTCTCTGAGTTCCTCCATCAAGCTTCGAATTCTGAATACTTTCTCTTCTTGGATTAATTATGTGTGTTTGTAAGATAAATGAATGTTGCTAGTTTATTATTACTCTTATCCCCCATCTTCTTTGTAATTTTGTTAGGGAAGGACCCTCCCTAAATGGAACCAAAATTGGATGCTACCAAAAATTGGTCTTGAATCTATTGAATTTCAGAGTCTGTTTTATTAGGTGTAAATGCAAGTGAAGCCGTAGATACATGTGACTATGGGAGCCACAATGCGATACTTGTAGTCCTAACTCCTTTAAGGCCACTAAATATAATATTTATGGTCACTCCCTTCAAACTATGGAAAAAAAAAATAACGCTCATTTTTTTTTCTTTATATATATATATATATATTAAAGTCAGAAATATATTATAATATATGACAATATTACAACACAAGTTCATAAAACACAGCCGGCATAAACGGATCAGGCAAATCCTCCATCCAAATACCAAAATCCAAAGAGTACTCAAAATAAGATACCAGTTGAGAAGCCACATTATGTGAAGTGCAATTGAAACACACACACGAAATGAAAATAACTTCTTAAAGGATTTGAAGTTAAATGGATTGAATATTAAAGACCCCCGTTCTAATTGTTGAGGCTGTGAGGCAGCCACAACTTTGGGGATCACTACTTGAGAGGGAACAAATTTAGGAACAAGAAGTCGTGTTTTAAATGGAAGGATCCTGGGAATAAACTCCCAGCATCTGCATGGTGACATCAGAGAATGACATTTGTTCCGAAGAATCTGGTGTGATCCCCAACCTTTCAGGAAGAAAGAATTTGAGAGGGTAGCTGCAGAGATAGTCACTCCACATGTAAACCATCCCTAGTATTAACGGAACATGCCATACCAGGATGGCAATTAGAATTGTCTCCATATTCCATGGGTTCCAAGAAAATGACTCATTCATGTTCCGGATCAATACCGGAATATCATTTTTTTCCGGCTATGAATCATCAGTTAGCCAGTCACTATAGAACCTTCATCAAGCACAATAGATTAAGTGCTCAGCATGACCAATAATGTCTCGCACGAGTACTGTTGACTAGATTTTGAAAAGAACAGGATAACACAGAAAAGAGGATAAAGATAAATGGAAAAAGAACTAGGACAAGTAGCATATGGTTAACATGGAACAACACGAAGAGAGAATGTTTTTTAATGTAATATTTGCATGAAGAAATAACATAGAGGGAAAAGAAATACCGAAATGGTAAATGTTATGGAAAGAAATAATATAAAAAACCTAAGAGAGTTGGTGAAGAAATGATATAATTGAACACACGGCAATACGACCAGCCTGTTCATTTTTTTGTTCACAAGAAAGAGAACGAATTAATTGAACACACAATATTAAAGATTACCATTAACCGAGTACAGAAACCAAAAAATAAGAGAGATTACAGAAAATTATATGAATATCACACAGCAGACTTACATAAAGGAAACAAGAAACAAATTAGAAAGCCGACAAAACTGTGGGAAAAGAGAAACAAGGAACAATGGTATGAAACTAACCCAAAACGAAGAAAGGAAGATTGAAAATGAGAGGAAAATCCTAACTGGCCAGAGGAACTAAAAGGAAAAGACCTTGGACAAGAGGGAGAAAGACCCTGAACAAGGGTTATAGGGTAATAACGTTCTCCTTTAGGTTAATATAAACGCAATAGATAAATTCATGTCCGACTTTCATAACATAATTTTCAATTTTTAAATAAAGATTGATACCTGCCTATGAATGAAATGACACTCCCCTTAAGGTTTGCATTTAAAAAAAAATAAAAAAATAAAAAAGTTATGTTAATAAAGTAATGTTGTGAGAAGGTATAGACATATCTATTGTATTTATACAAATATCAAGAGAAGGATGTCATCTAATCCATAGTTTGGGGGGAGTGAAGAGTGTCAATTCATAAAAATTCAAGGGGTGTTAGCATAATTTACGGTTTATCCTAATTTTTAAATACAACCTTTCTAATAAGATCAATATCTGAAAACTGTCAAACCAAAATGGAGCAGGGTGGGGAAGGATTACAGGGGAAAAAAATGGGGATAGGGAGAGATGGAACCACACCGACTCTCCAACCAGTTTCTAGGTTTCCCTACTGTAAGAGATCATATGGCGGAAGTAGGAAACAGTCAGTAGCACAATTCAAATAGTTGTTTCCATTTCAATTCTGAAAGGTCACCGACTAGTGTGCTTTTTGCATACTCTCATGGACTCCATACTATCTAAATATTCTTTTACATTTAAGTAAGATAAGAAGAGATGCAACATCTTTTTTTGATAAGTGAGATGCAACATGTGCTAGAAATATTTTAGAGTAAAACAAGTTTTGATTCAACTATAGAAAACCTAAAAATTAGCCAGAATAGAAAGTAAAAAGAGTTTAGAAAGATCTAACAAAGCTATAGAATCACGTGAATAGCGTTGTCTTTAAATGTTGATTCGTACCACCAAGAGCAGAGAAGGAGAGAGCAAACAGGTATGAGAAGCTCAATTCCATAGTGTAGCCCCTACCATCTTAAGATACCTCTTAAGGTAACCAATGGATTACAAACACTAGAGAGGGCTCACTTCTAACCAATGTGGGACAAGCAACAATAGGCAAAGTGTTTGGAACACAAACCCACACCACCAACATGTTCACGTTAAAGATATCAAACTCAAACCCAGAAAATCTTTAAAATACAGTTCTCATTGTATTCAGACATGCAAGATAAATGATGACATATTTTAAGAAATAACAACCTTTTTCATCGTCTTTGCTAGGTAAGAGCCCAATCCTACCCCCTTGATCATTTTAACCAAAATTGGGGGCATTAAAAATGATACAAACCTAAGGATTATTAAGAAGTTGTAGGTTTGTGAACTATGATGGACTTGCCAGCAAATCTGATATTCTCATAAGTAACATCAAGTTGCATTAAAACACTAAATGTTTTGTTTAAGGGAACAAGTAAAATCAACCTGAAGCAGTGGTGAAAAAAAGGCGCAAATTATTCACTGCCTGTAGCCATCAAAAACTCGCCCTCGCATACGACCTCCCCTCCAACATATGCCTTCCCTTCCATCTTTGCAATTCCAAAGCGTTTCTGCAACTTGATAAGTGTCATTCTCATAACTAGGGTGTCACCAGCAACCACTGGTTTCCGGAATCGCACTTTGTCAATACCAGCAAAGAAGAAATTTTCACGGGAACCTCCAACTTCTGGTTGCAGCATAACCAAGCCACCAACTTGTGCCATTGCCTAAATCCAACAAACATTGCCATTAGTCGCTAATTATCTGATTTACTGACACGAAAATCAAATAATGGAGACAGCTTTTAGTAAATATTGATTCTAACATGAAAGGATGCATAAGATATGTACTTCTAGTCTAGAATAGATGATGGCAATGCTAACTGTTTGTCTAGTAAGAGACTACGAGGATGAAGAAATCATCTTCTTGTGCCTTTTCATGGCAAAATATCGATAAAATAAAGGGATAACGTCAGATCCCCACCCATTGAATCCCCCAATTTCTTCCAAATTTTATTTAATGTAAGACATGTAGCATTTTAAAACTGAATAAATATCACGCATCTCACATCTAGCTAAAAATGGGAGAGAATTGGAGGATTCAATGGAAGGGGATCCTTGAAAATAACAAAGACAGACTTATAGATAAATATAGTCAATGAAACAAGAAAGAAACAAAGAGGAGACACAAACATGACATGACTTATGACTAAAAGTACCTCACACTCTGAATTTCTAATGATGTTGTAGCAAAAGTATCTTTTGAACAGTTTCAACACTAGTCATAAAGTTAAACATACATAAGTCCTCATCTACAGGAGTATGGATTACTCACAGCTCCAAAATAAGAATCATTGTATCTCCAATCGGACTTGATTGATCTCTAATATTGAACTCTGGTGTAACATCATAATTCATCTTAATTACTCACAAAATGAGACCAAGCGTGTGTGTTATAAAAATGACTCTGAACAAATAATAACCACCATCAGAGACTAGGTAATTAAAAGTTCTAATATTAGGAATAAAAATGAATTTCATGAAAACAGAAATGAATCTTTTATTTGATCTTCTTGCTCTATAGGCAGCTAAACATTAAAAAAGAAAAAAAAAGAAAAAGAAAAGAGCTTTATCAAAAGAAATCTAATGAAATAAAATAAACTGATAAGTTACTGAGGTCAAAATATAACCAAATTCACCCCTTCATGTGCTGAAGATTATCCCTCCCTTAATCTGTGGTTTTAGGGAATGGACAGCCCTCTAATCTGTGGACTGGCTATTTTAGAGTGAATTCTTGCAGAATCCATGATTTTGACCAAGTCAAACCATCAATGGTGGATTCATCTTTTCTACAATAAAACTAGGCACTGTAGACGCAAGGGTATGAACCAAAAGACACATAACTCATGTCCTTAACCCATCAGCCACTGACCAAGACTTCTATGCTTATAATATGCTGCAAACTTTACTTATTTGTTCCTGATCACATAAACCGTACCTTATACTGTTTATACTTAAGAAATTGGATACGCTATGAACCATAGAATTCTTTAAAAGTTTCTACTTTGGCTCCTAGTATCCCAGTCAATTTAACTAAGTTGTATAACAGGAGAAAATGGAACCACCCGTAAATTCTTGTAATTATCAATAAACTTTTGATTCTTTCATTTTCAATTTTTAAACTTCACAAATTTGGAACCTTTATAACAAAAATCAATTATCTTTCAAGATTCATATGCTTTTCACATCATTTTCTGGTTAAGCCATCAATGGGCTCACTATCAGCATTTCTACAGCGTGCAAGGGCAAGGAATTTCTCCCATTTTAAGTCAATATATTGCAAAATTACAAAGTACAAATCAAATTCTGAAAACAACCAGGAAGAGAGCATTACATATACACTCAAATACAACTGTTCAACCTAGTTGTAAATTCAAATGGCTCTTTGAAAACTGAGGCTATGCATCAAGAACTGCAAATCCACAATAATACTACAAATAGATGTCGTGCTTTCTAGGTAAGATACATTTGAGGGGACGCCCAGAGGAAACTAAAAGGCCTATAAAATCAATGGTCAAACAAAAAGTGAGACTGACAAATCTATCCAGTTTTAATCCTTGTATAACAGTGCAGCTATGGAGACCTAAATGCTCATATGCTCCTCGCATTGCATATGCCTGTATATCAGTGATGCAGAGCACCCAAGAATTGATCCAAGGCATAGAGGTGGACCAATTAACTACGATCAGCCACTAGCCACCACTAGTTGATTCTTTATTTTATTGTAGTCTTTGTCAGTGTCCTTGCCTGGTCATCTTTTATTGTTATTTTTACAAACTAGTATTGTTATACTCCTGTTCTTTTGAAAATTCATGTGAAAAGCAAGTGACTTTTAATGAGCTTAGATAGCTAAGATTAGAAAGGCGCGTGAATAATGAAGGCTAGTCAAAGAATCTTTGCAAGAAGTTTTAGCAAAGTTATTATCCAAAACCAGACTTGCTGTCTTATTGAATTCTCTTAAACCTAGACTTAGGTTTGAACTTCAGTTCCTGGGGTGCATTCTAGCTAATTTCAATTGCTTTATTTCTGGATCTTCTTCTTCATGCCTACTTTTAACACGTCTATAAGCCAGAAAGGTGGTGCCCTTATCTGAAGTCTGTACCAGAGCAGATATAAGCCTTTTTTTTTTTTTTTTGCTGCATAAGTTAGGTATCTCCGTAAAAGAGGCATGGCAATCAATATAAAAGAAAATGAAAGAAGAAAGAAACTATGACAGCCTAAATTACAACTAAGTCCCTACACCTCTAGTGCCAAAAATTAAATAATTAGATTTTCCCAATTAGCAATCAAGTCCAATCAAAATTTTCCATTAATCAGTTTCACAATTTTTATTGACATGGCTTTGAAGAAGGATTCTTTTGATAGACAACATAGACATTGGCAATGAATTTAACCTAAATTACTTTAATTGTTTCACCCCATTTTTTTATGAAACAATATGATACTTTCAAACTCCTTAACAATTAAGTTGGCTTACTAAAGCTCAGTTACAATATCCCTACTAAACAATGGGTCCCATTTTTATTTTTCAATGACATAAAAGTCCTTCTCTATGAACATTGTCAGGTCAAGGAACTTGAGCGGTGGTCCAAAATGTTGGCAGAGTAAGCTTCTAGAGCCCTTTAGAAAAGGTCAAGTCCAGAAAGAAAACACTCAGCCAAAGGGAATTCATAGACTCCATGAAATGGACGATGTCCAGGACCAAATTCAGATACATGGAATCTTTTTTTTTTTGATAGGTAATCAGAGAACTTATATTAATGAGAAAAAAAAAGAAAGAAAAGAAAAGTACAAGATGTTCATGATGATGAACAATAGGAAACAAATGAAACAAACAGCAAACAAAGGAGAGGGAAATCAAAAAGTTAATCTAAGGGAAAACATAAACTCGGAAAGAGACGAAGAATCAGTAAAACCCCAACAGCAAAACCACTCAAAAAGAGTACGCTGGCATAAAACCTTTAACTCATCCAACGTTTTCTCCATGTTCTCAAAGGAGCAACGATTTTGTTCCAACCAAATAATCTACATTAAGCATCTTGGAATCAAATTCCAAATATTTGAGTTATGCTTCCCAAGCCACTAATACCAACAAAGATAACAATCCCACCACCGATCCTGGCATAACCTAATGAATACCAAAAGCCTGAAGCATGAAAGTTCATAAAGTATGTGTAACAGGACAATGGAGAAGAGGATGGTCTACCGACTCCCCATCATAGCAACACATACAACACCGATTTACCAAAGGGCGACCCCTAAGCATGAGATTATCCAATGTGAGAATCTGATCGTGAGTAGCTGTCCACAAGAAGAAAGCCACTCGCTTAGGAATCTTTGGTTTCTAGACACCCTTCCAAGGAAACAAAAAATTCGGAACACCCTGAATTACTTGGTAATAAGATTGGGTGTCACCTTTGAGCCGCCAACAAAGAGTATCCCTCCTATCACTTCGACGAATACAAGGTTGGATAAACTGAAGTAGAGAATCTTATTCCTTTATGTTTGATGTGGACCATATGGAGGGAACGAAATCGGCGTAATTTTGAAGATGTGGAGTGCATGTCATCTCTATTCCAAGCATCCTTCATTAGTTCTGTTTATGAGCGGTCTTTTGCATATGGCCTTGCTGATATTAACCCTATTCACTCCTTCATAGAATCAATTCATGTGTAGATATTTCTCTAATTGTAATTTTTTAGGCTACTTCGTGCTTAGCGTCACTAAGTAGTCTTGTTTCAATAATATTACTTTTGCCTATCAAAAATAGACTCCATGAAATGCATTTTGCTCCATTGACGCAATTACCCATTGAAGTACTATTGGTAAACTAAATCTGTCATAGACACCTCAACTAACTCTAGTACTTGTGAGAACTGTGCTAGTCCAAGTAAAACACTTAAAATCGTTAACACCACTCTCAATATATGTAATGTCCGAAATGGTAAAGTAAAATGGATCAACCAGCATTTATTCAAAGTTTACTTCAGTTTAGATTCAAGATTTATTTCCTTTGGGAAACAAGCATTCCCTTCTTAGTCACTGCATTCCCAGTTCTAAGATAAAACTTCAATGAGGCAGGTCTTTAATGCTTTATTACTATCCCAGTTTTCTTAAAACCTTTAATTTTCTGTGGCATTTTACAAGCACCCACAATTTCACCAACATTCACTAAGTAGCACTTTGCTACTCTACACCCCCTCAAAGCAACATGAAATCCACTTGAATATAACAAAACCGTGTGTAAACTTCTAATCTATCCCTTTCTGTGGAGGGGGAGAGGGCAGCTTAACTAGAAAACTTTATCTAACTATAAAACTTCAAATCCCAAAGTATCCTTGTTGAACTTTTAATAATGGAAAGCATTATCAACATCAAGCTCATGAACTAACCAAAATAGGTTTGACTCCAAACCGCAGAAAAAAGTATATGTATTAATTAATAAATTAATTAAATATTTGACGTGACATTAGCAGAAAACATTAGCATTCACAGAATCATCAACTTTTTTGCAATGGGAAGAGCTGAACCAAAGATGTACTCATCACCACCCTTAATCACTTGATGGAATAATCAGCCTCCAACGCTTAACACTCAAAAGGAACCAAAAAATTGCACTTTACTTGAAGACAATTTATGTACTCTGGATGGTATGTGGAAACAAAAAAACAGGCTTATCAGTCTTAATAAGTGATCTACTCTCATATTCTAGATATTTTTTAATGCTCAAAGCTCATATAACATAAAGAAATGTATACATAAATTGTTCATAAAAAAAAAAATTAAAAAGAAGAAGAAGAAGAAGAAGAAGAAGAAGAAAAAGAAATATAAGCTTTAATTCCTTGTGAAAGGGTATCAACAGACCACATAGTATTTATAATAATGACCAAGAGAAATTTCGTTCTAAGGGCTAAGTCAAGCTCAAACAGTAAACTACAATGAGTACAAAGGCAGAATTTCCAATAAGTAGATATGGCGGAAAAGTTTCTACATGGAAAATAATTGCTGCAGACCCCCACCATAGAAGTGATAGAACAATATAGCTCTAGCACCTGGTTAAGCAATTAGGAATATTTTCTATTGTGACAAAATAAACAATCCATAAATTTATCTAAAATAACTTTATCCTAAGGATTTTGAACTTCAACTGCCAACTGAAATGGCTCCCATGGGTTCAACCTTCTCTTTAAAATTCTTTGAATTACAACAATCATCTTTTTAACAAATGATGCACTGAAAGATTATGAAACATTCAACATCATTTAATATGTTTCGATTTCAACAATGATGTACAAACAAGTGCAACGTTTTAACAATATTCTAGTTGGATGATCAGTTAAAACCAGTAAACTTCTATCAACCAATTCAAGAAGAAATCACTGCTTGGCTCAATTACCAAACTTCAAATCTAATCTGAATTATTGAATTGTAATTCAGACCCTAACAATTAATTTAAGCACATGGTATGAGATTGCCTGACATTTTCCCATAAGACATCAAGCAGTAACCCCAAAGGGTACTGTTGGACCACATTCCACCATTGACTGAATCGATTTGGGCATTACACTTGCTCATAACACTGTCAATGCAACAGATGTTCACATGCAAAAATGACTGTAACACCTACTAGCTATAGCAAATAGACCAATGACAACTCCTAACTGAAAAGTTATCCTGAAGACTAAGTGTCTTGATACCCATAAGTCCATAGCTTTGAAAGCTTAACATAGGATGGTCAAACACGAAGTTCAATCAAGGTTCATTAGGAACAAATAAAAATCTCCTCAACCGTTTTAGAACCTCATCATGAAAATAGAACACATCATAACACTTAAACTCTCAATTTAGATGCACAATCTTACCATTGCACAATAGCATTATTGTTAATAAACGTATTAATATTTAGTAATTCATACACAAACCCTCTAACAAAAACAACAGAATTTAGAAAAAAAGCGAAAGGAACAAAAAGGAGGAACGAAAGTGTGAAACAAGCAAATACCTCAACCATGAGAACACCAGGCATTATCGGTCTTTCAGGAAAATGACCAGGAAAGAAATTGTCGTTAATTGTGACATTCTTGATAGCAACAGCTGAAACTCCAGGATTGTGTTCAATTACTCTATCCACTAGAAGAAATGGGAACCTAACAAAACCCAAAACAAAAAGAAAGTAAAAACGTTGAAAATTGCTTACAAAAACTTAAAACAACTACTAGACTTCTTTTGGCTCCTCCTAAAAGAAGCTACCTATGTTTCATTGTTTGGCAATTCAAAAACCACAAAAAAGAACACCTCAATATATGTATTGCAATTTGCAACAGGGGTTTTCCTCAATCAATTTTTTGAAGTGCACAGAACAGAGAATTTTAGAAAAAAATGATACAGAAAAGAAAATTGCAAAATGGGTTTTTCTCAAACAGTGATTTAAAGTGTACAGAAAAGAAAATTTTAAAAAAATGTTGTGGAAAAAAAGTGGAACTGACCGGTGAGGCAGAATTTCACGAATCTGGTTGATATCCATCACTGTAGGAAATGCAGCATATCCTGTAAAAAAAATTGAAACCAACCCAATTAAGAGAAAGAGAAAGAGCAAAAAGAGATATTTTTGAAGCAAAATACGTACTTAATTCAATAGGGGTGTCTTGCTTGGTATCATTTGCAGCGTCCAGAGAAGAACGGGTGGTGAAAAGGGTTGGATACGATCTGAAAGCAGTACTACGAAGATTGACTTGTGATCGTGATGGAGACCAAGCAAAGGTGGGTCTATGAGGAGGAGGAGAAGGAGATGAGAGAAGTGAATTGGAGAAAGCTGAGGCTGCCATTGCCACTGGTTTTGTTGAGAAAATGGTAGCTAGTGTGTGCGTGAGAATGTGTTACTGTTTGTTATATACTATAAGTTAAGAAATAGGTTGGACAAGGCGAGAGTTACGAGGTAAAGTGGTTTGACTTTTGAAGCAGGTCGATTGTAGTTGGGAGAGTTTTGACAACTGAATACCAAACCAAAAGGGACGGAGATTCCAATGTTTGTGTTCATGGTGGATGTTCTACATCTCATGGTACCAAGTTCCTCGCACATGGTTATGGACCTTATGGTTAGAAATTGAATCAATGTTCTAAATGGTCTTTGACAACTCCAATACTAAATTGTTTCATACATATCAAATTCATGTTTTGAGATGTACGAAGTGCTTGACTACTAGATTCTCACTTTAACATCTTAATCCAATAGTACGTATGACTTACCTAATTAAGTTGGCCTATATAAATGAGATTAACTTGACTCTTGTAAAATCTAAGTTACATGATTAGGATATAAAGTGGGTGTAAAAACCCTCATGTTAGTGTAACTAATAAAAAGCTTAAGAATGAAATCTCTTCTCCTCTACTTTTCTCTCAAGCTCTTGGAATCTCTTTGGCATGGTTCTTAAGGTGTAGATTTTATGTGATGAGGTTATGATCTACTCAAATGTGATGGATTGATGATCTTTTGCCCATGTCTTTTGCCCCATACTAAAATTTTAATTTAAACTTGTTTCGTTGGAAAGTAGACATATGGGTCTTCAAAACAAGCCCAAATATGACCCAATTTAGATTATGAACAAGGAATGACGATTTGAAGTTGTCATAATGCAAGTGGTCATGACAGGATAGTTTACAATGTATAATAGTTGCATAAGTACTTTTTCTTTGATTGGTATCAAAGCATAAGACCTAAAATCATTTTCCATTTCGATTGGAACTTGCAAGTAGGATTTTTCTAAGTTGAATGTCCATCTCAAATAAGCATTATTTTGTTAGATTTAAGGCAATTAATTTAAGTGATATTTTTTTATATTTACATATTATTTAAAGGCAAATGTTAACAAGCACCTTGCCATGCTTGTTAAGATTAGCATAATGTGGGTCTTACTTAATAAAAAATTGAATAAATGGAAGAAAAAGATATAAAGCTGGCCCACAGCCTATAAGACTTCTAAAAAAATGACATAAAGCTATTATTAACGAGTACTTTACGGTACCTATTAACACAACCCTTATTTAAATAATAATATAATTTTATCAATACTATAATATACCTCGTGGAAAACAGATTTACAAAAATTGAAATCCCTAGTTGTTAAGGGAAATTAATTGTTGATTATTATTTGGCATATAACAATTTCTAAACAAATTTAGGGTTTAAATTAGGTTGGATTTCTACTGGATCTATATTTTAGAGGTATTTTTGGAGATGGAAGAAAGAATGCAAACCAACTTATAAATTTTTTTTCTTTAAAAAAGTAAGTATAATCATCTGGGGATTTTAAAAAAATTTGGGGATTTTTTTTTTTGGTAATGGAGCACCTTAGGTCCTTTTTGTAAATTTCGGACGTGGGGGATCCTTAATTCTAATTTGTAGCACACATAATAAGCTTTCCAAGGAATCAAAATTCTGGAGGTTTACGGACAGACACAAAGCCAGAATTAGAATCATAGACTTACACTTAACCAGTGCAATTCCATTGGTCCACTGTTTGTAATTGGCATCTCTGTTGTTTCTCCTCTATGCAAATACCAATCTATGTTTCCTGATAAGAACTTCTTATTGGAGGGTACTTAAAATGTATTTCTAAAGTTCTATTGATTATCTCATAGTTCTACTTGTGAAATTGGATCTTCCGAATCACGGATGTTCCTATAGCCGAATAGCCTTACCTAGCATTATAACTCTTAACGGGTTGACAATAACTTGGAAGAATCGATATAAATATTTTTCCTCCTCTTAACAGGTTGGGACTAAGCAGAAATGTTGAACTACTGATTGCAGGATTAGCCAAGGAAGTGTCTTTATGATGAGTCCAATCACATACCAGCAGTGCATACCGTCTCCATATGCTTATTTGCGTAAAATGGAAGTATTATGGTAGCACATTCAAAAGCCCATTGCACAAATTCTGATCTCTACGTATAGTGGCCTGAACATCTTGTTTCTGTAAATATGTATTTCCAATGACAACAATGTAATTTACTAAAATCATGTTTTACTTTTACCACCAAAAACCAGGTTGCGTATAGTGGCCTGAGCGTGCACAAGTATTAATTGGCATACAGTAAGCAATAAACAGTAATGTAGCACTTGAAATTCCCTGCAGCTTACATTGGATGCAGACAGCTAGGCATGTTCCTAGTTGTAAAATTAAAAGGAAAATAGAACATAACGGGGAATGCAGTGGCAGAGCTAGGAATTTATTTTTGGGGGTAAAAAAATGAGCTAATCATTTTTTTTTTCTTTGTATATATTATATCCATACTATTTATACTAATCTAAGCTAGTATTATAAACAAAACTTACAATACAAGCCGAGTACTTTATAACTCATAGTCTTTAACTTGCTTTTAAACCCAGATTTTCAAATTAAATTGCAACCTATTAAGATAAAAAATTACTAAAGACTACTTAAAATTAGATATACAATCATTGAAGGCATAAAAATTAGATATACAAGAGTCTATACTTGTCAACTTTATAAAAAATTAGTAAGTTGCTCGTGCGATACATGGATAATTTTGGAATATTTTATGTAAAAAATTATTGAATAATGTTGTACATAAATTATAAAGAAAATGTAAACTAAGGGTCCGTTTGGATATTGCTTATTTTGCTAAAAACTGAAAACTGAAAACACTGTAGCAAAATAATTTTTAAATGTGTGAATAGTGTCGTGGGATTCATTTTTAATTAAATTTTTGGTGAAAAAAGATGTTTGTGGGTCCCGTGAATAGTACACGGGACCCACTGACAGTGCCAATCAAGTGAAATGTAGTGGGTCCCGTGCACAGTGCACGAGACCCACTGGCAGGTTTGTGTCCCACGTGAATGCACTTCTGGTAAAAAAAAAAAAGAAAAAAAACTCTCAATTTAGATGCACAATCTTACCATTGCACAATAGCATTATTGTTAATAAACGTATTAATATTTAGTAATTCATACACAAACCCTCTAACAAAAACAACAGAATTTAGAAAAAAAGCGAAAGGAACAAAAAGGAGGAACGAAAGTGTGAAACAAGCAAATACCTCAACCATGAGAACACCAGGCATTATCGGTCTTTCAGGAAAATGACCAGGAAAGAAATTGTCGTTAATTGTGACATTCTTGATAGCAACAGCTGAAACTCCAGGATTGTGTTCAATTACTCTATCCACTAGAAGAAATGGGAACCTAACAAAACCCAAAACAAAAAGAAAGTAAAAACGTTGAAAATTGCTTACAAAAACTTAAAACAACTACTAGACTTCTTTTGGCTCCTCCTAAAAGAAGCTACCTATGTTTCATTGTTTGGCAATTCAAAAACCACAAAAAAGAACACCTCAATATATGTATTGCAATTTGCAACAGGGGTTTTCCTCAATCAATTTTTTGAAGTGCACAGAACAGAGAATTTTAGAAAAAAATGATACAGAAAAGAAAATTGCAAAATGGGTTTTTCTCAAACAGTGATTTAAAGTGTACAGAAAAGAAAATTTTAAAAAAATGTTGTGGAAAAAAAGTGGAACTGACCGGTGAGGCAGAATTTCACGAATCTGGTTGATATCCATCACTGTAGGAAATGCAGCATATCCTGTAAAAAAAATTGAAACCAACCCAATTAAGAGAAAGAGAAAGAGCAAAAAGAGATATTTTTGAAGCAAAGTACGTACTTAATTCAATAGGGGTGTCTTGCTTGGTATCATTTGCAGCGTCCAGAGAAGAACGGGTGGTGAAAAGGGTTGGATACGATCTGAAAGCAGTACTACGAAGATTGACTTGTGATCGTGATGGAGACCAAGCAAAGGTGGGTCTACGAGGAGGAGGAGAAGGAGATGAGAGAAGTGAATTGGAGAAGGCTGAGGCTGCCATTGCAACTGGTTTTGTTGAGAAAATGGTAGCGAGTGTGTGCGTGAGAATGTGTTACTGTTTGTTATATACTATAAAGTTAAGAAAAAGGTTGGACAAGGCGAGAGTTACGAGGTAAAGTGGTTTGACTTTTGAAGCAGGTCGATTGTAGTTGGGAGAGTTTTGACACCTGAATACCAAACCAAAAGGGACGGAGATTCCAATGTTTGTGTTCATGGTGGATGTTCTACATCTCATGGTACCACAAGTTTCTCGCACATGGTTATGGACCTTATGGTTAGAAATTGAATCAATGTTCTAAATGGTCTTTGACAACTCCAATACTAAATTGTTTCGTACATATCAAATTCATGTTTTGAGATGTACGAAGTGCTTGACTACTAGATTCTCACTTTAACATCTTAATCCAATAGTACGTATGACTCACCTAATTAAGTTGGCCTATATAAATGAGATTAACTTGACTCTTGTAAAATCTAAGTTACATGATTAGGATATAAAGTGGGTGTAAACACCCTCATGTTAGTGTAACTAATAAAAAGCTTAAGAATGAAATCTCTTCCCCTCTACTTTTCTCTCAAGCTCTTGGAATCTCTTTGGCATGGTTCTTAAGGTGTAGATTTTATGTGCCTTGCTCTAGAAGCAACCACCAACATTAGCGACAAGCCAACATCTCTTTAGGTCATGACAGCATAGTTTACAATGTATAAAGTTGCATAAGTACTCATTTTCTTTGATTGGTATCAAAGCATAAGACCTAAAATCATTTTCCATTTCGATTGGAACTTGCAAGTAGGATTTTTCTAAGTTGAATGTCCATCTCAAATAAGCATTATTTTGTTAGATTTAAGGCAATTAATTTAAGTGATATTTTTTTATATTTACATATTATTTAAAGGCAAATGTTAACAAGCACCTTGCCATGCTTGTTAAGATTAGCATAATGTGGGTCTTACTTAATAAAAAAATTGAATAAATGGAAGAAAAAGATATAAAGCTGGCTCCACAGCCTATAAGGCTTCTAAAAAAATGACATAAAGCTATTATTAACGAGTACTTTACGGTACCTATTAACACAACCCTTATTTAAATAATAATATAATTTTATCAATACTATAATATACCTCGTGGAAAACGGATTTACAAAAATTGAAATCCCTAGTTGTTAAGGGAAATTAATTGTTGATTATTATTTGGCATATAACAATTTCTAAACAAATTTAGGGTTTAAATTAGGTTGGATTTCTACTGGATCTATATTTTAGAGGTATTTTTGGAGATGGAAGAAAGAATGCAAAACCAACTTATAATTTTTTTTTTTCTTTAAAAAAGTAAGTATAATCATCTGGGGATTTTTTAAAAAAATTTGGGGATTTTCTTTTTTTGGTAATGGAGCACCTTAGGTCCTTTTTGTAAATTTCGGGGACGTGGGGGATCCTTAATTCTAATTTGTAGCACACATAATAAGCTTTCCAAGGAATCAAAATTCTGGAGGTTTACGGACAGACACAAAGCCAGAATTAGAATCATAGACTTACACTTAACCAGTGCAATTCCATTGGTCCACTGTTTGTAATTGGCATCTCTGTTGTTTCTCCTCTATGCAAATACCAATCTATGTTTCCTGATAAGAACTTCTTATTGGAGGGTACTTAAAATGTATTTCTAAAGTTCTATTGATTATCTCATAGTTCTTCTCTCTAAGTTTCTCAGCTTTGAGTAGATATTTTATCTATTTCTCTCTTGTAATTACTTCTTGTTCAGGTCTAGTCCACTTCAATAGTTCAAATAATAGTATATAGTATAGGTCCAATAGAGAGGACAGAGGCTTGAGGATGTTACTGCCTTTTCCATAGTTCGGTATTTTCTTGATACCTCCTTATCTATATCATACAGCTGAGACCTGAATAAGTTTAAGCAAAGCAATCATCCGAATTCTATGTATCTCTGATATGTTTGTTTGAAACTATACTTTTTGCGCAACCTTGCTTCTGTACAGCCTTTTCAATCTCATTGCCTAATACCACTCGACGAATTTGCACTTTTTGTTCTTTTCTTTTTCTTTTCCTCTATCTCTCTTCCCCTCCCCACCCCCCCCCCCTTTTCTGTGCAGCTACTAGCAGGCAGGACAACAGTCAAGAGATGTTGGGATCATGATGGACATCCTCTTGCCATGACCACAGCTGATGCAGTTGCACCAAGTGGCATTCCTCCTTGGATTTGGAGAGAAACTCTAGGAAATGGTTACTTTGCAGTTAAATCTCACTGTATTGTGAGATTAGCTTCAAGTGGGGCTCTGTGCATCAGTGGATGAGTACCATTTTGTTAATAGTAAGCACTTTTCGTCTATGACCTGCCAAGTGAGTGAGATCAAGGCCTCTATTAGAGATCATGAGCCTTTGGCTAATTTTATTGCCACCAAGGAAGCTATAAGATGTGCTTTCAGGTTGAGAACCAAGTGCATATTTTGGTTCGAGGATGAGGATCAGATAATTGGAAGTCTTGACTGGGATATGACTTTGGGGAATTCTATACTTCATCTTGATGGGAATTCTATAAAATAGTTGAAAGGTAGCAGCTTTTATTGATGGGATCAGTTATCACAATTGTGAAATTGGATCTTTCGAATCAAGTATGTTCCTATAGCCGAATAGCCTTACCTAGCATTATAACTCTTAACGGGTTGACAATAACTTGGAAGAATTGATATAAATATTTTCCCCCCTCTTAACAGGTTGGGACTAAGCAGAAATGTTGAACTACTAATTGCAGGATTGGCCAAGAAAGTGTCTTTATGATGAGTCCAATCACATACCAGCAGTGCATACCGTCTCCATATGCTTATTTGCGTAAAATGGAAGTATTATGGTAGCACATTCAAAAGCCCATTGCACAAATTCTGATCTCTACGTATAGTGGCCTGAACATCTTGCTTCTGTAAATATGTATTTCCAATGTAATTTACTAAAATCATGTTTTACTTTTACCACCAAAAACCAGGTTGCGTATGGTGGCCTGAGCGTGCACAAGTATTAATTGGCATACAGTAAGCAATAAACAGTAATGTAGCACTTGAAATTCCCTGCAGCTTACATTGGATGCAGACAGCTAGGCATGTTCCTAGTTGTAAAATTAAAAGGAAAATAGAACATAAAGGGGAATGCAGTGGCAGAGCTAGGAATTTACTTTTGGGGAGTAAAAAAATGAGCTAATCATTTTTTTTTTCTTTGTATATATTATATCCATACTATTTATACTAATCTAAGCTAGTATTATAAACAAAACTTACAATACAAGCCGAGTACTTTATAACTCATAGTCTTCAACTTGCTTTTAAACCCAGATTTTCAAATTAAATTGCAACCTATTAAGATAGAAAATTACTAAAGACTACTTAAAATTAGATATACATTCATTGAAGGCATAAAAATTAGATATACAAGAGTCTATACTTGTCAACTTTATAAAAAATTAGTAAGTTGCCCGTGCGATACATGGATAATTTTGGAATATTTTATGTAAAACAATTTTGAATAATGTTGTACATAAATTATAAAGAAAATGTAAACTAAGAGTCCGTTTGGATACTGCTTATTTTGCTAAAAACTGAAAACTGAAAACACTGTAGCAAAATAATTTTTAAATGTGTAAATAGTGTTGTGGAATTCATTTTTAATTAAATTTTTGGTGAAAAAAGATGTTTGTGGGTCCCATGAATAGTACACGAGACCCATTAACAGTGCCAATCCAGTGAAATGTGTGGAAGTTCAAAGAGTAGTGGGTCCCATGCACAGTGTACGAGACCCATTGGCAGGTTTGTGTCCCACGTGAATGCGCTTCTGGTAAAAAAAAAAAAAATGAAAAGAAAAAAAGAAAGGAAACATGGAACGCAAAACGTTGAAACATTTTAAGCTATCCAAACACTCATTAAATTAGAGTAAAGAAACATATACATTTTGAGATATTAAAAATTGGTTTAGTAGTTTTACTACATATTTGTAGCCTTTTTAAGGTAAGATTATTATTTTTTTAAATCATGAAACCAAAAATAAATGTAAAAGAGTAACGGGACCATGAAATAAACTAATTTGTGTTGTGTTTACATATTTCATACTATGAAATAAAAATATACCCAACTCTCTGACTATCTTTCACTCATCGATAGTGCGACATTAAAACATGGTGTGGGCAAGTGTCTATGCATGTGTTTTATAAATAATTTAAAATTAAACCATGGTAGAATATGACTTTACGTTGCGCACCAAATATTCTTTCTACTTATATACCCAAAACAAAAACTAACTAACCAAATTATCTAACCTAAATCATATTTAAGCACCTAAGTTAAAAAGAAAAAAAGATTACCTGTAGGGGTTTCGGTGTCTTGATGGTGGTGGGAGGCCAAAATAACGAAGGTGGTGACCCCTCAGATTCCTCTTTCTCTCTCTTTGAAATGTTTTGTTATTCTCAAGCCTTTTATTTTGGTAATATATAGTGAAATAGTGCTTTTTATTTAACAATCCACAATATTTTTGTGTCTCTCTATCTCTCTCTAGAGTCTTATCTCTTTAGTTATTACTATTAGCCCTTACCTTTTTGTGTGTGTGTGTGTGTGTGTGTGTGTGTGTGTGTGTGTGTGTGTAAGCTTAGGCAATTAATAAGAAATTAATGAGATAATAGAAAAATAAGATAATGTGAACTTTTGGGTAACAATAAAAAAAAAAAAAAAAACTTTATTGAAGAGGTAAAAAAAAATGCTAAATTCAAAATTAGAGTGTCCCTTGGTAGTACCTCATGCAATCTCGCACGAGATCTCTAAGAGAGAAACATTTTGTAACAACTTTTATTCTACAATATTCCTCCAATTTTTTTTTTTACTCATTCCTTGAACTGAATAATTATAATGGTTATGTGTGTGCAATTTATAACTATTGTTTCATTGCATATTTATAGCATTCTCAAGGTAAGATTAATTTTTCACCCTAAAAAAAAGGTAAGATTAATTTTTTTTTTTTAAATCATGAAATAAAAAATAAATGCAAAAGAGTAACAGGACCGTGAAAATCAAATAAATTGTGTTGTGTTACATATTTAATAGTATAAAATAAAAGTATGTCCAACTCTCTTACTGTTTTCCACTCATTGATATTGTGGCATTAAAACATGGTATGGGTAAGTGTGTATGCACGTGTCTTATAGATGATTTAAAACCATGGTAGAATATGGCTTTACATTGCGTACCAAATATTCTCTCTACTTATATACCCAAAACAAAAATTATCCAACCAAATTACCCAAACCTAACTCATATTTAATCCCTCTAATTTAAAAAAAAAAAAAATACCCATAGGGGTTTCGGAGTCTTGATGGTGGTGGGAGGCCAATATGATAGAGGCGACGTCCCCTCAGATTTCTCTTTTTGTCTCTTTCAAAAGTTTTGTCAATCTCAGGTCTTTTATAGTGAAATAATGAATTTTGATTTTGTAGTGAAACAATGTGTTTTATTTAACAATTCACAACATTTTTGTCTCTCTATCTCTCTCCAAGGCTTTATCTGGTTAGTTGTTACTATTAGTTCTTAATTTTTATTTTTTGCTTTTTTTAAAAATATTAAAATAGTGGGTATGCTAAAAGACATGAAAAAAAAAGAGAAATGTGTGATGTAGGCTTAGGCAATTAATGAGAGACTAATGAGATAACAGTAAAATAAGTTAATGAAAACTTTTGGGTAACAGTAAAAAAAACTTAATGAAAGAGGTAAAAAAAATGCTAAATGCAAAATTAGAGCATCACTTGGCAAGACCTCACGCACTCCTGCATGAGATCTCTGCATACATATATATATACATACATACATACATATATATATTGATGATTATTCCTTTATAATTTCTAATCACTAATCAACATGAGTCTCAAAAAACTTTGTGGTAGGACTTTATCATACGTACAAAATAAGTATAGATTTTTTTATCTTTATTTTTTTTTTAAAAGGATATTGCTATTGTGTTCATCCTTATAAGAATTTAAGCATAGATTAAATTTTCATTATTTTAATAATTTTTCTTTGATTCCTTTATAATTTATATATTGTGTTGGTTTAAATGAATTTTTTCTCAAGCTTTCAGATGATGGACTTTAGATAAGATGTTCAACTTTTATACGCCAAGTATTGACTATAATTCTTGTACATGGAACAATAAATAGAGATAAGAACTTAAGAATATGGTCCATTTTGGTTGGCCTTAGCTTGATTTGTCTAGACATAAATTTCCTCTCTTGCCAAAAGTCCGACTTATTTTAGGTGGAAGTTTCCTTGATTATTACTTATATACAAAATTCCAGGATTATTAAATTGGAATAGGTCCCTTACTAACCTAACCAATTGGAATAGGATGAAATTTCTTCCCATCCAACTAAACATTGTGTGCACTCCAAATTTTTTCTGCAGCTCATAATGATACGTTGTTGATAGGTGTCATCCAAGTCCAACATGATTGAGAGTTGTGATTGGGACTATGGACCTAAAACTTTACTATTCAATACTTTGCGAGAAAAATTAAATACTCATTTGATGTAACAGGAGACTATGGAATTTGATATTGTATACACTGGGGTTTGTTCTTGATGTTGTGAAATTGTTGTAGGTATTAACAACTCTAGTTTGATTAGTTGGCAAGTCACGTTCTTTAATTGTGAAAAGCCTACAATGGAAAACTTTTGTGTTCCTAAAATAAATGTTTTGGAGAGAAAATTGTTAACTCCCTCATCCCATTGGGACCCCCCTATTTATACAAAGGAAAAAGGGTCCAATATTCCTAAGTGTGACTTAGTTACATGCAAATGTGCCTAGATTTCTTTTAAAAATTTAATTATAATTTTAAACTCTAATTTGGTGATTTTTATATGATTTTTGTGGTTTGATTTTGATTCAGTAAAGACATATTAGCCAAAAGAAATGAAAGTAAAGCTATTAAAGAAATCTGTACTTTCAGATTAGCAATTACAGATGGCTAATGCTGCATAGCCTGCATTGTCATTTGTGGTTGTGGTATGAATAAGCAGTATATTGTTTGGGCGACTGATCGAGGCAAAGCAATTAACCATATTAAAAGGAATTAGCAACTTTTCTTTCTCCTTTACCATTGGTGGTATGTATATGCCTTTTTTCACATATGTTCAACTGAAGTACCCATTAGGATTTCCCTTAATTATGATAAACATATATATATATATATATAAATTGCGATGGAAGTGTGGAGTGGATGGTTTTTTTTTTTTTTTTTTTGGTCCTTGAGTATTTTGGATTATTTCAAATGAGTAATCGCTCCTCTCAGGCTCATAAATTTTTTGGTTTATTGATTTTGTTATCTATAACTTTGATTCTTCTTTACCTAATAAAGTTTGGAATTTTCTAAAAGTAAATTTTTTTTTCAAGAAAATGAATAGAAATCTTCCTTCTTGTTTATGCTCATGTTGATGTTCACATTTGTATCTTTTGCAATACTCAATAAGTTGTTTACTCATTTTGTGAATTATCAATTGTAGTTAAGAAAAAAAGTATAAACACAATACTATTCAATTAAACTAATGTCAAAAATTAAATCTATTAGATTAAAAAAATGGACATGAAAATGAAAATCTCACCAAAAATTTCTTAAATAAAATTAAAATAATTTTTACTCAATATTGTTTATCAAGCAATTATGTACTAACTAACAACATTCCAATCATTACCTGTATAACAACATTCCAATCAATTGTAGTTAAGAAAAAAAGTATAAACACAATACTATTCAATTAAACTAATGTCAAAAATTAAATCTATTAGATTAAAAAAATGGACATGAAAATGAAAATTTCACCAAAAATTTCTTAAATAAAATTAAAATAATTTTTACTCAATATTGTTTATCAAGCAATTATGTACTAACTAACAACATTCCAATCATTACCTGTATAACGGGGTGATGAAATGGTTGTTCAGTTTATTTAAGAAATGTGATCTAGCTTATAGAAATTAAAAAAAATACAATAACTTTCACGCGTAGTCATGAATTATACCTTTACGTAAATCTTATGCATTTTATGAGTTTTATTTTATATAAATGTATTTCATAAAATTAACAAAATTTATCATAAAACTCTTCATTGTATTTTTTAAAATCACTACATAAAAATAAGAGAAGCTTTTTTCCCAAAAAAATGTTCTCTAGTCATAATATTTACCAAAAAAAATCATATAAAAAAAAAAAATCGTGCAACGCACATGCCAATAACCAGTCTATATATATAATTAAAGCTAAAACTGAGAAAAAATTTAATTAGATTCCAATTGTTGTCTAATCTTGTGTCATATGTCCAATTTAAGGTTTAAAAAAAAAAAAAAAAAATTGACTCCAAATACCAATGGACTCACTATTCCAAATACATTGCAACATACTAAATTTTTTATTTTTATTTTATGAGATAGTAGTGGCTCCTAAAAAATGGCCATATATGAGATTGTGATTTCATGAACAACATGTAATTTTAAATAGACTGATGGTAGGTTGCTACACACACACACACACACACACACAGCCAAAACTGAGAGAAAATTTAATTAAATTTTAAATTGAAGTCTAATTTTGCGTCACGTGTTTCATTTAATTTTTAAATTTGTATGTCAAGTGAATTATTAGGTGCAAAAATCAAAGAGTCTAAATTCAATTAGATTCTAAATTGAATTTTAATTGGAGTACGAAAATCAAAGAGTCTAGATCCAATTAGATTCTAAATCATATATATATATATAATTGTGATTGTTTTTAAATGTACATGTGCATATGCACAGGGTAACACACTACTTTTATTAAATGACTATATCAATTTTTAAACACAAAATAGAAAAATAAATAGGAAATTGATTTCTTACCTTGTTGACATGACACTAATTATATTCATTACCATGTTGGTTTACTAGATTTTTATAATATAATTGGTAATAACTTTAACTTCTTAAAAAAATGATAATGTAAAAAATTGACATTTGGATTTTTTTTTTTTTTAAATTTTCATTTTAAAATTAGATAAATAGTATGTTTTTTAGATGATTTTCATGAGCACTTTAACTAAGAAGTCAAGACTTAGACCCCATTTGGTTGTCGAGAAAGCAAAGGAAAAGAAAAGAAAAGAAAATTTCAATTTCTACTAATAAAATGATATCTCATTTACTTATGGAGATGAAATTAATATATTTTCAAATATTTTATTTTATTTTCTAATTAAGGATACGTGATAATTCAAAGGATAGCTTAGGTGGCATAAAAATATTATTTTGATATTAATATTAGATACATCAATTCTTTTCATGTACCGCTTAATAATAAGAATTATTTTGACCCAACACCAAAAGTTTAGAAACAAAATTGACACATTTAAGATGTTAAAAACCATTTTGATACATAGTATAAGTGTTAAAGACTAAAACGGTAATTAAACATGTTTTTTACATATTATTATTAAAGATTAAATTCTATAAAGACGTGGTTTAAAACCCAAGTTTTACACCCTCTAATTCTAACATGCCACATCATCTTATCACGTATTAAAGAATAAGAACAACTACACTCAATCAATTATAATGCTTATCTGAAAATTCAACCAAATTGGGAGTTTATTAAGATGTTATTAATTGTGGTATGATGTACTGAGTTTTAAGTAAAAAGTTTATGTAACATATCTTATTGGATGGTGTAAAACATGAATTTTACACCCCATTCTTACCAAATTCAAATATTTTTATTAATATGCTTAAAACACTTTTTTTTATTAGCTAAATTTGGAAACTAATATCCTGTTTGGTTGTAAGGGAGATGAAAAGGAAAGAAGGGAGGAAAAAGTAAGGGAAGGGAAAGGGAAGAAGAGAGAGTTGTACATAGAAGGATTGCATTAAACAATTTCTTCAAAAGAAAGGTCTTCTTTGAAAAAATAATGGGACCGTTTGAAGGATTGTGTTAAGAAAATTTCTAAAACACAAACTTTTCTCAAAATTATGGGTTACGAGAAAAGTATGAAACTTCATCGAAAAAGAAAAAAAAGTATGAAATATTGGTGAATCGATCAAATTGTGTATTCTCATTTTTTAATAGAAAACTGAAAAGTGAAAATGCTTGGAACCATTACAGCACGTATTAATATAGAAAAACTTAATGAAAGAGGTAAAAAAAGGCTAAATACAAAGTTAGAACGCCACTTAGCGAGACCTCGTACACTCCCCTATGAGATCTCTATTTATATATATATATATATATTGATATTTGGAGGGGCCATGGCCCTAGCATGGCTCCGCCACTAACTGAATGGATTGAAAATTCACTCCAAATTCTGTCCGTCCAATCTTTTCATGGACCATTCTTGTTCTACAGTTCTACTTATTCTAATACCAAACACAGCTCAAATTCCCATAACACAAAAATATTATAATGGAATTCAAAGCAGATTTACTGACATGGGAGATTACAAATTAAACAAACAGAGCACGCACCTCATATTTATTTTCTCCATGTTTTCATTAGCCACACCACAAATGGACATTTCTTACAAAATGTGAATAGAAGATTCACAATAACCACTCAAGCGAAGAAGGAACCACAAAGGGGTAACACAGAAACAAATGGCGAGTGGCCTCTCTCTACTGCTTATCCCTTTCGTTGCTCTCTACTGCTCATCCCACTCGTCATTCTTGTAAGATACAAGAGTATCAACCTTGTGAATCTGCATGACCCAAGCAAACGTATTAACTATAGCCAACCAAGAGTTTGTCATTTCCAACCGCATCAAAATTATCATCGCAGACTCACCTTGGTATCAAAGGAGTGCAATTTCACCATTTGTGGATTAGCAATAAGTTTGGGGTCACTCTCAATCCAAGTGAATGGGACTGCAATATCTTTATCAGTGTAGGCCAACACATCAAAAACACCTAAAATAAAGTAGACGAAAAAAGGGTTGATTAGAATAAACACCAACCACAATTGAAATAATTGGGGAATGACGTATGGTTCTTACAGGCTTCGTCGAGGCATGGCAAGTAGGTAATGCTTGAAGCAATCTGTCGCATGATTGCTTGTATCTCTCTCATGATTTCCTTGTCACTCTTTTCCCTCGAGACACTGAAACCAGAACAGATTAAAACAATGAGTTCTTACCCACATTTAGAGCAATCAGTAACTTCTTAAGAAGCATACTACTAAACACAAGCAATAACTTAAAAAATCAAGTTTTAGTTAAATTACCCCTTCTCAACAACCTCACTGTCAGTCTCAATGCTAAAGTTCCACCTCTCTAGGACCTCATTGGTGGCTTTACTCATTATTACAAGAACAATCCTTTGTAACTTTCCAGCTTCCAGCCATTCTTTACAAGAAAAACCAAATATTTCAGTCACCAACATTGTACCAACGCATCAAACATAGACTCTCAGTATGGTTGCTCAGAAATTGGAAGAGAAAAAAAAAATTATTAAATAAATCTAAGTTTCTCTTGTTTTTTATACTCAGAAAATGAAAAACACATAAAACCGACAAACAATTTGTGTCCCATGACTTCTATTGATATTTTTTATACTAACCCCCCCCAAGAGCCATGAAACAGTTCTTTGCCTTCTAAAGTTTCCTGATTCTTTGTTCTTTTTAATCTTTTTCCTAAAACATTTTCTTAATTTCCAAACAGAACAGAAAAATACTTAATACTCTTTAGGCATAACTTACCAGAAAGTTGAGCGGTTACGTTGGCAATGAAGGATTTAACACTCTCATCCTGAATAAGCAACATCGGAAGCCCATATTTCTTCACCTTCACAAAACTTTCTTCCGGATAAAGTCCGCGATTGTAGAGTATACTAAACAAATTTCAATCAACATTAGTTTTCAAAACCCAACAATTACATTCCAATAAAACAAAAAACAAAAAGAAAAAAAAAAAAGTAACATATAGTTTTACCTATTTGCAGCATACCCTGATAGAGGAATTGCAAAGAAATACAAAGATTAGATCAGCCAAGATTTTCAACAAAACCCAACAAAGAAAATCGAACACTGAATTTGAAAAGTGGGTTTTTATCTAAGAGGTTTATAAGACACAATAACATACCAAAAAACTCGCTGACAATTGCCGCTGAACCACGAAGGGTGATAATATCTTTAGTCACTGTTCTTGAAGCCATAATCTCTCACCCTTTTTTTTTTCTAGTTTAAGCCAAGAAAATGAAGATTCAATCAAAGAAAGATGAAACAAACGCACAGAATATGGAAAAGAAAATGGGAAAAGTTGAATTTAAAAGACAAAAGGGAAAGGTTTTTGTTTGAAAAGGAAAAAAAGGCAAAAAAGGGTGAGAATTGCTATTTAATTCTTGAATTAAAGAGAAGGGGTTTGTTCAATTACCGAAAAGGAGAAATGGGTTTGGGATATTTATTAGCAATTTATAACTCTGAAAAGAAATTTAAAAAAAAAAATTAGGGTTTCACAATGGATTAGGGGAAAGTTGAAGAAATGGAAGGAAAAGTTGTAACGGCTAGTTTTTCGTTTGGATGGGAATTTGGGAGTGGAGGCCAACTTTTAGAGTTTAAATTCAATACCGATTGTGTGTCCAATCCTTGTATGCCATGTCAGCTTATTCCTACTACAAAGAAATACAACTGGGCCAAAAGGCCCAAAACATACATTTTGATTTTGGGGGCAAATTATAAAATTTTCTATATATAAATATATATAATTAAGCAATTTTCTGAAAAACTTGGGGATGGCCCACCTAGCCGTGCGTCGCAGGGTCAAAGCCTCGTGGCAGACAGGAAAATTTTCTCGTGGGAACCAAGTCAAATATAGCAAATTTTTTCTGATAATCTTCAACAAAGTTGTGTACTTGTGTCTTACCTTTTCTTTTCTTTTTTTTTTTTCTTTTTTCATTGCATTATCTACTAATTAATTATACTTTTTTTTTATCAGACTAATTAATTATACTTGATTTTGAACTAACTTTTTTTAATAATTTTTTTTTTTGGTTAACGTACATCGTTAAAGAATCACTTAATAAGTTTTGATAATCTTGAGTTTTGTATTGATATGACACAATTTTGAGATACAGTAAACGGATTTCAGCACATTGATTAACATGATACTATTATATGAGTAATATTTATTTGTTTAGGTTCATAGTTGGACTTCAACTACTGCTGTATTTTTAGCCCAAATCTATTCGGCCATCTAAACTGCTTTACACTACTGCAATGGCAAGGGGAGGGAGGGTGGGAGGGAGAAAGAGAGAGTACCATTGGTTAGACTAGAGTAGGAGTGGAAGATTGGCAGATTGACATGACAATGCAAGTGATGAGGTAGTATACATATTAATGGTCTATTTAGATTGAGGGTAAGTAGAGTAAAGTCGGCTAGAAATTAGTCAATTAATCAGCCAACTCAACTCTACTCTACTATCCTCTTACTCCCCTTCCCTCCCCCTTCAATCTAAACATGCCATAAATTTGAATTTTTTAAAGAAGATTTGAGGTTTTGTTGGTATTTGGAGGGCCATAGGCTAAGTAATGGCTAGATGAGGGTTTTTTTTTTTTTTTTAACCATATTTAATTTTTTAGGTTTTCTTCTTAGTGATTTAATATACTTTTATTGGATTAATTCAAAATTTTGGCATTAATTCTAAACTTTTAGAGAACAAATTCAAAATTTGAAGGACGGTGAGATTCTATTTATTTTTTTTAATTATCGAATATAGTGGAAATTTATCTATATACATTTAAAAGCAGGAGTGTAATATTTATTATTGCTATGCTTTTGTTAAGCCACTTCATCCACCACATCATTATTTTTTTTCTTATTTATTTTTTACCATTAATTTTTTGACAATATTAAATATATAAATATATTGGCTTCACAATATTAACAAATTTACATCAAATTGTTATGTCTTTGTTATATGATGTTCCTAAATACTTGAGTAATTTTTCTATGCATTTATGAATATTTTATATTGCTCTTCATCTTCCCTATCTCATTATTGTACTTTTTGAGATATTTAAGAAAATAAATTCAATATTGTATTTAAAAGTTTTATTTATCTATTCATTATTCACATGTTGGATTAGATTATGACAATATTTACACAATATTTCTTCTTCTTTTTGTCAAAAAGTTTCCTTTACTCTTTTTCCCCTTTGGAATTGTAATTTTGGTTTTCTATTTATTTATTTATTTTTATATTAGTAAGGAAAAAGAGTTACAATCATCATGTATGTAATCAGCACTTTTGCTTGGGATCAACCACCTATTTCTATGGTTTGACTTCAAAGTCTTATTAAAAATTTGAATTTGATTATGCATTGGATATTTGACTTGATTGCATCACATTTAATATGTCTTACATATTCAAAAGGAGTTTGATTTTGACGTGAATTTTATTTTTACCTTTCTCTTTTATTTTGAATTGTAGTTTTGTTGAGTTTTATTAATTTTTGAGACACATTTTTTGGTGTTTTGGATTGTAGGGTGGAAAAATTGCAATTGAGAAAGTTTGTTTAAAATTAACAGAATAATTTCTAAATCTACATACTTTTTAATGATACACAAAATGTTATAACTAAATTTTATTAAAAAATTAATATTTTTGTTAACTTACCTTTTGAATTCCTGTAAAAATTTTCATTGTTTTCATTTTGAAATGACAAAAATTATATATAATACATTTGTGATAGCTTCTATAACAATTGAAAATATGATTACGAAATATATTACTCTTTGTTAAATTAGTCCAATTTGCAAAATAAAAATTTAACGAAATCACCCTAAAAAAATTATCATGGAAAAAAAAAAAATTATCCCACGTACTGCATGGGTATACAATGAATTTAATGGAAAATTTAAAAAGCCAGTGTCACATAATTCCTCCCTGCGGTGCTTCCACAGCCTCAGGCAGTGGTAGCTCTCCATCCAAGTACCTCACCACTTGCCTCATTGCGGGGCGTGCCTTGGGCTCATTGTTGGAACACATCAAGCCTAGTTTGAGCAACACAACAGCTTCAAGCTCATCAAACTCACCCTCCAATCTTGAATCCACAACTTCAAATATTGCTCCTAGTCTCCACTGCTCCCACACCCAATCCACCAACACAAGCTCCTCAGGCAATGCTTTAAGCTCAATAGGTCTTCTACCACATACCACTTCTAGCAACAAAGCGCCAAATGCAAAGACATCTGTGCTTTTAGACTCCAATTACCTGCTACGCATATCTTAACACTTGCGGACACCTCTAGTTCACACAGCTAATTCTGTTCACGCCATGGCAGAAAGACTCAACTTTTCTTCTGGGTTTCTTTGCTCTCTCTCCAAACCCAGCAAAATCTCACTTGATGAGCTTTTCTTCAATGGGTTCAAAGGTGTATGTAGCAAGCAACTTGAGCTTAAATGGTGCTGCACAGATCCAAGAAATGGTGTACTTCAGCTAACAAACAAAACGCAGAGACTATAGGCCATGCCTTTTACTCAAATCCAATCCAATTCAAGACTCCACGGATGGCAAAGCTTTTTCCTTTTCAACTTCCTTTGCTTTCGCTATGTCCCGAGTATCTAAGCTTGGAGGCATGGCCTTGCTTTCACAATCTCTCACCAAAGAGATTCCAGGGGCTCTACAGGTCAGTATCTTGGTCTGCTCAACAACACCATCTTGGCAACTTCACCAACCACATATTTGCGGTCGAATTTGACACGGTCCAAAACTTGTGAAGGGGACATCAATGACAACAGTTGGCATTGATTCAAAGCTAGTATCCAACAAATCTGCCCGGCTCTTATTTTGATGGTACTAATAGTTCGATCCAAGTTCTCAATTTGAAGAGTGGTCAGGTAATTCAGCTTGGATAGAATATGATTCTCAAAGTAATCAATTAGATGTGAAACTTTCCCTTCATCTACTAAACCAAGGTCTACACTTTGTCTTTTCACGTAGACCTCTCACTAATTCTTCAAGAATCTATGTATGTTGGTTTTTCTTTTCAACTGGTTTGCTCTCTAGCTCTCACTATATATGGGTTGGAGCTTTAAGTGAATGGAGAAGCTAAATCTTTGTTTTGGATCAACTCCCTTCACTCCCAGCAGGTCTAAAAGAAACAATAACACAGGCGTAATTGTTGGTGTTTCTGTTTCAGCTGCATTGGTATAATTTTGGTGAGTGGTTTGGCTTTTAACCTCTCAGGAAAATCAAGAAAGCTGATGTGATTGAGGCCTGGGAGCTTGATATTGGTCCACACAGATTTTCTTACAAGGAGCTGAGAGAAGCAACAAGGGGTTTTAGGACAAGGAGCTACTTGGGTTTGGTGGGTTGGTCGAGTTTATAAAGGGACACTTCAAATTCAAACACCCAAGTTGCAGTTAAGGAATTTCGCATGAATCAAAACAGGGTTTGCAAGAATTCATATCGAGATTGCAAGTATTGGTCGGCTTCACATAGAAATTTGGTTCAATTATTTGGATGGTGTCGGCGAGAGCAATTTGTTACTTGTTTATGACTTTATGCCTAATGGAAGCTTGGACAAGTACATATTTGATGAGCCTAAAACAATTCTGAGCTGGAGCAGAGGTTTAATATCATCAAAGTGTGGCTTCAGGGCTTTTATATTTACATGAAGATGGGAAACAAACTGTGATTCACAGGGACATCAAGGCAGGGAATTTTTATTAGATTCTGAGCTAAATGCCGGCTTAGTGACTTTGGTCTGCTAAACTATACGAGCGTGGCACCAATCCAAGCACTACAAGGGTTGTGGGCACATTGGGTTATCTAGCCCTGAGCTCACACGCACAGGCAAGCCTACAA
>NW_027069572.1:861048-878890 GCF_002906115.3 Quercus suber
TTCTTCATGTGTTCTTCGTGTTCTTCATGTGTTCTTTATCTTCATAGATTTGTGGTGAAAGTTCTTCGAGGCTTTAGAGGCTTGAATCCGTAGAGCTTCACTGATTTGTGGTTTGTTGGGTTTCTGGAGACTTTTGAGCTTGATTCCAGTGGACTTTGAGATCTAGGCAGGTAGTTTGGATGATTCTGCTTCGAATGTTCTTTGTATTTGAAGGTTGAAGTTCTTGAAGTTGCTGAAGGCTTCAGGGCTTAATTCCAACAGAGCTTCTGGACTTCTAAACTCAAGATGTCTTCTATGATGCTGCTTGTGCTTCAGATGGCTTGGAGTCCTCCAATTTGTCTCAGGAAGACTTCTATTTATAGGAGTTTTAGGGTGGATGAGCGACACATGGCAAAGTTTGATTGGTGACACATGTCACAGTCTGATTAGCCCACTTATGTCATCGCTTACACGTGCAAATTATGTCATCGCTTACACATGCGAGGTTGCTTATGTCATCACTTACACATGCGAGGTTGCTTATGTCATCGCTTACACGAGCTGATGCGTGATTGGTTCTTGCATGACACTTAGCAAATTTCTGTTGGCTTCTGAATAGTGATAGTAAAACCTAGTAGCAGTATGTGGCACTTCGTAATTGGCTGTATTTTGTAAACTTAGTAGTATGATGTGTCAGTTTGTGATAGGTCGGGAATTTTCCCTCTCTACACTCACAATGGTTTATATCGATATAAAAAAAAAATTTAAAAATATATTTACTTTAAATCTTGCTCCCCTCAACTAAAATTCTGGTTTCGCCACTAACCGGTTACAAAGATTGGCCAATCAAAAGCTTGAATCTCCTTAAAGAGAACGAGTGTCGTACCTCAGTCCAAATAGTTTTGTGTATATTTATCTCAAATAAATAATATTCAGAAATATTTATTCAATTTCTCTTTGTGTTATTTTTATTATTATTGTGTATGCACCAACAAAAAGTAATTCTTTGTGCTCAGATCTTATATTTTAATGTATAGATTTGTATAGATTTATGTAATATGTCAGCTGACTTTTTGAAGATTTTCCAACAAGAAATAATTCTGTGTTCAGATCTTATATTTTAATTGACTTCAATAAAAAAAATATATATATATATATATATCTTATATTTTTTATTTTTCCAGACAAATAATGATTCTGTAAATAAAATAATAATAAAATAAAATAAAATAGTGGCTATGCAA
The DNA here is from genome assembly GCF_002906115.3 of Quercus suber. NCBI lineage: Eukaryota > Viridiplantae > Streptophyta > Magnoliopsida > Fagales > Fagaceae > Quercus > Quercus suber. The sequence goes on from NW_027069572.1 coordinate 862,272, forward strand.
ATGTGCTTGACTGCTTAGCAGGCATTGGAGTATCGGGTCTTGTAGCATCTCATTGGCTTGAAGACTTAAAAAAAATAGTGGCTATGCAAATGTGCTTGACTGCTTGGCAGTCATCGGGGTATCGGGTCTTGTAGCATCTCATTGGCTTGAATACTTATAACAAGTACCTAAGTCTTGGTTTATTTATTGGGTTAAAGACTTGGCTAAATAATAAAAAGTCTTGACTTGACTTGGGTTAAGAAAATGTAACCTTCAACAATGTCATCTCTTAGAGTCTCAGTTGACAATTCAGTCAACTCAATTGTCACATGATTCTTGAATTGCCCCAACATCTTGTTTTTCTTTAATTTCACAATTGTATTCATTCCACGCACCTTGTTACACACAAAGGTAAAAAAAGAAATGTGTGTACGTTCGTGTATAACAAAATGTGTGTAAAAGGATTTACTCATTGGATTCTTGATCAATCGAACTTCTAATTTTACAATCTATGTATTGTCTGATAAATATACAACATTCCAGAGACTTACATATCTAGTAGGATTGAGTTGAAAACCAAGCAGAAATCCTAAGTTGAGCAGTGAACACATGGTTAGTTCCATCTCTATCAGATTATATGGTATTTCAACAATCAATCTTGATGCAACACCGGTTTGTGATATTAGGTGGACCTCACTAATTAGAAATTTGGGTAATAAATTGACAGAGCTCGGTAATCGCGGACAGAATAAAGATGAAAAATGGATAACTTTGGTCCAACACTCTAAAGTAAACCATAGCAAAATCATTTTAAATGCTTATAAAAACAAGTTTGTCCTAGCGGGCGTGTAGTGGTGTGTGGAATTACAAATTGTGGTTAAAATTGTTTGAAGGCAACACACATACCAAACAAACCAAAATCTCTCTCTCTCTTTGAAGTCAGACCACTTCAAACATGCCCTTGCTTGGTCACAACCCAACATACCAAACTAACCACTCTCTCTCTCTCTCTCTCTCTCTTTCCATTCTTCAACCAACTAAAGAACAAAATGTGACAAAGCAAAAAATTTCAAATATTTTCACAACTTTAACTCACCCACTGCCCATCACACCTGGACACCCTCTAGTTCACACAGCTTAATTCTGTTCACCGCCATGGCAGAAAGACTCAAACTTTTCTTCTGGGTTTTCATTGTTCTACTCCCAAACCCAGCAAAATCTCAACTTGATGAGCTATTCTTCAATGGGTTCAAAGGTGTACATGTAGCTAGCAACTTGAGCTTAAATGGTGCTGCACAGATCCAAGAAAATGGTGTACTTCAGCTAACAAACAAAACGCAGAGACTACTAGGCCATGCCTTTTACTCAAATCCAATCCAATTCAAGAACTCCACTGATGGCAAAGCTTTTTCCTTTTCAACTTCCTTTGCTTTCGCTATGGTCCCCGAGTATCCTGAGCTTGGAGGCCATGGCCTTGCTTTCACAATCTCTCCCACCAAAGAGATTCCAGGGGCTCTACCAAGTCAGTATCTTGGTCTGCTCAACAACACCAATCTTGGCAACTTCACCAACCACATATTTGCGGTCGAATTTGACACTGTCCAAGACTTTGAGTTCAAGGACATCAATGACAACCACGTTGGCATTGATATCAACAGCTTAGTATCCAACAAATCTGCCCCGGCTGCTTATTTTGATGGTACTAATAGTTCGATCCAAGTTCTCAATTTGAAGAGTGGTCAGGTAACTCAGGCTTGGATAGAATATGATTCTCAAAGTAATCAATTAGATGTGGAACTTTCACCTTCATCTACTAAACCAAGGTCTACACTTTTGTCTTTTCACGTAGACCTCTCACTAATTCTTCAAGAATCTATGTATGTTGGTTTTTCTTCTTCAACTGGTTTGCTCTCTAGCTCTCACTATATAATGGGTTGGAGCTTTAAGGTGAATGGAGAAGCTAAATCTTTGTCTTTGGATCAACTCCCTTCACTCCCAGCAGGGTCTAAAAGAAACAATAACACAGGCGTAATTGTTGGTGTTTCTGTTTCAGCTGCATTAGTAATAATTTTGGTGAGTGGTTTGGCTTTTAACCTCGTCAGGAAAATCAAGAAAGCTGATGTGATTGAGGCCTGGGAGCTTGATATTGGTCCACACAGATTTTCTTACAAGGAGCTGGAGAAAGCAACAAGGGGTTTTAGTGACAAGGAGCTACTTGGGTTTGGTGGGTTTGGTCGAGTTTATAAAGGGACACTGTCAAATTCAAACACCCAAGTTGCAGTTAAGCGGATTTCGCATGAATCAAAACAGGGTTTGCAAGAATTCATATCAGAAATTGCTAGTATTGGTCGGCTTCAACATAGAAATTTGGTTCAATTATTTGGATGGTGTCGGCGAGGAGCAAATTTGTTACTTGTTTATGACTTTATGCCTAATGGAAGCTTGGACAAGTACATATTTGATGAGCCTAAAACAATTCTGAGCTGGCAGCAGAGGTTTAATATCATCAAAGATGTGGCCTCAGGGCTTTTATATTTACATGAAGAGTGGAAACAAACTGTGATTCACAGGGACATCAAGGCAGGGAATGTTTTATTAGATTCTGAGCTAAATGCACGGCTTAGTGACTTTGGTCTTGCTAAACTATACGAGCGTGGCACCAATCCAAGCACTACAAGGGTTGTGGGCACACTGGGTTATCTAGCCCCTGAGCTCACACGCACAGGCAAGCCTACAAAAAGCACAGATGTCTTTGCATTTGGCGCTTTGTTGCTAGAAGTGGTATGTGGTAGAAGACCTATTGAGCTTAAAGCATTGCCTGAGGAGCTCATGTTGGTGGATTAGGTGTGGGAGAAGTGGAGACTAGGAGCAATATTTGAAGTTGTGGATTCAAGATTGGAAGGTGAGTTTGATGAGCTTGAAGCTGTTGTGTTGCTCAAACTAGGCTTGATGTGTTCCAACAATGAGCCTAAGGCACGCCCCACAATGAGGCAAGTGGTAAGGTACTTGGATGGAGAGCTACCACTGCCTGAGGCTGTGGAAGCACCACAGGGAGGGACCTAGGTGACAGTGGCTTTTTAAATTTTCCATTAAACTCATCATGGACCCCACGCGTTGAGTCAGTGTGATAAATTTTTTAGGTTGGTTTCATTAAGTTTATCTTTTGCAAAAATTGGACTAATTTAATAAAGAGTAATATATTTTATAATCATATTTTCATTCATTATAGTTTCATTTATTATAGGAACAATCACAAATGTAATATATATAATTTTTATCGAACCAAAATGAAAACAACGAAATTTTTTACAGGAATTCAAAGGGTAAGTCAACAAAAAATATTCATTTTTTAATAAAAGTTATTTATAACATTTTGTGTATCATTAAAAAGTATGTAGAATTTAGAAATTATTCTTTTAATTTTAAACAAACTTTCTCAAACCCAATTTTTTCTACCCTACAATCCAAAACACCGAAAACCGTATCTCAAAAAATTAATAAAACTCAACAAAACTACAATTTAAAATAAAAGAAAAAGGGAAAAATAAAACTCACATCAAAATCAAACTCCTTCGGAATATGTAAAACATATTAAATGTGATGCAATCAAGCCAAATATCCAATGCATAATCAAATTCAAATTTTTAATAAGGCTTTGAAGTCAGAAAATAGAAATAGGTGGCTGATCTCAAGCACATGGTGATTGTAACAATCCAAAACACCGAAAACCGTATCTCAAAAATTAATAAAACTCAACAAAACTACAATTTAAAATAAAAGAAAAATGGAAAAATAAAACTCACATCAAAATCAAACTCCTTCGGAATATGTAAAACATATTAAATGTGATGCAATCAAGCCAAATATCCAATGCATAATCAAATTCAAATTTTTAATAAGGCTTTGAAGTCAGAAAATAGAAATAGGTGGCTGATCTCAAGCACATGGTGATTGTAACAATCCAAAACACCGAAAACCGTATCTCAAAAATTAATAAAACTCAACAAAACTACAATTTAAAATAAAAGAAAAATGGAAAAATAAAACTCACATCAAAATCAAACTCCTTCCGAATATGTAAAACATATTAAATGTGATGCAATCAAGCCAAATATCCAATGCATAATCAAATTCAAATTTTTAATAAGGCTTTGAAGTCAGAAAATAGAAATAGGTGGCTGATCTCAAGCAAAAGTACTAATTATATACATGGTGATTGTAACTCTTTTCCTTAATAATATATAAATAAATGAATAAATAGAAAACCAAGTACAATTCCAAAGGGGGAAAAAGTAGAGGAAAATTTTTGACAAAAAGAAGAAGAAATATTGTGTAAATATTGTCATAATCTAATCCAACACGTGAATAATGAATAGATAAATAAATAATTTTAAACACAAAATTGAATTTATTTTCTTAAAAATCTCAAAAATACACTAATGAGATGAGGAAGATGAAGAGCAATATAAAATATTCGTAAATACTTTTAAAAATTATTCAAGTATCTAGGAACATCATATAACAAGGACATAATAACAATTTGATGCTAATTTGTTAATATTGTAAAACCAATATATTTATATATTTAATATTGTCAAAAAAATTAAAGGTAAAAAATTAATAAGAAAAAAAATAATAATGTGATGGATGAAGTGGCTCAAAAGGAACGTAGTAATAATAAATGTTATGCTTTTGTTTTTAGATATATATATATATATATATAGATTTTCACTATATTCGATAATAAAAATAAAATTAATTAAAACAAACAAAATCTCACTGTCCTTCAAATTTTGAATTTGTTCTCTCAAAATTTAGATTTGGGGCCAAAATTTTGAATTAATCTAGTAAAAAGTATATTAAATCAGTAAAAGAAAATAACCTAAAAAATTAAATTTGGTAAAAAAAAAAAAAAAAAAACCCATCAAGCCATTACTTTGCTTGTGGCCCTCCAAATACCAACAAAACCTCAAATCTCCTTTAAATTTTCAAAATTATGGCTTATTTGGATTGAGGGGAGAGTAAAGTAGAGTTGGTCGGATAATAGGCTAATTTCTGGATTGGTTGTATAGAGAAGAAGCCACCTCATAAAAAATTAAACATTGAAAGGTTATATTTATAGAATGTATGTAGATCAACATTGAAAAGTTTGAAAATCTACAACCCCGACCAAGGACTTCCATTCCAAGGAATATATACAAGCCTCACCCCCTCCATCTCATCTCACCCCCCCCCCCCCAAAACAAAAAATAAAAAATAAAACATATAAACAAAAAAAACCAGATTGAAAACAACAAAACTACGAAAATAAGTTGTACGTCGAATATAGTGAAAATCTATATATATATATATATATATCTAAAAACAAAAGCATAACATTTATTATTACTACGTTCCTTTTGAGCCACTTCATCCATCACATTATTATTTTTTTTCTTATTAATTTTTTACCTTTAATTTTTTTGACAATATTAAATATATAAATATATTGGTTTTACAATATTAACAAATTAGCATCAAATTGTTATTATGTCCTTGTTATATGATGTTCCTAGATACTTGAATAATTTTTAAAAGTATTTACGAATATTTTATATTGCTCTTCATCTTCCTCATCTCATTAGTGTATTTTTGAGATTTTTAAGAAAATAAATTCAATTTTGTGTTTAAAATTATTTATTTATCTATTCATTATTCACGTGTTGGATTAGATTATGACAATATTTACACAATATTTCTTCTTCTTTTTGTCAAAAATTTTCCTCTACTTTTTCCCCCTTTGGAATTGTACTTGGTTTTCTATTTATTCATTTATTTATATATTATTAAGGAAAAGAGTTACAATCACCATGTATATAATTAGTACTTTTGCTTGAGATCAGCCACCTATTTCTATTTTCTGACTTCAAAGCCTTATTAAAAATTTGAATTTGATTATGCATTGGATATTTGGCTTGATTGCATCACATTTAATATGTTTTACATATTCGGAAGGAGTTTGATTTTGATGTGAGTTTTATTTTTCCATTTTTCTTTTATTTTAAATTGTAGTTTTGTTGAGTTTTATTAATTTTTGAGATACGGTTTTCGGTGTTTTGGATTGTTACAATCACCATGTGCTTGAGATCAGCCACCTATTTCTATTTTCTGACTTCAAAGCCTTATTAAAAATTTGAATTTGATTATGCATTGGATATTTGGCTTGATTGCATCACATTTAATATGTTTTACATATTCCGAAGGAGTTTGATTTTGATGTGAGTTTTATTTTTCCCTTTTTCTTTTATTTTAAATTGTAGTTTTGTTGAGTTTTATTAATTTTTTGAGATACGGTTTTCGGTGTTTTGGATTGTAGGGTAGAAAAAATTGGGTTTGAGAAAGTTTGTTTAAAATTAAAAGAATAATTTCTAAATTCTACATACTTTTTAATGATACACAAAATGTTATAAATAACTTTTATTAAAAAATGAATATTTTTTGTTGACTTACCCTTTGAATTCCTGTAAAAAATTTCGTTGTTTTCATTTTGGTTCGATAAAAATTATATATATTACATTTGTGATTGTTCCTATAATAAATGAAACTATAATGAATGAAAATATGATTATAAAATATATTACTCTTTATTAAATTAGTCCAATTTTTGCAAAAGATAAACTTAATGAAACCAACCTAAAAAATTTATCACACTGACTCAACGCGTGGGGTCCATGATGAGTTTAATGGAAAATTTAAAAAGCCACTGTCACCTAGGTCCCTCCCTGTGGTGCTTCCACAGCCTCAGGCAGTGGTAGCTCTCCATCCAAGTACCTTACCACTTGCCTCATTGTGGGGCGTGCCTTAGGCTCATTGTTGGAACACATCAAGCCTAGTTTGAGCAACACAACAGCTTCAAGCTCATCAAACTCACCTTCCAATCTTGAATCCACAACTTCAAATATTGCTCCTAGTCTCCACTTCTCCCACACCTAATCCACCAACATGAGCTCCTCAGGCAATGCTTTAAGCTCAATAGGTCTTCTACCACATACCACTTCTAGCAACAAAGCGCCAAATGCAAAGACATCTGTGCTTTTTGTAGGCTTGCCTGTGCGTGTGAGCTCAGGGGCTAGATAACCCAGTGTGCCCACAACCCTTGTAGTGCTTGGATTGGTGCCACGCTCGTATAGTTTAGCAAGACCAAAGTCACTAAGCCGTGCATTTAGCTCAGAATCTAATAAAACATTCCCTGCCTTGATGTCCCTGTGAATCACAGTTTGTTTCCACTCTTCATGTAAATATAAAAGCCCTGAGGCCACATCTTTGATGATATTAAACCTCTGCTGCCAGCTCAGAATTGTTTTAGGCTCATCAAATATGTACTTGTCCAAGCTTCCATTAGGCATAAAGTCATAAACAAGTAACGAATTTGCTCCTCGCCGACACCATCCAAATAATTGAACCAAATTTCTATGTTGAAGCCGACCAATACTAGCAATTTCTGATATGAATTCTTGCAAACCCTGTTTTGATTCATGCGAAATCCGCTTAACTGCAACTTGGGTGTTTGAATTTGACAGTGTCCCTTTATAAACTCGACCAAACCCACCAAACCCAAGTAGCTCCTTGTCACTAAAACCCCTTGTTGCTTTCTCCAGCTCCTTGTAAGAAAATCTGTGTGGACCAATATCAAGCTCCCAGGCCTCAATCACATCAGCTTTCTTGATTTTCCTGACGAGGTTAAAAGCCAAACCACTCACCAAAATTATTACTAATGCAGCTGAAACAGAAACACCAACAATTACGCCTGTGTTATTGTTTCTTTTAGACCCTGCTGGGAGTGAAGGGAGTTGATCCAAAGACAAAGATTTAGCTTCTCCATTCACCTTAAAGCTCCAACCCATTATATAGTGAGAGCTAGAGAGCAAACCAGTTGAAGAAGAAAAACCAACATACATAGATTCTTGAAGAATTAGTGAGAGGTCTACGTGAAAAGACAAAAGTGTAGACCTTGGTTTAGTAGATGAAGGTGAAAGTTCCACATCTAATTGATTACTTTGAGAATCATATTCTATCCAAGCCTGAGTTACCTGACCACTCTTCAAATTGAGAACTTGGATCGAACTATTAGTACCATCAAAATAAGCAGCCGGGGCAGATTTGTTGGATACTAAGCTGTTGATATCAATGCCAACGTGGTTGTCATTGATGTCCTTGAACTCAAAGTCTTGGACAGTGTCAAATTCGACCGCAAATATGTGGTTGGTGAAGTTGCCAAGATTGGTGTTGTTGAGCAGACCAAGATACTGACTTGGTAGAGCCCCTGGAATCTCTTTGGTGGGAGAGATTGTGAAAGCAAGGCCATGGCCTCCAAGCTCAGGATACTCGGGGACCATAGCGAAAGCAAAGGAAGTTGAAAAGGAAAAAGCTTTGCCATCAGTGGAGTTCTTGAATTGGATTGGATTTGAGTAAAAGGCATGGCCTAGTAGTCTCTGCGTTTTGTTTGTTAGCTGAAGTACACCATTTTCTTGGATCTGTGCAGCACCATTTAAGCTCAAGTTGCTAGCTACATGTACACCTTTGAACCCATTGAAGAATAGCTCATCAAGTTGAGATTTTGCTGGGTTTGGGAGTAGAACAATGAAAACCCAGAAGAAAAGTTTGAGTCTTTCTGCCATGGCGGTGAACAGAATTAAGCTGTGTGAACTAGAGGGTGTCCAGGTGTGATGGGCAGTGGGTGAGTTAAAGTTGTGAAAATATTTGAAATTTTTTGCTTTGTCACATTTTGTTCTTTAGTTGGTTGAAGAATGGAAAGAGAGAGAGAGAGAGAGAGAGAGAGAGTGGTTAGTTTGGTATGTTGGGTTGTGACCAAGCAAGGGCATGTTTGAAGTGGTCTGACTTCAAAGAGAGAGAGAGATTTTGGTTTGTTTGGTATGTGTGTTGCCTTCAAACAATTTTAACCACAATTTGTAATTCCACACACCACTACACGCCCGCTAGGACAAACTTGTTTTTATAAGCATTTAAAATGATTTTGCTATGGTTTACTTTAGAGTGTTGGACCAAAGTTATCCATTTTTCATCTTTATTCTGTCCGCGATTACCGAGCTCTGTCAATTTATTACCCAAATTTCTAATTAGTGAGGTCCACCTAATATCACAAACCGGTGTTGCATCAAGATTGATTGTTGAAATACCATATAATCTGATAGAGATGGAACTAACCATGTGTTCACTGCTCAACTTAGGATTTCTGCTTGGTTTTCAACTCAATCCTACTAGATATGTAAGTCTCTGGAATGTTGTATATTTATCAGACAATACATAGATTGTAAAATTAGAAGTTCGATTGATCAAGAATCCAATGAGTAAATCCTTTTACACACATTTTGTTATACACGAACGTACACACATTTCTTTTTTTACCTTTGTGTGTAACAAGGTGCGTGGAATGAATACAATTGTGAAATTAAAGAAAAACAAGATGTTGGGGCAATTCAAGAATCATGTGACAATTGAGTTGACTGAATTGTCAACTGAGACTCTAAGAGATGACATTGTTGAAGGTTACATTTTCTTAACCCAAGTCAAGTCAAGACTTTTTATTATTTAGCCAAGTCTTTAACCCAATAAATAAACCAAGACTTAGGTACTTGTTATAAGTATTCAAGCCAATGAGATGCTACAAGACCCGATACCCCGATGACTGCCAAGCAGTCAAGCACATTTGCATAGCCACTATTTTTTTTAAGTCTTCAAGCCAATGAGATGCTACAAGACCCGATACTCCAATGCCTGCTAAGCAGTCAAGCACATTTGCATAGCCACTATTTTATTTTATTTTATTATTATTTTATTTACAGAATCATTATTTGTCTGGAAAAATAAAAAATATAAGATATATATATATATATTTTTTTTTTATTGAAGTCAATTAAAATATTATTATTTTATTTACAGAATCATTATTTGTCTGGAAAAATAAAAAATATAAGATATATATATATATATTTTTTTTTTATTGAAGTCAATTAAAATATAAGATCTGAACACAGAATTATTTCTTGTTGGAAAATCTTCAAAAAGTCAGCTGACATATTACATAAATCTATACAAATCTATACATTAAAATATAAGATCTGAGCACAAAGAATTACTTTTTGTTGGTGCATACACAATAATAATAAAAATAACACAAAGAGAAATTGAATAAATATTTCTGAATATTATTTATTTGAGATAAATATACACAAAACTATTTGGACTGAGGGACGACACTCGTTCTCTTTAAGGAGATTCAAGCTTTTGATTGGCCAATCTTTGTAACCGGTTAGTGGCGAAACCAGAATTTTAGTTGAGGGGAGCAAGATTTAAAGTAAATATATTTTTAAAATTTTTTTTTATATCGATATAAACCATTGTGAGTGTAGAGAGGGAAAATTCCCGACCTATCACAAACTGACACATCATACTACCAAGTTTACAAAATACAGCCAATTACGAAGTGCCACATACTGCTACTAGGTTTTACTATCACTATTCAGAAGCCAACAGAAATTTGCTAAGTGTCATGCAAGAACCAATCACGCATCAGCTCGTGTAAGCGATGACATAAGCAACCTCGCATGTGTAAGTGATGACATAAGCAACCTCGCATGTGTAAGCGATGACATAATTTGCACGTGTAAGCGATGACATAAGTGGGCTAATCAGACTGTGACATGTGTCACCAATCAAACTTTGCCATTTGTCGCTCATCCACCCTAAAACTCCTATAAATAGAAGTCTTCCTGAGACAAATTGGAGGACTCCAAGCCATCTGAAGCACAAGCAGCATCATAGAAGACATCTTGAGTTTAGAAGTCCAGAAGCTCTGTTGGAATTAAGCCCTGAAGCCTTCAGCAACTTCAAGAACTTCAACCTTCAAATACAAAGAACATTCGAAGCAGAATCATCCAAACTACCTGCCTAGATCTCAAAGTCCACTGGAATCAAGCTCAAAAGTCTCCAGAAACCCAACAAACCACAAATCAGTGAAGCTCTACGGATTCAAGCCTCTAAAGCCTCGAAGAACTTTCACCACAAATCTATGAAGATAAAGAACACATGAAGAACACGAAGAACACATGAAGAACATGAAGAATAAAGGATTTTTAACAAGCTCATAGCCAGAGAATCATTGTAATTCTGTTTCAAAGATTTTCGATCCATTCTTCAACCAAATTGAAGGAAATCTTGTGTTCAAATCAAAATCACATTACCATAATTCCAACCAACAAAACTTTCAAGGAGACCTAATTAGAGGATCACTCTTTTGTAATCATAGAGAATTGTACCACACAATTATTAATACAAAATTCACGTTTTTGAAACTATTTTACTTGTTTGACTAATTTCGAACCGAGAAATTTAGTCGTCCACAGTGAGCAACTGTAATTTTCATAAATAATTATACTAACAAATAACGACCAAAGCAAGAGATTAATTTAAATACATAAAGACACTAAAATTAGATTGTTGAAGGTCACATTTTCATAACCCAAATCTAGTCATGATTTTTTTATTTATTTAGCCAAATCTTCAACCCGATAAATAAACCAAGACTTTGGTACTTGTTAAGAATTACTTTTTGTTGATGCATACACAATAATAATGGAAATAAAACAAAGAAAAATTGAATAAATATTCTAGAATATTATTTATTTGAGATAAAAATACACAATACTATTTGAACTGAGACGCGGTACTCGTTCTCTTTAAAGAGATTCAAGCTCTCAATTGGCTAATCTTTGTAACCAGTCAGCGGCGAAACCAGAATTTTAGTTTAGGGGAGCAAGATTTAAAGTAAATATATTTTTAATTTTTTTTTATATTGATATAAACCATTGTGAGCAACTGTAATTTTCATAAGAAATTATACTAACAAATAACAACCAAAGCAAGAGATTAATTTAAATACATAAAGACATTAAAATCAGTTTGTTAAAGGTCACATTTTCTTAACCCAAGTCTAGTCATGATTTGTTTTATTTAGCCATGTCTTTAACTCGATAAATAAACCAAGACTTTGGTACTTGTTATAAGTGAAAGCTTGAATATGTGTGAAAATATAAGAGCTGTTTAGACCTTCAAATTAAAAAATATGTCTCGATAGATTTTACTCTAACTTAGATTAAGTGTGGAATAGAGTAGATGCGAGCAAACAAACAAGAAACTACTCTAAGCCATATTCATCAGCAGTCAATAAAATGAAAGCTAAAAGAGTAGAGAAGAAGAATGTAAACACTAGATAATACCGAGACGTGTTATCAAAGAGGAAATCGAAGCACTCGACAAAAAACCTCTTTGCAGCTCTCCAAGCGGTAAATTGATCCATTAGAGAATAAGTTGGAGTACATGAATATCGAAAGACCCTCCAAGCTTAGTCTACCCCATGTACTTGAGCCCTGCAAGCTATTTCTACCAACTGACTTGACGAAGCCTTATGTTCTCTAACTCTTCTGATCATGTAATTCAGCTCAATTGCATCCACCAAACATATGACTTTTTCCAATGCTTCCTAGCTGCACCAAAACCTCACTTTACACTCAAGATGGGCGTGATAAGTGTTTGGGCTATCAACCTCTCAAGAATTTGGATATGGAGGGGTAAGAGTTGAGGAAACCACTTTGGATTGTGTAAAGGATTGTGGTTATGACAATCTCTCACTCTTAAGGATTATGGCTAGTGTTTTCTCTCTGAAAGCACTCCTCTCAGTATGTGGGCATATAAATTATGTGGGGGAAAGGCATAGTGTATCAAATATGACAAAATAGCAAAATAGAATGTTTCGTGGGTATTTCGTAGGAAGGCCTTACCCGTGAAATACTTACGAAAACCAGCTGTCATTGTCTGTCATGACTCTTTGCATTCCAGTCATGTGCTAAGTACATGGCTTCACTTCGCGGGAAGTCTTCTCGTGAGCTACCCACAAAAACTCCTTTGATCTTCAATTCTGTCTTGAGTCTTCACACTCTCTCCCACACACAACCCATACAATGAAATCCCATATACAATATAGGGTACATAAGATTGAACAAAATTACAATCAAATTTGGCATGGAATTAAAGCCAACACAAAATAGTTGTAAATCACAACTTTACAATCTCCCCCTTTGACTATTCCGTGACAAAACCCTTAAAACAAACTCTAGACTTAAACGTGAGCTTTGGAACAGTGGTAAAACTCACTCACACCTAATCTAGAAACTATGAAGCACTTGCAGTTATACACTTGTAACCTGAAACACTCGCATGCAAACAAAACTTTTATTAAACTTATGACAAGTTGAATTCACGGTACGTATGTAAGCAAGTAAAATGCGATCAAGGTTATAAACAAGATATAGACTATGAAGCTTAACTTGATTAAACAAGAGCAGTCATTACAAGATGAATACAATAATCATTTAACTAGTAAATGATCATCCGGACACGCAATGCAATTAAGAGCAACGTAAAACTCAATTGCATGTCCAACACACAACCAATGCTAAATACAAAAAGTATTTGCATCAAGGATATAAGATCCCATAAGGGCACAAGTGTGTATTACTAAAGATAATGCAATAAAATCTAAAAGTACTTAAAAATGCTACAAAGCAAGAATACGTATACAAAGTACTAAAATTAAACTGAAAGATTTATACCAAAGTACTTAAAAGCTTTAAAAGAAAGCAATGTAAATATAAACATGAAACATAATATCTAATGTTAGGCTTTGCTTGCTCTTTTGGTCTTGATCTCCAATGCTCCCCTTCAGTTTAGCTTTTTCTCCCTCTATCATTACACTCCCCCTATTATTAACCATCTCCCTTTTTTTTTGTCAAAGAATAGCTAGTTTTCATCTTCCTTTAGCTTCCCTTGAATTTGGTCCAATCGAGTCTGGAGAAATATGAACGTTGTGTCAAAGCGAATGTGTTGGGAGTGCATGATGGTTGCAAGTTCGGATAGCTTAATGTTGATCTCTTGGATAGATGACATAATTTTGTCCATCTTTTCATCATAGGTATGTCAGCTAGAGCTTGAACTACCATGAGGAGCATGACTCTCTTGCTTGGCTCTCTTTTGAGTGTGATCGATGCTAGCATTGAGAGTGTGGATGTTGATTGGACTTGGTTGTGGGTATGGGTACTTATCTTCCGAAAGATGCACGCCTTTGAGCTTCAAATTCTTGAGATAAGGTGGTAGAAAGGAAGGTAGTTCCTTGAAGCAGTCCTCTCAGCAGTTTTGCTCAAGATGTGGAAGATATGAGAGCAAATATCAATCTTTTCATCATTGATCAGGTTATGAAGGAATAAAGCCCGACCGAGATTCATGTACCCAGTGCTTGATAAAGGGTAGAGGTTGTGAAACATGATCATTGTGAGTAGCCTCAATTCGGGAGATAGGGATGCAACACTTACTTGATATTCCCACAGAAATCAGTGGGCTGAAGATCTCCGGGTCTTGATCTCGAAGAGAATCCTGGAAAACAAAATAAGATCAGAGGAGACCAATGGGTGCCGGCCCAGGGTCTTCCGATGGCAAAGTTAATCTTTTTGCTAGTCGTCGAAAGAAAGAAAGTACTATCAAGAATTTTTCAGAATGTTTTCATACCTCGCTTCTCTGCCAACGAGCCCTTTATATAGTGTTCGGCAAAAGCGGTTACCTTGTAACTTCTCCAGTCATTGCGGGTTTCGGGAGTAACCGCTACAACCGCCACGGCAGTTACAATACTTAGATTCCATAACTGATTATTTACTGTAGAACGGTTGATGGAATATTGCATCCGTTGAGAACAGACGCAACGCCTCATCCCATCCGTTTTACCTTTATAAAAGACGAGATGCTGTCATAATGCCTGGCTCGTCCGTCATTAAGGACAGACGAGACATTTTTACAATGCCTCATCTTTGTTCCTCAGGATGACAGAGGCAAGGATGAATGTTGACTCAGTTGGCGAAGGCTCCATCTTTTTTCAGGGATGAGATTTTGTAGACGACCTGAGCTACCTTTTTCCTTCCCCATTTCTTGGACGAGGCGTGTGGACGACTTGGGAGTTGGATATTTTTTGCCTCCCCATCAGTTGCCCCCTGTCCATATGGGTTGTTCAACTAATGGGGTGAGTTGTTAATTCGTTCTTGGATGTTTATAGCTAATGTAAGATAAGTAAATATGCCACGTGTTAGCATCTTATTGGCAATTAGTCTCGTCGATTCATTTTTTCGAGATAGGCGCCACGTGTCACTCTTGTATTGGTGACATCGTTTCAAATGCCCAGGTCAACATCCTATAAATAGTTGAATATCTCCTGTGCCCTTCACATTTCTAGAATTTTCTGCCTTTGACATTCCTCGTCTAGAGCCTCGTCTAGGAGTTTTCACGCGTCTATAGCCTTCATCCGTCTTAGAAACAGGTATTCTTTCCTCCTTCGTCTTGTAGGTTTCTTCAATTTTTCTTTTCAAAGAAAATGTCAGCAACAATTATCTCCTCGTCTAGTGATAGTGTAGAGAAAGAGATAGACGAGTATTACGACGAGAGTAGCTCTAATAATTCTTGTAGTACTAGTGATAGCAGTGGGGGGAATTCTTCAGACGAGTACATTTCTGGCGTCCCTGGGATTCCTTTGGAAGTTGTTCAAGATCAACTTCGGAAGGCCTCAGGGTCCCGGGAAGGTACCTCGTCCAACATTCCTCCTAATGCTTCAGACGAGCAGACCACTGTTATTAGTTGCGCTGTAGATATTCCTTCTAAGACAGATGAGCAAAGGTTGAACAATCTTAGGACGTGGTACCAAATCCCGAACGAGCTTAATTCCAGATTGCCAGTCCGTGGAGAATGGTGTTGTGACCCTCGTTTTGGGATAGGCGTCTATAAGGCCTATCTTTTGGGGGGCCTAAGATTTCCATTAAATTCCTTTATCAGAGAACTACTATGTAGGTTAGGTTTAGGAGTATGTTAGTTTAACCCCAATGCGTGGAGGTTGATTATCTCCATGCAAATTTTGTGGAGGGAAGTATTTGGAGGGGACCGTCCTCTCACCGTGGACGAATTCCTCTTATGTTACAAACCTTCAGAAATTCATCAATCCCTTGGCTTCTATCAGTTCACAGCCAGGGATAGTGATTGTAGATTGATCAAGTCCTTGGCCTCGTCTGATAGGAAATGGAAGACGAAGTTTTTCTTCGTCTCTGGCTTTTGGGCTGGCAGCCCTGCGGACGTTGGCCGGGATACATTTGGTCCTTATACTGGGGATTTAGGGAACCTTCGTCCAGAGGGTAAAGTCTTTGTCTCCCTTTTTTTTTTTTTTTTTTTTTTTTTTTTTTTTTATATATTATTATTATTTTTTATGCCTAACTTTTATTTATTTTCTTTTAGCCGTTGGACGACCTTCCCTCAGCAAATTCCACCGTGACCGCGTCCAGAGGGCTCGTCTACACTCAGACAGGGACTTACATTCCTTAGTTACACTCAGACGACTTGCCAAGTGGGGACTTGGTCCTAACCCGTCTGAAGAAGCTCTTGCACACGAGATCACAGTACGAAGAAGTAAGTTCAAAATTCTAAGTGTTCTTGGTGTTGTTTGTCTTTCGTCTTTGTTCTAAAAGTTTTTTTTTTTTTTTTTTTTTTTTTTTTTTTTT
>NW_027069572.1:880606-901598 GCF_002906115.3 Quercus suber
TGGGCTGGCGAGGAGTAATGATTTTGAATTCCAAAGTGTATGCAAAAATCTTTGAAAAGTGCATTGTCAAATTGTCGTCCGTTATCCGATACCAGCACCCTAGGTACTCCAAATCTGCACACAATGTTCTTCCACACGAAATTCTTGACATTTTGTTGTGTGATGTTGGCCAAAGATTCTGCCTCTACCCACTTGGTAAAATAGTCAATACCAACCACGAGGAATTTCATTTGTCTTACACCCAGTGGAAATGGACCCAGAATGTCTAGTCCCCATTGTGCAAAAGGCCACGGGGCCGTCATTGGAGTCAAATACTTTGATGGTTGCCTGGGGATGTTGCTAAACCTTTGGCATTGATCGCAGACCTTGACGTAGGCCTTAGCGTCAGCTTGCATGTTTGGCCAATAATACCCTGCACGGACGATTTTGTGAACGAGCGACCTTGCTCCTGAGTGATTGCCACATGCTCCTTCATGAATTTCCCTTATTATGTAGTTTGCTTTGTCCGGGGCTAAACACCTGAGATAAGGTTGGGAAAAACCTCTTTTGTAAAGAATTTCGTCCATAAGAATGTACCTGGCTGCTCTTACCCTTAACTTTCTAGCTTCGTCCCTCTCTTCTGGGAGTCATCCGTCTTTGAGGTATGACATAATTGGAGCCATCCAATTTTCTCTATCTTCCACCTGTAGTATTTCTGGAATATCTACACTTGGCATATACTGAATTTCATCAAATTTGTTTATGGCTTCCCTCGCTGAAGCTTCTCTTGCCAAGACATCAGCTTCCATGTTTTCCTCCCTTGGGATTTGAACGAAGTTAACTTCCTCAAACTTTTTTATAAGGCGCATTACTCTGTTTAGATACTTCCTCATTCGTTCTTCCTTTGCCTCAAACATTCCATTCACTTGGCCTATGATTAACTGTGAATCTCCCAGGACGAGGAGTGACTTTGCCTCTACGGACTTGGCCAATTCCATTCCCTTGAGAAGAGTTTCATACTCAGCTTCATTATTAGTTGTCTGGTACTGCAAATGGACTTTGTGTTTTAGTTTGTCCCCCTCTGAAGATTGTAAGACCACACCTATTCCTCCTGCGTGCTGTGTAGATGAACCATCCACATAGACGACCCACTTAGTATTTTCCTTCTCACCCACTTCGTCACAATTTGAGGTAAACTTTGCGATGAAATCTGCCAGAGCTTGAGCCTTTATGGCGTGCCTCGGTTGATATTTTATGTCAAACTCACTAAGCTCGACGGCCCATTGGATCAAACGTCCTGCAGCCTCTAATTTGTTTATTGCCTTCTTAAGTGGGTGGTCTGTCATGACATTAATGACATGAGCTTGAAAATAGTGCCTTAGTTTTCTGGAGGCTGTTATCAATGCAAAAGCTAATTTCTCCATTAGGGGATATCGTCCTTCCACTCCCCTTAGAGCCTTGCTGGTATAATATACAGGTCTTTGTACCTTGTCGTCTTCCCTCACTAATGCTGAACTCACTGCGTGTGGAGTGACTGCCAAATATAAATACAACTCTTCTCCTTGCACGGACGGGCTTAACAAAGGGGCCTTAGTGAGATATGTTTTCAAATCTTCAAAAGCTTTCTGACACTCGTCGGTCCATTCAAATGCTTTTTTAAGAACCTTAAAAAATGGCAGGCATTTGTCAGTAGCTTTAGAAACAAACTTGTTGAGGGCGGCAACTCGTCCGGTGAGGGACTGGACTTCCTTAACATTGCTCGGAGGCTTCATACTCAAAATTGCTTGAATTTTGTCAGGGTTTGCTTCGATTCCTCTGTAGGAGACCATAAACCCTAGGAATTTTCCTGATGATACTCCAAAACCACATTTGCTAGGGTTCAACTTCATGTGATACTACCTCAGTGTATCAAACGTTTCCTGCAAGTCGTCCAGATGCCTATCCTCGTCCTGAGTTTTTACCAACATATCGTCTATATAGACTTCCATATTCTGCCCGATCTGTGGACGAAACATATGATTGACTAGTCATTGGTACGTTGCTCCAGCATTTTTCAAACCGAAAGGCATCACTTCATAACAAAATAATCCCTGACTAGTGACAAAGGACGTCTTCTCTTGGTCCGCTTCATCCATCCTAATCTGATTATATCCAGAGAATGCATCCAGGAAACTGAGCAACTTATGGCCTGCAGTAGAATCTACCAGCTGATCAATGCGTGGTAACGGGTAACTATCCTTGGGACAAGCCTTGTTTAAGTGAGTGAAATCAACACACATTCTCCACTTGCCGTTCGCCTTCTTGACCATGATCACATTGGCCAACCATTCAGGATAGTATACCTCTCGAATGAACTTCGCCGTAATTAACTTCTGAACTTCCTCCTTAACAGCATTGTCTCTCTCTGGGGCAAACACCCTCTTCTTTTGTCGCACTGGTTTGGAGGAAGGGCATACACTCAGACGGTGGGTAATGACACTAGGATCTATACCCGGCATGTCTTCGTGACTCCATGCAAACACATCTCTGTTTCTTTTTAAAAAACAAATGAGATCTTTCTTGATCTTCGCTTCCAGATCTGCTTCAACCCTGGTACACCTCTCAGGGTTATCATCATCTAAAGGAATATCTTCCAACGCTTCAATGGGTTCTGCCACAACTTTCTTTTCTTCGATATTCATTGCTTGAACTTGCTCGTCCGCAGCCAACATGGCTGGATAACACTCTCTTGCTGCTAATTGGTCTCCCTGTACTTGGCCTACCCCATGTTCCGTCGGGAACTTGACTGACAAGTGGTAAGTAGATGTAACTGCCTTCCACCTATTTAGGGTTGGCCTCCCAATTATTGCATTGTAAGAAGATGAACAATCAACCACAAGGAAGTTCACCTCCTTGGTAACTTGCTGCGGATATGCCCCCACTGTCACTGGTAATGAAATACTACCCACAGGTTGCACCTTCATTCTACCAAAACCTACTAGGGGGGAGCTCGCTGGCCGGAGCAAGTCTCGTCCTAACCTCATCTGCTGAAAGGCTGGATAGTACAAGATATCAGCAGAACTCCCATTATCTATCAACACCCTTCTAGTCTTGTAGTCCGCAATAAGGAGGGTGATGACAATAGCATCATCATGAGGGTGATGGACTCTCCCTGCATCCTTGTCTGTGAAGGTGATCGCCTGCTCGTCCGTAGTCCCTGCACTCGGTGATCGTCTAGAGAGCTGAACGCTCTGCACTGCTTTCAAGTATGCTTTCTTTGACTTAGATGACTGTCCTGCAGAACTTCCCCCCAGAATGATTCTTATTTCTCCGAGCGATGGTCGTGACGATTCTTCTACCTTCGCTTTCAATTTCTCGTCCTTGTGATCTCGTCCAAGGAAATTTCTCAGCTTCCCTTGTTTGATGAGATTCTCAATCTGCTGCTTCAGATCGAAGCACTCATCCGTGTCGTGCCTGTGATCTTTATGGAAGCGACAATACTTGTTTCTATTGCGCTTGTTGGGATCTCCCTTCATCTTCTCTGGCCACTTTAAGGAGGGCTCGTCTTTGATTTACATGAGGACTTGCTTGAGTGGCACGTTCAAAGGAGTGTATTGTTGGTTCCTTGCTGATGGACCTGCCCTCTTCTTTCGGTCTTTCTTATCCTCCGTTCGTCCCTTCTTCGGACGAGGACCCTGTTCGGAATGATGAGTAGGATTTGTTTCCATTCTCTCAGCCCTCTTCCTCTTCTTAGCTATAATCGCATCTTCTGCATTCATGAAGTTTTGGGCTGAATGGACGAGTTCAGCCATGGACTAAGGTTCCTTCTCATAAAGTTTATGTATAAACAAGTCAGAATTGACCCCATTATGAAAAGCTGCCAACAGTAGCTTGTCATCTACCTCGTCCATGGTCAGGGCTTCCCTATTGAAGCGTGTGATGAAGGAACGCAAGCTTTCATTCTCTCCTTGCTCTATGGTCAGTAAACTAGATGAGGAATGCTTATGTCTCTGTTCTCCAATGAAGTTATTAACAAATAATTTGCTTAACTCCTCGAAAGAACTTACTGAATTTGGGGGTATTTTACTGAACCAAATTCGCGCAGGCCCTTTAAGGGTAGTTGGAAAGGCTCTACACATTATCTCATCTGGAACCCCTTGAAGGTGCATAGTAGTCTTAAATGTAGCAATATGGTCAAAGGGGTCACGTGTGCCATCATATGAGTCTAAAGAAGGCATCTTGAACTTTGGTGGCAAGGGGTGGCTATTGATGGATGCGATAAAGGGTGAGTCAGTTCTGTGAACTAAATCTTCTACAGGATTGGTCCTTCTCATGCTCTCCCTCATTTCATCCATGACCTTCCTCATTTGGTCCACCTCCCTCTCCAAATGTGGTACCTTCCGTGAAGTAGCACCCCTTGATTGATTTTCAGATTCAAGGTTTCTTTCACCTTCCTGACTTTGTTCACGCTCCTCTCCACGAGCCTCGTGCCGTTGCCTTCTGAAATTAATCTCCCTCTGCAAGTCTTGATTTTGGTGAGTTAATTTTGCCATGGCAGCAGCCATGGATTGCATTTGTTGGGCAGAAGAGGGCTGCATGGCAGGCGTCGATTGTTGAACGCAATGGGGATTACTGGAAGCGTCTCTACTCTCTTGAGGGCTTGGACTGGTAGCCCTTGATCTTGTCCGGACCATCTCAACCCTTTTTCCTGAGAAAGAAATAGTAGAACTCGGCAAATGAAATTCAAATGCGGTGAATACAATCTAATTTCTTCCCCACAGACGGCACTAACTGATATTCCCACGGAAATCAGTGGGCTAAAGATCTCCGGGTCTTGATCTCGAAGAGAATCCTGGAAAACAAAATAAGATCAGAGGAGACCGGTAGGTGCCGACCCAGGGTCCTCCGATGGCAAAGTTAATCTTTTTGCTAGTCGTCGAAAGAAAGAAAGTGCTATCAAGAATTTTTCAGAATGTTTTCATACCTCGCTTCTCTGCCAACGAGCCCTTTATATAGTGTTCGGCAAAAGCGGTTACCTTGTACTTCTCTAGTCATTGTGGGTTTCGGGAGTAACCGCTTCAACCTCCATGGCAGTTACAATACTTAGATTCCATAACTAATTATTTACTGTAGAACGGTTGATGGAATATTGCATCCGTTGAGAACAGACGCAACGCCTCATCCCGTCCATTTTACCTTTATAAAAGATGAGATGCTGTCATAATGCCTGGCTCGTCCGTCATTAAGGACGGACGAGACATTTTTACAATGCCTCATCTTTGTTCCTCAGGATGACAGAGGCAAGGATGAATGTTGACTCAGTGAACGAAGGCTCCATCTTTTTCCAGGGATGAGATTTTGTAGACGACCTGAGCTACCTTTTTCCTTCCCCATTTCTTGGACGAGGCGTGTGGACGACTTGGGAGTTGGATATTTTTTTCCTCCCCATCATTACTGACTTCCCATTGGAAGAGAACTCCAAAGTGTCTCCTAAAGTTTCTCGAAGCACCTTCTCCTCCGGATTCAAGTCATCATATACCGGTGGCTTTGGAAACATCGGCCAATTGATGTGCAAGATATTAGTAAGGTAGGCAGGTGTCATTGGGAAACTTTTTCCTCTAACCCAACATTTTAGCTCATCCCCTTCAGAAATGGCATTTGCATAGAACTCTTTCACCATTTTCTCGTATGTATTATCAAGTTTGGTTAGAAGGTAGCTCTAATCCTTGGAAGCAAACCATTTAGGGATGTTTGTCTCAAGGAGAGACACTTGCTCAACAGCCTTTTCAACCAACAATGGAGCATCTTTGAAATAGCTCTCATAAGCTTGAAATGCAGCATATGATCTGAAATTGTCGGCATCATAAAAACTTGTCGATGATCGTGTCTTTTTTGACTTTGGGGAGAGGTTATCAACATCAGTCACGGGTTCTTTTCCTTTGCTATTACTTCCTTTCACAGTTGATATCTTGAATGGAGACATTTGCAAAAACAGACACAAAACACAAAGAAACAAGTGCAAAAATACAAAACAAGAACACAAACTTGATTAGTACCAAGTTAGTCCATAAAACAAGCACAAAGTCCTAAAAAGACATAAACACTGTCACAAGATTAAGTTGTAAGAGCTAATACATGTAATAACATATATTAAGCATGATTGAAGTGCAAAAACATGAATAGTGAGCAGGTGTGTGCATCAAGTGTGCATGTGTGATGCATGTGCAAGGCATGACGAAGCACATTTGGGTCAAAGTGTGTAAAGCACACAACCAATGATCAAAACGTGATAAACATGTATAATCATGGTAATCCCCAAAGTTTTGTACTCATTGGAGTCCAAAGCAACACCAGAATGTCATTTGGGCATTTTATTAAACACTTAGTATGCACCAATAAAACTAACATGTAAACAATGCATGAACATGAGTGAATCTTGCCTAAATACATATTAAAATGCCACAAAGGGCCAACACAAAAACAAACAAACCAAATGGGACAAAACCCAATCAAGAATTTGAAAATATTTTGGCAAAATTTAAAGGTTCCCAACCCTTTTTCAAAATAACCCAATTTAAGCAAAACTTAGAATTTTCTGCATAATCTAAGGAAATAGAGAGAAAATATTGAATAAATATACCTTAGAGAAGATTTTGAAACGATTGCACTTAATATTTGGTTGGGTTTTTAAGTGAAATTTGGTTTTAGGTTGGTAGAGGCTTGAGGGAGGCAAAGTGAAGGAAAAAAATTGTGTTTGAAAAACTGTTTACATCAGCCCTTTAAAACTGAAAACACGCATTTTTGCGGGTTAGCTTCTTGCCACTCGCGAAAAATGTCTCTGAAGCACAAAAAACTTTGCGGGTAGTCTTTACTCACGAAATAGCCGTGAGATTTTCTGTTTGAAATTTGTGTTTTCATTTTTTGCCTAACCCATTTTCGCGGGAAGAGCTTAGTTGCGAGCTTCTCGCGAAAATGCATCTAAAGGAGTTTTTGATGAAAAACATAAAAAATGCAATTTGAACAAAAACTCAAAACATGAAAGCATAAAAACACTTTCAAAAACATATAAAATACTCAAAAATATTTTTGGGTTTGATCGACAAGTAATTGAGTATATACATCACATTTGAACATGTACAATCACACACATGAAATAAGCATTCATTGAACAAAAGTTTTGTGTGTGTATCAAATGTGGAATAGTCCTTAGTCTAGAGTGAAACTTCAATGATCAATTCAATCAAGTCATACACAACTAGTACTAAGTCAAGTGGTCTATCTCAATTATAGAAATGAACATATATGACATTCCACAAGAAAATGATTACATATCTTGGAAGCTTTACTTTTGGCTTCTTTCAACTCATAACTTTTTGATCATTTATGAACAATACATCTTATTTTGAGATCGATGTTTGAAATTTTTGATATTCCATTTTTGAGAATAAGACTTTGGCTTTTTGGGCACCATACATTTCAATACAAGCGGCTTTTTCTTTTTTCTAGTCAAATACTAGTATGTGTGATGGCTTTTGTAGCTCATTATCTCTTTTCGAGATTTAACATTTGTTGAGCTATAAAGCAAAAACATAAAAATGTGTGGGGAAGATATATAGGCACAAGTCTATGCATGTATTAAAACCATCAAGACTATTAACTAATCATTCATGACAAGCTTGAAGATCGATGTACAACAATCACACATAGAAGTCAAGATTTTTCCCACAAAGATAGATGTGCATACATAACAAGCTAAACTCGTAAATGCACTATGGAATTAGTACGAAGGTACTAGGCCAAACTTTCATGTAATACACACAACACAAGCGATCAAACTTTTTAGAGATTTTTCAATTTTTATGGGTTTTTGAATTTTTCAACACACTCAAAAACAGAACATGTAAAGTAAAAAAAAAAACAACAAGTACCAAAAAAAACTTGAAAAGAAGCATGCTAAAGTGAGAAACATAAGCAAACAACCAACCATAGTCACATCATATAGGAAGAATTGATGCATGGACATGGTCTAATGCTTATGCATGTGTATCTTTCTTCACCCACATGGCACGTATGTTTGGGGTGATATCCCTAGAGGATTGGGTACTAGAGCTGTGATTCTCAAACTTTTGGTTGAAGCTTGCCAAATAAGAAGTAATTTTATCTATTATCTTCATCACATCACCAAAACCGGAATTAGCTTCTCGCCCTTTTGATTGCTTGGCGTTCCAATTCCCCTTTCCTTGTCCTCTTAGCCTTTGAGAATCCGCTTTCTTCAATGTGTGAAGTTTATAGCAGTTAGGTCTTGTGTGTCCTCGAACTCCATAGTGGTGGCATAAGTGTTGAACTTGAGGACCTCTTTGAGACTTTGGGAGAGACTTCCCTTTAGCCTTAGATTTGGCCACAAATGGATTTTGAGGTTTTGTTAAACCCTTTTGAGTAGTTCCATCTGGCTTTTTCTCCACTCTTACGATCTCAACACTTGGAGTCGCTACCATTGCTTCCTTAGTTGATAGTTGACACTAATTACTTAGTACACCTTATTTCGTCACATGACATTATTAATAAGCATGTATGTCAAGACTGCCTTTAGCCTATAAAACTAGTGTAGCAATAAATGCAAAAATAAAGGCAATATTATGAGCATTTTTCATCCCTAAAAGCTACCTTATTACCCTCTAATTGTAACTCATTACCCTCTTATTTGCAATGTGGAATTACCACGATTGCTTGCACAGTGGAATTACCACGATTAGCAATTTGAAAATTGAGACATCTTCCCCTTTACTTTCTTCCACTTTGCCACCACTTCATCTCTTTGCAATCTATTGTACCACCCTTGCAACTGAAAATTATATCCAACCTCCAATCTTTTAGGTTCTGAAACATAAAGTATGATAAAGCCATATAACATAACATATAAGAACAAAACTGTTTTCTATTAACTCTCTATAATCCCCTGCTATCCACTGTTCTCCTTGCTAAATAAGTAAGGAATAGTATGATCCAACCCACAAGTTCCCCTTGCCTTCTTTGTTTTCCTCAGAGCAAGATTTCAATCATATTACTATAACACATGAATCAAAATGCATTGAAAAAAAAAATAAAAGAACAAGAAGAAGGAAGGAAGAAAGAAAGGGATTAAGCTTTGTACGAGGGAAGGCCTTAAGTCAAACAGTTGGCATGCAAAAATAGAGATGAGGCCAAAAAAAATTATTAAAAAATAAGAAACTAAAAGGAATCAGATTAGCTTATTGACTCTAAATAAGATCGATTAAATAGCTATAGATGAGATCAAGAAACATAGTGAAAAAGAAAAACACAAATCAGAGATACATAGAAAAAAAACCCATAAATCCAAAACCAAATCTAGATAGTAGCAATAGCAAATCATGCAAAACCACCAAATCTAGTATAAGCCAATAAATTCAAACATTATGCTTTTTTTTTTTTTTTTTTTTTTTTTTTTTTTTTTTTTTTTTTTTTTAAAAAAAAAAAAAAAAAAACCATGAAATCAAATTTTGGGTACTGATTTCCGTTGTTGACTGATATTCTCAGATTTCCATTGTTGACCGATGTTCTCAGATTTCCGTTCTTCCTTACTAGTGGTTGAGCCATGATTTGGGGTTCAAAATATCTGGGCAGATCATTTTGTGTGAGAGAGCTCCGTCGATTTTGTGCTTCACCGTTGTTTTTTGATGAGAAGTAAAGAGAGAGTTTTTTTTTCTAAAGAGAAGCAAGAGAGAGACGGAGTGAAGAAGAAGGACAAAGGAAGGAAAGAAAAAAAAAGTATTTTTTCTAATTCAACCGGTATTATTTTGAGGGTAAATATTCTTTGCATAAGCTACAGTAGCTCTCTAGGCCTGGAGAGCTACTGTAGCAAATCTAAAAAAAAAAAAATTAGAGGTAGAGAGGCTGTTGGAGGTCTCTTTTGGTGTGTTTGCTCTCCAAATTAGGTTTTAGAGAGCCTATTGGAGATGCTCTAAGTTCTTTTCAGCTTTGAGCCTAACGTGCTATGATGTAACTTGCCACAATTTCTTATATTATAATGTTTCAGCCACAAGTTATTGTCAGCCATTAGTTCTTTTTGAATAAAAGATGTTACTTGTATTGCCACAAGTTCTTATATTATAATAACTAGTCATTGACCCGTGTGATACACGAGAAAACTATTGAATATATGAAATATTATTTAATTTTTGGTTTATTTACCACAATCATCATTTCATAAATGCATAGTATACTTAGAAACATGAGGTAACATTAATAATATACAAATTGTAGCAATTAAACCTATATAATAAATTAAGTTCTATCTAGCAAATATTTTAACTCTTTAAGTACTGTCCAGCAAATATTGTAACTTTTTTGGGAATGAATGTTAAGTGAGCACAGTTTTTAGCAAATTTATTTTTCTAAGATGTAAATGAATGTTTTGCAAACGTAACTTTTGTTGATTTTTGTAAGAATATTTAAACAATTAATTGTTTCTTCTTCTTTGATTGCAAATTAGGATTTGAATCTCAAAAATTCCTAACCTCAATATAAAAAATTCAATTGCTAAATAAAAAATATCAATTAATAAAAATTATGATTCTAGTCCTTAGTATCCTCAATTATCCAATATATGTTGCATTGTTAAAATAACAATTTGTTTTTTCAACAATTATTGTGATTTTGTTGCATGACATACCTAAACATAAGGCATCAATGATGGAAGATATGTAGCATGCAAGCTATAGAGATATAAAGATTTATTAGAATGTCTCTTTAGAAGAAGTTTATGCTTTTCTTTTTGATTACTTGCCTTCGATAAAGATAAAAATAAAATCAATCACCAAAAAGATTAAAAAAAAAAAAAGTGAATAAGAGAGAAATATATAAATACAAGGACAAAATTGGGAAATGCTCCGTTTGAGCAAAAAAAGCAGCATTATGCCCTCTTTTCCAAACTAAATAGGGAAATGCCCATTTTTTGAAAATCGAGTTTTTCAAAATCGATTTAGACCTTATAGTGACGTTTTTTAGGAGCCTATAGTAACGTTTTTAAGACCTATAGTGGCGTTTTTTAACTCGATTTATATGAAATCGAGTTATAGGTAAAAAAAAATTAAAAAAATTGCCTATAACTCGATTTTATGGAAGTCGAATTACAAAACGTCACTATAGGTCCTAAAAATGTCACTATAGGTCCTTAAAAACGCCGCTATAGGGCTCCAGAATTTTTTTTTTTTTTTATAACTCGATTTTGAGAAAATCGAGTTACAAAAGAGGGGCATTTCCTTATTTAGTTTGAAAAATAGGGCATAATGCTGCTTTTTTTGCTCAAACGGGGCATTTCCTAATTTTGTCCATAAATACAAAATTTTTAATATAATTACATATTACAAAGTTATAATTTATAATATATATATATATATATATATAAGCCAAGAAATAGCTAATGAAAGAATCTCTGAAATTAATATGAACAAAACTCACCACCATGATCATTTAACAATATGACGCACTAAAGTCACGGAAAACAAAGAATTCTTCATCAAATGGAGGCATTTTTACAGATTTTGCATGAGTTCAATGCTAAGAAACATACACAAATACAAACTATTAAAGAAAGAACACAAACAAACACACGGGCTATAAAAGTAAGAATATAAAAGACAAAAGAAAGAAAAGCCACGAAGAGAAATTTACAAACCTAGAAGACAAAGAATTTGTAGAAACAAAAGAAAGGGCATAGAGGGTTTTTGTGTGGTGCCACCTAGTGATATCATAAATAATTTAATTAATAATTAAATAATTTAAAAATAAAACTAATATAAAATAACTCATAATATTTATTAAAAATTTATCCAAGGCACATAAATAAGTTTAAATGAGTATTCAAACCTCATAATACTAAAAAATTATAAATGATCATATTAACATTACCCCAAAAAAAAAAAAAATTTTATGACAGCTTTTGTCTTTATATGTTTTACAACGTAATCAAAAGGAATTAATTGGACTCCAAGATTGAATTGAAGTTTTTTTTTTTTTTTTTTTAAAGAAATTCAAGCTATTTTAATGTTTAGATACAAATTGTTCTATCTTTAGAGTAAACACACACACACATATATATATATATATATATTTAATATAATTGATTGTTTTTTACTAACATCATACAAATTACAAAGTTTTACAAACATAATATGAGAGAGAGAGAGAGAGAGAGAGAGAGGAAGAGATAAAAAGAAAAACACCAAAACCAAAGTGTGGCAGACAATGTACGTGTGGTAAAAATTTATTATTTTATAATATTTTTACCACTCATCAGAGAAAGAGAAAGTGAGAAACCTATTACAATCGGTGAAGACAACACGGTGTGCATCAATCAGTGAGCTCCAAGTCCAGTTTTTGGTTGCCGCTGTCATTGTAGTTGATGCCGACTTAGCGAAAACAAATTTGACTTAAAGACCAAGTGAAGTGTGAAGAAACTTCTTCATATCGTGTTTCCTGAGCTTTTTTTCCTTTTTTTTTTTGGCACAATCCTTATGGCCATCATAGGTAGAGAACTCAATATTATATATATAATTTGTTTTTTCCTCATGTTTTCCGCGGGGAAACAATGGAGAGGCTAAGAGAGTAGGACTCGGACTACCAAGAGATCTCTCATTGAAAGCAAAGCCGCGTTGCTTTATATGTATAAGAGAGAGCCCTAATGATAATGAAAATGAAAATGGTGAGTTTTAGTTTAAGTTGAACTTGTTAGAGAGATAGAATTTCACTCATTGTTAAGTTTGGATTAAACGAAAATAATTTTAGTTAAATAAAATGATAATTTTATTTAAATATTGTGTTGACGTGAAAAATTGTGAGAGCTTCAGATGCGTCGGTTTTGTATATATACTAATCGCTAACTCGTGCGATACACGGATTAGTTGAACAAAAATTTTAAATTTTAAATTTGCTTAAAGTTATGATCACTTGAAAAAATAAGTTACAATTTAAGAGGGAAAACAAAAAATATTAACACCAATAATATTAGGCATGCCATGTCTATTATCAATGGCATCCTTTCTTTGATGAAAATTAAAGTCTTGATTATTTTTTTAATATAATATAATTCCTCTCATTGCTCAATTTGTTTGCAAAGTCTAGGTTTTTTCTTGCCATATAAAATGCATCCAAAAAACCCAAAATTAAGAAAATAAAAACTATAGAAGTTTTTATATAGAAAACAATAATTATTTTCACTCAAAAATGACACTGACACTCAGAAAGAGTCATTAGAGCAATAGGTTTTGGATTTTTTTTTTTTTTTTTGAGAATTGGAAATGCTAATTTAGTGTTATAGGCAATAGTTATAATATTTTAACATGTAAAAGAGCAACATCAAAAAGGTCTAATAAAAGGACAGGAAATATCATTACACAAAACATAACAAAATTATTAACAATGAAACAGAATAACAACTCTAAAATCCCAGATGGATTTTCTCGCTGCTAATAATTGAAACTAATAAAACCCACCACAGGCTCCAAACCTATCAATCTAAACTAATCATTCAAAAGAAACACTCCAAAACGAAACCGTAAATCAAATTTAACAACCAAAAATGAAACCCTAAATCAAATTTAACAACCAAAAACGAAACCCTAAATCATATTTAACAACCAAAATTATAGAACAAAATAAAAAAACTTGCCACTAATGTTTGCGGAGAGAATTTGGTCTTGGGAAAAAAAAAAAAAACAGTATTAAGGTCAAGACAATTTCATATATTGCAAAACATGAACCCAAAATTTAGATGTTAAAACTTCTAAAATGCCAAAAGAAAGAGTAAAGAATCAGTGCCTAGAAATTATTGAAAAAAAAAAAAAACATATGACTACATAATAGAGACAAAAATATAATATTGCAAAAATTGAATCAAAAAATTAAGTTGTTAAACTTCTTAAAGGCTTAAAAATTTGAAGAATCAGCAAAATAACATATGACTACATAATAGAAAAAAAATTTATGAGAAAGATAGGTTACCTCAAAAGAATAATCCATAATTATAGCAATTGAAATTTGTCAAAAACAGTTTCATATATTGCAAAATATGAACCCAAAATTTAGATGTTAAAACTTCTAAAAAGCCAAAAGAAAGAGTAAAGAATTTAGATACATTGTTGGGTGCAAAACAAATATTTGCACCATTGATGCCCTTATTAAGATGCTTGGTAACCGTAGAAACCAAATATCAATCAAATGATTTCTTTTGCCACACCATAAAAAAAGTAAAAGCTAAGAAAAACACCATAAGAAAGTGCAAAAATAAAGAAATCTTATATTCAAGCGTGGTAGATATGAACTTTATTGATTATTCAAACATTTTATGGCTTGAATATGTACTTACTCGGACATGGTTGTAGCATAAGTCCCATCTTTCTATGTAATAGTGGTTGATCTATGAATGAAACTGATAAGAACAGAGAAATGGAAGTTGATAAGAATGAAAATGGTGGAAGAATCTCTAGCTGAATTCGAGGCCAGCTGGACCTCCAGAAGAAGAAAGATGAGAACAGAGAGAAGTAAGAAAGAAACTGAATTAATAGGATGCTTATTTGATATCCAATAAAGCCAGCTCTATTGGTTATATATTCTTCCCTCTTCCCGCCCTCTAACTAACTTTCAGAATACCTAACTACTGTTGCCAGCTGTACTCCTAACAGTTACAAACAACTTCAACATTTCACAACCAATTACCATCCGTACCACCCTTCCCACTTCTTAGTTACAATTACAACCTTTTATCAATTGATACAATCCTAACAACCTTTTATCAATTGATACAATCCTAACAATACCCCCCCCCTTTAAAACACTTTGCCCACAAGGTGTGGAAATTGTTGTTGCAGCAAATAGAGACTCTCCCAGGTAGCATCTTCCACTCGCTCACCTTGCCACTGAACTAAGACTTGAGTAACAGATCTGTTGCGCAAATGATGAGTCCTTTCTTGTAACACAGCAATAGGTTCAGGTTTAAGAATGCCCTCAGAATCCACCAAGGGTAAGGAAGGCAAAGGCACCACATGCTGACCCAATCTCTGCTTCAAACAAGAGACATGGAATGTGGGATGCAGTTTTGATTCAGGAGGCAAGTCCAATCTGTATGAGACAGTACCAATCCTCTGCAGTATTTGGAAGGGACCATAGAATCTAGGTGAAAGCTTTCCTAAACGTTTCTGCCTCAAGGACATTTGTTTGTAAGGATGCAGCTTAAGATAAACCCAATCCCCAACTTCAAACTCCCTCATAGTTCTATGCTTGTCAGCATTGACCTTCATTCTCTCCTGAGCAGCCACCAAATTAAGCTTCNATTTGGGTTGTTGACATCAATATTTTATAATGGATTAATTTGTTATGGCTTTTGTTTGGTTCTTTGTTCCATGTAATCTATATTCTTTAATTAAAAGCAAAATTTGTTGTCAAACGTGAAATTGGATATGAGAGAATCTATTCGTCCAAATTTCTATGTAAGTCTATCTTTACTTAACTCCGTTTTTTTTTTTTTTTTTTTAAGTTCAAAAATTTTGATATAAAAAATATAATGTGTTCTTAAAGGCTAAAACACAATACAATTACAAACATTATTTTAAGTTAGGGTGTTATATTTATTTATTAGTAAGTTAGAATGTTACATTAAGTTAGGGTATTATATTTTATTTATTATTAATTTAGAATGTTGCATATGGATACATATACTGGTTTAGGGTTGATATAATTTATAACCATTTGAATGAAATCAACACTAAGACAAATGATTTAAATATCAAAATAAAAAATAAAAATTAAATTTCTTTTAAGTGTACAAGTACAATTTATTTTTTAATCTTAAATTTTGAATTAATTCTTTTTTATTTTATTTGTTATTAAATTTAATTATATTTTCAAAATATTTTTATTAAAGTGTATATATATAATATATATATATAATCAAAGCCTACCTCCCACAATTTTTCACGTCAGTATTTTTTATTTATATTTTTAATTTGATTTAGGACAGCCCCAATGTTTGATTATATAGGATTTCTCTTTAAAACGCAAAGATCCAAAAACGTGTAAACCCACACGAAAGCCTTTGAAGTCTGAACACACTAAGATTTAGAAACAGACGCAGCCTCTTCAACAACCAAGTCTTCTTCACTGGCGTTGCTGCCCTTTCTCTCTCCTCCGCTTCTTCCTGTATTGGGTTCTTTAAATTTTGGCTTTATTGCGTGTTTGGTTCATTAAACGTTGGCTTAAGGAGTTGGGGGAGGAATAGGAATGCTACAATATTATACTTTTAACTTTTATTTTGATACCTGTATTATTTTTCTGTGAATCTATTTTCTTTTTCTATTATATCTTTTTTTCATTTTTTTTTTTAATTTGGTTCAATCTGGCACTCTCATTGATTGCCAGGTAAACAAGTCCATGCACAATATGGATAACATGCAGCCTTTCTTTATTTTACTTTTTATTTTTCCATTTTCTTTTCAAGAGAAAAGCATGCCAAAGTTTCTGTTAGGATTGTATCAATTGATAAAAGGTTGTTAGGATTGTATCAATTGATAAAAGGTTGTAATTGTAACTAAGAA
Organism: Quercus suber; assembly: GCF_002906115.3. Lineage (NCBI taxonomy): Eukaryota > Viridiplantae > Streptophyta > Magnoliopsida > Fagales > Fagaceae > Quercus > Quercus suber. Next base: position 897,172 of record NW_027069572.1, read on the forward strand.
GTGGGAAGGGTGGTACGGATGGTAATTGGTTGTGAAATGTTGAAGTTGTTTGTAACTGTTAGGAGTACAGCTGGCAACAGTAGTTAGGTATTCTGAAAGTTAGTTAGAGGGCGGGAAGAGGGAAGAATATATAACCAATAGAGCTGGCTTATTGGATATCAAATAAGCATCCTATTAATTCAGTTTCTTTCTTACTTCTCTCTGTTCTCATCTTTCTTCTTCTGGAGGTCCAGCTGGCCTCGAATTCAGCTAGAGATTCTTCCACCATTTTCATTCTTATCAACTTCCATTTCTCTGTTCTTATCAATTGGTATCAGAGCACCGTTCTTGTGCTACCATGACTGAAACCAGAGCTGCGGCCATGAGTGCAGTGAATGAAGCTATTGCTTCTCTTCGTACTTCTTCTGATCATCATAACAGAGACATCCAAGAAATGCAAACGATTCAAAGCATTCACACCAGGACAATGAATGAGATGAATCAGAATATCAATTCAATGAATCAGAATATCAATGTAATTTTACAAAAATTGAATTCAATAGATATGAATCAAGATCCTTCGCAGAGAAATGTGCAACCAAATTCCATTCCAAGTTCTTCAACTTCGTCGTTTGCCAAGTCTGTGAGGCTGGATTTTCCACGATTTTCAGGTAGTGATCCAGCTAATTGGATTTATAAGGCGAATCAGTACTTTGTGTATTATCAAACTCCTATTACAGAGAAGCTACTGATAGCTTCCTTTCACATGGATTTGGAGGCATTGATTTGGTTCCAGGAAGCAGAGGAGGCCAGGGTGTTTACGGATTGGGAATCCTTGGTACCAGCATTGCATGTGAGATTTGGAACCAGTGCCTACGATGATCCTATGGAGGTTTTGACCAGGATGAGGCAACTTCAACAGTGGCTGTGTATAAGGCAGAATTTGAAGCTGTCTCTAACCGAGTCAAAGGTCTTTCTCCTTACACAAGCTTAGTTGCTTCTTGAGTGGTTTAAGGGATGAAATAAGGTTACCTGTACGAATGCTCAACCCTCAGTCCTTGAATGAAGCTTTTGGATTGGCCAAAATTCAAGAAGAATATGTGTGGAGCAGTAGGAAGAGCACAAGGAATCATCAAGAACCAGGTAACACTTCAATTCTTGGGTTGCCTAAAATAATGCATTGTTAGACAATAAATCAAAAGTACCAGTTAAGAGACTTACTCCTGCTCAAATGGATGAAAGGAGAAGGAGGGGGTTGTGTTATAATTGTGATGAAAAATGGGGGCCTGGGCATAAGTGCAAAAATATTAAACTGTTTATGTTAGAAGGGATTGATATAACATCTAAGGTGCAATCTGGAGTTCAGGTTAGAGAATTAGAGGAGGAGTTTGGCAATACTAAATCCATGGAACATGAAGAAGAGGTGGGAATTACATTGTATGCTTTAACTGGGACTCCTACACCGGGCACTATGAGGGTTAAAGGTAGGATTAAGAGCAGTGGGTTGGAGTTCTTGGTGGACACAGGTAGCACTCATAATTTTTTGGATGCATCACTGGTCTCTAGTCTACAGTTACAGGTTGATACTTCAAGAATTTTGGAGGTCAAGGTGGCCAATGGCACTGTGGTAAGAACTCAAGGCTTTTGTAGTAGTGTAACCGTGTGTATCCAAGAAGTGGAATTTGGTGTCCAATTTCATGTGCTAGCATTAGGAGGATGTGAGGCTGTGTTAGGCACTCAATGGTTGAGTGCCTTGGGTATTATACAATGGGACTTCCAGCTGTTAACCATGAAGTTCCATTACAAGGACCAACAAGTTTTACTGCAAGGTTTAAGTCCCTCTTCAAACACTTCCTTCATAGATTGCCATCAGTTACTTAAAGGATCAGTGAAGAAGGGATTGCTGCTTCAAATCTATTCTGCAGTAGAGGAAGTGTTGGATGAGAGTGTACCTGCAGAAGTGGAGTTGTTGCTGCAAGAATTTGGGAGGGTTTTTGAGACTCCTACAGGGTTACCACCTATGAGGGGTCATGAGCACCAGATTTCTCTCATGGAGGGTTCTCAACCAGTATGCCAGAGACCTTATAGGTACCCTTTCTATCAAAAAAATGAAATTGAAAGCATTGTGAGGGAGCTGTTGACTGCTGGGTCCATCAGAAACAGCACTAGTCCTTTTGCTTCACCCGTTTTGCTAGTAAGGAAAGCAGATGGGTCTTGGAGAATGTGCATTGATTATAGGGCCTTGAACAACATAACTATAAAGGATAAGTTCCCAATTCCAATCATTGATGAGCTGCTAGATGAGTTGAATGGAGCAACTGTTTTTTCAAAGCTTGATCTAAGGTCTGGTTACCATTAAATCAGAATGAAGGAAGAGGATGTGCCAAAAACAGCATTCAGAACACATGAAGGGCATTATGAGTTTTTGGTAATGCCATTTGGTTTAACCAATGCTCCATCAACATTTCAATCCTTGATGAACCAGGTTTTTAAGCCTTATCTCAGAAAATTTGTTTTAGTTTTTTTTTATGATATTTTAGTATATAGCACTTCTCTATCTGACCATGTGGACCATCTGAGATCTGTTTTGGAAGTGTTATCCTTACATAGACTATATGCTAAGAAGTCTAAGTGCAAATTTGCTTGTAATGAAGTGGAGTGGTTACCCTTAGCAGAATTTTGGTTCAACACCAATTTCCATGTTTCTCTTAAGATGACACCATTTGAGGCATTGTATGGTTTTGCTCCACCAAGACTCTTGGATTACATTCCTGGCACTACTAAGGTAGAGAGTGTGGAGGTGCATTTGAGAGATAGACAACAGCTGATTGCACTACTGAAGCTTAATTTGGTGGCTGCTCAGTATCTATAAAACTTGTTGATAAAAATCATATTATATATAATAAAAAGACAACAAATATACAAAATCTATTCAATTTGACTAAAGAAAAAAAAAAATTTACCTGCAAGGTTGTAGGAAGGGCAAAGAGGGCAAAGGAAGAATATATTTAATAATTGTAAAGTACGTAGTAGAAATAATGAAACACAAAAGAACTGTGTGTATATATAGTGGGAATTTTAGGTTGTGAAGAACAAGAATCATGTGTAAATTAATGAAAATAAGAAATATTATTTTTTATTTTCATTAAAATTAAATAGATAATAAAAATAAAGTAATCTTTTACTCTATTTTTTTTAAATGAAGTAATTTTAAGTTATATAATGAATACATATTGTGTAAGATTAAGTTTTTATAATAATAAAAAATCATATATAAGTCCAAAATTAATTGAATAAAATATGGTAGATAATTGTGCAGTTAATATAAAAGGAGATGCCTTAAAAATATAAAGGGAGTTTGCTTAATTAAAACTCAAGTGCAATTTAAATGAAAAACCTTGAATTCAATAATTAAAAAAAAAAAAAATTGAAAGCATACTTAAGTGGTAACCTCAATGTAATAGATAAGTATTATGAACAACCCAAATTACTAATCATTAAAAAATAAAAGTAGTTAAACTTACATAAGAATTAAATTTTTATCTTTGAAAGTGAGGGGAGAGACATCGAATTTCACCCTATCAAAATAAAATGTGTAAATATAAACTTCAAGAAATTTTTTTGAGAAAAACTTTTGATCGAGTGCTTCAGAGCCTCAATAAAACTACCTGAAAAAAAACTTAAAAAACAACATGAATAATAATAAAATTCATTGAAAAAAATAAAATAAAAAACAGCATGAATAATATTAATAAAAAATTGAGAAGTTATTTTTTGAAGTAAAGAGTGACTGAATTTGAGAGGAAAACAAATAACAAATAACCCTAAAAAATTATAGATACTTGGACGTTCAAAATATTAATGAAATAAATTATGAATCTGGCCTTATTAAGTTGTTATAAAAAAAAAAAAAAAAATCAAATACCATAAAAATTAAGTTGTTAGCGTTAATTACAATTTTTTTTCCTAATATACGGTAAATATCAAGTTGTTAATGTTATTAGTTTTTTTTTTTTTTTTTGTTATCCAAAATTTTGATATTCATCCAAAAAATAAATAAATTAAAACAAAATATATTTGAAAAAAGTAGATAACAAATTTATTATTAATTCCTCCTGTGTGTATATCCTCCCAATGAAAGTGGTTTTTATTTATTTATTTATTTTTTAAATTCATGGGATTAGCTATACTTCTACGTACACAACCACACATTTTAATATTTTATGCTTTGGATTTTTTTTTCTTCTTTCTATCCTATTATTTTAGGCTTTGTTGATAATATTTAGATAGACACAATTATAGGTTGTAGTTGTGTGGCACCAACCAACTAAATTTACTTCTCAAAGAAGAAAACCAACTAAATTTAATCTCTTTTTAAAATTTTACATTAAAACACTTATTTTTGAATGTAAGTTGCATGTTTTGTTAAAACTTTTTTTTTTTTTTCT
>NW_027069572.1:902229-1000346 GCF_002906115.3 Quercus suber
CATATAAACTTTTGAATTAAGATTTTTTTTTTCAACTTAAACGTGTACATGTTGCTGTTTTATTTTATTTATATGAAAAGTTTTTTTTTTTTTTTTTTAACAAAAGATTTAGATGAAGAATTTGGATTGTACTTAAATTAAGATACAATTTGGATTAAAATCAAATTATAAATTTTTTCAGTTTAGAAATTATAAGAGAAATTAAAAGTGCTGGTTTTTTTTTTTTTTTTTTTAAATTATGATTTTTATCCACTTAGAAATGATAGGAGAAGTAAAATTATATATACATTTTCTTAAAATCTAAAAATTTAATAAAATTTCTGCAATTTGGTAAAGCCACGTGGCACAACCACGGCGTCTAAGCCCAATATAAACATAAGAATATATATATATATATATTTATCTATAAATTTCTTGCAATTTGGGGCAGCTGACCTTTTTTTTTAATTAATATTTTGTTTCAACTTAAACGTGTACTTGTTGCTGTTTTTTTTTTTTTTTTTTATTTTTATTTTTTTTTAATGAAGACTTTTCTTTTTAATAAAAGATTTATATGAAGAATTTGGATTATAATCAAATTATGAATTTTATCAGTTTAGAAATTATAGGAGAAGTTAAAATCATATAAACTTTTTAATTAAGATTTTTTTTTTCAACTTAAACGCATACATGTTGCTTTATATATATATATATATATATATGAAGAGTTTTTTAAATAAAAGATTAAATGAAGAATTTGGATTGTACTTAAATTAAGATAGAATTTGGACTAAAATCAAATTATAAATTTTATCAGTTTAGAAATTATAAGAGAAATTAAAATTGCTAGTTTTTTTTTTTTAAATTATGATTTTTATCCACTTAGAAATTATAGGAGAAGTAAAATTATATATACATTTTCTTAAAATCTAAAAATTTAATAAAATTTCTGCAATTTGGTAAAGCCACGTGGCACAACCACGGCGTCTAAGCCCAATATAAACATAAGAATATATATATATATATATTTATCTATAAATTTCTTGCAATTTGGGGCAGCTGACCTTTTTTTTTAATTAATATTTTGTTTCAACTTAAACGTGTACTTGTTGCTGTTTATTTTTTTATTTTTTTATTTTTATTTTTAATGAAGACTTTTCTTTTTAATAAAAGATTTATATGAAGAATTTGGATTATAATCAAATTATGAATTTTATCAGTTTAGAAATTATAGGAGAAGTTAAAATCATATAAACTTTTTAATTAAGATTTTTTTTTTCAACTTAAACGCATACATGTTGCTTTATATATATATATATATATATGAAGAGTTTTTTAAATAAAAGATTAAATGAAGAATTTGGATTGTACTTAAATTAAGATAGAATTTGGACTAAAATCAAATTATAAATTTTATCAGTTTAGAAATTATAAGAGAAATTAAAATTGCTAGTTTTTTTTTTTTAAAATTATGATTTTTATCCACTTAGAAATTATAGGAGAAGTAAAATTATATATAATTTTTCTTAAAATCTAAAAATTTATTAAAATTTCTGCAATTTGGTGAAGTCACGTTGCACAACTACAGCGTTTAAGCCCAACTTTTATTATATATAATATGATATATATATATATATATATTGATTATTATACTACAAATAAAAAAAAAATTATTATACTATTATTATTATCAAAGTTTTACTAATTAACATCCTAAAGAAATACTATATCTATATTTTCTTAGGATTTGATATTTTTATTTATTTATTTTGTAAAAGTTATGATATTAAAATTTGAAATATGAAATTTTATTTTAATTGAACTATTTTAGTTAATTTTTCTATTTATATTAATTTATATTTTGAAAAATTATTAATTAATTATAACATTATCATGGTTCAATCTTGGTTCAATTTCGATCTGATCTTAAAAATCTTGAACCTCTCTCTTTTACGGTTCATTGAACGGTCTAGGTCTGAAACCATATCGCCAATATCAAATTTTATATATTTTTTTTATTACTTCATTTAAAATAATATAAATAACTCATTAAAATAATAAAGGAAGGGAGAGAATTTCAGTTTTTAATTGAAGAAAGAGATATAATTTTAATAAAATATTTTATTTTATTTTTAACAACTTGCTATAGTAAACTGGTATAAATATCAATTTATTGTTTGCAAAAAATTTAGTTTTAACTTCTCCAATAACATATGATTTTTTTGATTTTTTGGTAGCAAAATAGTTTTTATTTTTATTTTTTATTTTTTTACTAAAATATAATCATTATTGTGAATATTTTTATTGTTTTTATTAAGTTTTTGAGTTGAATAATTGTTGTTTGAATAAGGCTAACTAAACTTATTAAAAAATAATAATTCGGCCTGGGGCTGGGCCACCTTGGGCCGTCAATTCACAAGGAATTTCAGATTGTTGTTGAAACTGTTTGAAGGCAACCCACATCACTTCCGGCCATTTAAATTTAAGCCCACCCACAGGGTTTGAAACTGAGCTAGGACAAACTTGTTTTTATAAGCATTTAAAATGCTTATAAAAAAAAAAAAAAAAAAGCATTTAAAATGATTCTGCTATGGTTTACTTTGAAGTGTTGGATCAAAGTTTACCATTTTGTCATTTTTTAAAGTCGGCCATTTCCGAGCTCTGGTCAATTCATTCGTCAGATTTCTAATTAGTGAGGTCCACCTAATATCACAAACCAGTGTTTCATCAAGATTGATTATTGAAATACCATATAATCTGATAGAGTTGGAACTAACCATGTGCTCTCCGCTCAACTTAGGATATCTGCTTGGTTTTCAACTCAATCCTGCTATATACGTAAAGTATTAGCATCCAGTATCTTCAAACTATTTTATTTTTCAATCTCGAAAGCTATTTTATCTATTATACCATACTATTTTAGGTTTGACTTACTTCCAGTACTATTTTATAATACACCCAATATTCAAACTTTTATTTTATCATACAACACATTAAAATAATATAAAGTAAAATAAAAATAATATAAAAAGTATTTCTCATTTCTCTCTAATCTTTGTTTCTCTTACTCTGTCTCATCCACGCACCACCACCACCACCACCACCATCGTCAAGCTTCCTAGTTACAACAAAATCATTCAGCCACGATGAGAATCATTTTAAATCAAACCAACACCGTGAACAAAGAAGAACATAACAAGACCAAACCCCACCAAGACCAATAACAACCAAATAGACCCACCATAGTAACCAACGACGACCAAACAAACCCACCACAGTGACCCACAACAACCAAACACGACCCACCACAGTCACCACCACGCCACCACCACACCACCACCATGCCCACCACACCACCACCATGCCCACCACGCCAACCCAAACCAACCAATCCAAATCCAACCCAAACCCCATCAGAATCCCTAAGTCCAACCAATCGGAATCCAAAATCCAACCATCCGAATCCAAAACACAAAAATCCATAGAAAAAAATCAAAATCAAAACCCCATTAGGATTGGAATCCAACCTAAACCCCATCGGAACCCAATGAGTAAATCCTTTTAAACACACTTCATTTCATACAATTGTACACACATTTTTTTTTTTTATCTTTTATTTTTTATTTTTATGTTTATGTGTAACAAGTTGTGTGTAACGAATCCAATTGTGCAAGTGAAGAAAAGCAAAATGTTGCGTCAATTCATGTATCATGTGACAATTGAGTTGATTGAACTGTCAACTGAAGCTCAGAGAGGTGATCATGATTTTTTATTTTGCTAAGTATTTAGCCTGATAAATAAACCAAGTTATGATTTGTTATTTAGCTTGATAACTACCGAGCATTGTTGCAGTAAGCACATTTGCATAGCCACTTCTCTTCTCTTTTCTTTTTTTCTTTTTTTAAATAAGAACTTTATTTGTCTAGAAAAATTAAAAATATAACATTTATTTTTGAAGTCAATTAAAATAAAAGACCTGAACACAAAGAATTACTTCTTGATGGAAAATTTTCAAAAAGCCAATTGACATATCACATTAATCTATCAGGCAATAAAAAAACTAGTTGTAAACCTGTGCATATCTACGTGATGCGTAGGAATAGATAATTATTTTGTAATTGTGATATAATGTATAATTTTCTTTCTAAAATTTGTTAAAGATAATTTGTTCTCCCTACAGAATAAAAAATCTCAAAAATTATTTACCATATTCTTATCTCTACCAATATATCATTCTATTATTATTATTATTATTATTATTATTATTATTATTATTATTTGTGTGTTTGATTGATATTTTTCCTTTACAAGGTGTTCTATATACTTCAAAATCATGTTATAATGTACTATGTTTTTCTAATTTTTTTTTCTATACAACTAAACTTTTTAAGTTTCAAATAAATTATTCAAGTTTCCCATTATCTTACAGGAAATTATAATGATAATCAAAACTTATAACAAATTACACTTAATATTACTCAAATAATTGATAGGAAAATTCAAATGTATATCCATTTTTTTTTTTTTGATATTAGTTAAAATTCTAACTTCTAAAATAGTTAAGTATTAACTCAAATCAAAATCAAACCAAAGTTATAAGAGGGAGAGAGACTACTTGTGATAGGGAACTTCAAAACACAACACCAGAACATATTAACCCAAAATAGAATTATAAAGTCCATAGCCAAAATAAAGGGCTTTTAAAAATAAAAGTTAAGATTTTCTAGAGTATATATTGCTTAACAATAACACAATATTTATAAAAGAAATTTCGTATAAATAAGTAAACAATCAAACTTTGATATATGTGGAGGAACAAATCACTCCCTTAGAAGGTATTGTCCGCTTTGGGAATGGGTCGAGGAGGCCGATGCCACCTGCACGGATTTGCTCAATCCCACAGCGGGGAGAGATGCCTCCCACCCGTAGCTTATAAGCATGAGCTCAAAAGTAGGGTGTACCCAGGATGCCGATGCCACCCGCACGGATTTGCTCAATCCCACATCGGGGAGAGATACCTCCCACCCGCAGCTTATAAGCATGAGCTCAAAAGTGGGGTGTACCCATCAAGTAGGTACACCCCACTTGTGAGCTCATGCTTATAAGCTGCGGGTGGGAGGCGTCTCTCTCCGATGTAGGATTGAGCAAATTCGTGCAAGTGGCATCGGCCTCCTTGATCCATTCCCAAAGCGGACAATACCTTCTAAGGGAGAGATTTGTTTCTCCACAATATATATATTCCCAAATCGAAATAGAGTGCCAACTACAATACATCTAAAAATTAAAGGATTGGCAAACTGATGTTGAATCTAAAACTATCAGAACTTATATTGAACTTGTAAGAATTAAACTTCTTCCGTTTGGCATTCACAAACACAATGCAATTGAAAATAATGATATTAATTTTCAGGATTTTAAATTTTTATATGTTTTTATTCTTTGTAATTTTGTTTTATATTTTGCGAAGTTGATATTGTGTAGTAGTGAAACTTTTGTATTTGTTTTAATTAGATTTTCAAATGATAAACTAGACTTTGTGCTATATTTTTTGATTAACAATGTAGGGATTTGTATAATTTTATAATTATTGAACAAATATCAATTTGTTGAACTGAACTCTTTCTTGATATAAGTGGTGAATTCAAAATAATGAATTTCACACAAAGTAATTTTGCTACATGACTTACTATGTGACAAATACATGGTTAAAAAAAAAAAAAAATCATGTGAAAAATATGAGCCAACCAACCCAACCCAATCCCATCTGTTTCTAACTCATTTGAAATGACATTTTTTATTTGAACTTGTTTTCAACCCGAACTCAATTGACCTGACCCAAACTCAACCCAACTCATCTGATTTCCCATGTCTCTCTCTCTATATATAAAAGTACCCAACCCAATTGCAACCCCTACTTGAAAATTAACAATAACAAGTGACAAGTTGGGTTTAATTTATTACATTAAAAAAAGTGGAGGTACAATTTATTATTTTATAAAGTTTAGATCTTGATTTCTTACCACCCAAAAATATAGGGTTTAAAATGAAAATTTTCCCAAATGATAGAATAGCTATGATAGTTTGAATAGAGATAGAAATCCAAAGAAAGTTCAATGAGAGAGAGAGAGAGAGAGAGAGAGAGAGAGAGAGAGAGAGAGAGAGAGAGGTAAATTGAGAAAAGCAAAGCAGGTTACATCCATCCTCCATGTTCCTCTCTCTTCTTTCCATTGAGAAGAATCCTAGTAAAACACTTGAAACTATCGAATTCTTTATTAACACTTACAATTCGGCGAAAATAGCCAAATAACACATTTTTGTAAATTATGTTACAATCTACCACTGTTTCGAAAATATGTAGGAATCTACCACTTTTTGGGGATTTGAGTGTGGCGAAATTGAGTTTTTTATGGTACTTGAGTTCCATAAACTCAAGTACCATGGAAAAATTTTGAAAAATTTTAATGGTACATAAAAAATTTTCAAAATTTTTCTAAGTACATTTTTTTCAAAAAACTTGAGTTTTTGAAACTTGAGTTTCACAACAAAGTTTCAAAAAATGTGCTAAATTTCTACATATTTTCAAAACAGTGGTATATTGTCGATTTTTTTGGGGGCATTTTTACCCTTATAATTCAGCAACTACTGTTGCAAAAGTAACAAAACTACTTTACGAATCCCTCAATTACACTGACTCCACTCTCTGCCTTTGTCTTTGTCTCTGTCCCTCTCGTCTTTTTGTGGGGAGGCCAATCTGTTTCTATTGCTGCATCATATCCATTTGCATAGGAAATGGGTCCCCATTCTCAGATCTTCTCTCAAAAATCACAGCAATGGTGAGCCCATTTTCATTCATTGTATAAGATTTTATTTTTTTCTGAATTGTTTTTGAATCTTATTAGTTTTTGCTTTCTGGTTATGTTAAATTTCTAAGAGTTTTCTGATTTTGAAGAGAGTTTGTAAGTCTTCATTACATGTTTGATGAAATGGTTAGTACAAATACAATTCAAGTCAAGTATGTTTACAGGCTGATTAGATGGAAAGCACATTTGGGCAAATAACTAAGATTTAGTATTGTGATTGATAAATTAGGAAAAACCCCATTAATAGTAGACAGAGAGAGAGAGAAAAAAAAAAGATGTGATACTTGATACTGACAATTTGATCTTAGGTTGAGATGGGATTTGTAGCAATATGCAAGATTATTTATTTATTGTTTTTAATAATTTGATGGTGTTGTGGGGGATTTGAACCGTAAATGTTTTTATTGGAAACATGAGGAGGTACCAGTTGAGTTATAAGGCTCTTGGCATGTATGCAAGAGATACTTGGTAGTTGTATATTGAATCTTAACAAATGTAATTGCAGGAGGCACTCAAGCAAGGACATGTAGTGAATCTAACTAAATTTGCTAGCATAGCATGTTTAATGATTGGCAAATTTTGTGAGGCTAGTGCTCAATTAGTATTATAACATTGATTTATTGTGCATTGAGTGTGCCTTTGCCAAGTAAGGAAATGTTAAAAGACTCTGTCTCATGAGAAAAGGCAGAGGGAGCTAGTTTCAGAATGTAATAAGCTGCTGCCAGCCTGCCACTGCCACTGTCTTGGATAGATGCATTCCCCTTCATGTTTTCCAAAAATTCCTAGTTTTTCTTGTGTGAGGGGATGGGATGGGAGAGGCGGTGAGGTTTGTATGTATTCCTTGGAATGGGAAGTCCTAGGTCAGGGTTGTACACTTGTTGATTTTGAAACTTTTCAATGTTGATCTACATATATCCTATAAATATAACTTTTCAATGTATAATTTTTTATTAGGTGGCTTCTTCTCTATACAACCAATCCAGAAATTAGCATATTATTTGACCGATTCTACTCTACTCCCCCTTCAATCCAAATAAGCCATAATTTTGAAAATTTTAAAGGAAATTTGAGGTTTTGTTGGTATTTGGAGGGCCACAGGCTAAGTAATGGCTAGATGGGGCTTTTTTTTTTTTTACTAAATTTTATTTTTTATTGATTTAATATACTTTTTACTAGATTAATTCTAAATTTTGAGAGAACAAATTCAAAATTTGAAGGATAGTGAGATTCTATTTTATTTTATTTTATTTTATTATTATCGAATATAGTGAAAATCGATCCATATATATATATATATAAGTAATAGCTAAAACATAACATTTATTATTGCTACACTCTTGTTGAGTCACCTCACCCACCACATCATTATTTTTTTCTTATTTATTTTTTACCTTTAATTTTTTGACAATATTAAATATAAAATATATTGGCTTTACAATATTAACAAATTAGCATTAAATTGTTATGTCTTTGTTATATGATATTCCTAGATACTTGAGTAATTTTTAAAAGTATTTACGAATATTTTATATTGCTCTTCATCTTTCTCATCTCATTAGTGTATTTTTAAGACTTTTTTAAGAAAATAAATTCAATTTTGTGTTTAAATTATTTATTTATCTATTCATTATTCACGTGTTGGATTAGATTACAACAATATTTACACAATATTTCTTCTTCTTTTTGTCAAAAATCTTCCTCTACTTTTTTCCCCTTTTGGAATTGTACTCATGGTTTTCTATTTATTTATTTATTTTTATATTATTAAGGAAAAAGAGTTACAACCATCATGTATATAATTCATTGTTATGAATCACCCTCTTGTTCCACCTCGGCCTAAATTCCACTTCATTTCGGTCCGTTCTGGTCATTCCGGCCTGTTTCGGTGAATTTCAGCCAATAAATGAATAATATAATTTATACTTAACTTTCGATCCTTTAAAGTTGAATGGCTCACGTACTCATCCCTTTACAGCAGCATTTCCACCACGTCAACAGTTGCCGGAAGAACCAGGCATGGTAGAGGCAGTTGCTGCTGCTTCATCATTTTCTTTTTTATTTTTTTTTTTTTTTTCCTTTACGTCTGCTGGCCTTCTTCATTCTATTTTGAATTTTCATTGCCTTGTTTTGTGAACCTAACATATGACTAGGTGTTGGAAATGCCAAAGAGACTTGACAGAAAGTTTTAGGCTTTATTTATGTGGGTCCACACGTAATATATAAATATTAAAACTATTTAATATTTAACTTGAGCTTTTATATTCGGTTTTAATAGTAATTTTTTTGAGAATATTTTAATAGTAAAATTGTTTGAATACTTTTTTTTTTTTTTTTTTGAGAATCGATAGTATTATTATAATTATTGGGTAGATTTTTAGATTGAAATTGATATATTAGCTGAAATATGGACTTATAGTTTTAAGACTCAATAAATTATATGGATTTTGATCAATAATATATAAGGAAATATAAGTATATAAAATTATAAATAAAAAAAGTATAGAAAAGGTAACTCTGAAACAGTATGCCGAAACAACCCGATACCAATCTGGTACCGAAATATTTTATTCCAATAGACAAACTGTAATGAGCACCAAAATGGTATTCATAACATTGATATAATTAGCACTTTTGCTTGGGATCAACCACCTATTTCTATTGTCTGACTTCAAAGCCTTATTAAAAATTTGAATTTGATTATGCATTGAATATTTGGATTGATTCCATCACATTTAATATGTTTACATATTCGAAAGGAGTATGATTTTGATGTGAGTTTTATTTTTCCCTTTTTCTTTTATTTTAAATTGTAGTTTTGTTGAGTTTTATTAATTTTTTAGATATGGTTTTCGGTGTTTTGGATTGTAGGGTAGAACAAATTGGGTTTGAGATTTTTTTTTTTAAATTAAAAGAATAATTTCTAAATTCTACATACTTTTTAATGATACACAAAATGTTATAAATAACTTTTATTAAAAAATGAATAATTTCATTAACTTACCTTTTGAATTCTTTTAAAAAATTTAGTTGTTCTTATTTGGGTACAACAAAAATTATATATATTATGTTAAAGACTGGATTTGAATCCCCGGCCCAAAAGGTAATTGGATTCAAGCCCAATAAGCCCAAAATAATAAATTTGTAGAAAGTGGGTCGAATAACTAGGCTCTAATGAATGGAACAACAACTAGACTTGGTTTATAAGACAATCAAACAAAATAAGAGTATGTTCGAATAAGAAAATTTGTCCTCGGCACAGTTCGAAAAGCTCTTGTCTTGTATATATTTGTAAAGTTGTGATTTACAACTATGTTTTATATTGGCTTTATTCCATGACAAAATATGTTGTAATTACTTTATTTCATTTCCTTGTATTTTGTGGGATTTAATTGTATTGGGTTTAGTATCAAGTTGGTGAAGACTCAAGCTTTATTGAAGATCAGTGGATCTCGCGGGTGTGTCGCTGGAAGCTAAGCCGCGAAAGAGTCATGTGAGAAGCACATGACTGGAAGCTAAAGAGTCATGCCAGGCTGTCGTTTTCGCGAGTGTCTCGCGGGTAAGGCCTTCCCGCGAGATAGTCGCGAAACATTCTGCCTGAAGGATTTTAATGAGTGACTTTCTTACCCTTCACCCATACTATATATACCCTCATTACCCACAAATGTGATAGAGGCTATTCAGAGAGAAAAACCCTAGAGAGGTTTTCCAAAACACACACACCCATCTTTTGAGAGAGAGTTACTCATCCTTAGTGAGAAATTATTGTAGTCTCTTCTCCATCCCTCTCCCATTATCATAGCTTGAGAGGAGATTTGTACCCAAACACAACCCACACCTATTCAGAGTGTAAAGAGTGTTTTGGAGTTGCTGGGAAGCATTGAAAGAAGTCAAGGATGGAAGATGCAACATGGAGCTTGTTGCGAGATCCGGAGAACTAAGACAAGACATAGTTCCGAGAAGCCTTGTTGGAGTAAGAGCTTGGAGGGCTTAGGTACATCGGGTAGATTAGGCTTGAAGGGTCTCTTGCTAACCCATGTATCCCAACTGATTGTCTAGTGGATCGATTTCTGCTTGAAAAGCGGCGGAGAGGTTTTTCGCTGAGTTCTTTGGTTTCCTCTTCGAAAACACGCTTGCATTTACACTATTCCGCACTTTGTATTAAGTTAGTGTAAAAACTATCGAGTCGTAACTTTAAATTGGGGGTCTAAATTGCTTTTGTGTTTTCAACACATTTCTAAACTTTCAATATTGAATGATAATGGTTACAAAATTAGTTCAGATTATTACAGTGTTCTCTCTCCCCTTTTTCCTTTTTCTTCCTCCCACTTCTTTTGGCACCTCTCCTACCTTATATACTACGTTTCCCTTTCATCTTCACTATCCACGTATAGGTCAGATTTGCTGGTGTTGATCTTTATCCCATCAACCCCTTCCCAAAGTTCTTAGGTAATAGCAGTAAGGCTGAAAACCACTGTTCAGGTATCACTTCCTCATTAATGCGGCCAAAATGTTAGTTATAGGGCATTTAATGTGGAGGTAGCAACTTTTTCTGGAGATATTTTATGGCCATACTCTTCTCTGTTTATCTTTAGTACTTATTTTCCTCTACGGAATGGTCTAGAAGGTTGCCCTTGTAGGTAAATCACATCTTTGGACCTCGGCGTTGGGTAGTCGAGAAGGAACTCGTCCTCGACAAAGCTTTCTGGACTACGATGACCAACATTGTTCTCTTCACCTATTACCATTGGCCCTTTCGACAGTATTTTCCCATTCTCGGATGATTTCTTATCCTAGGCCTGGGCCTCAGGCCCACCACATATGTGGACGTGTATTCTTGGGCGTTCTGCCCCTACATATTACATTTGTGATTATTCCTATAATAAATGAAACTATAATAAACGAAAATATGATTATAAAATACATTACTCTTTATTAAATTAGTCCAATTTGCAAAAGATAAACTTAATGAAACCAATCTAAAAAAATTATCATACTCAACACGTGGGTCCATGATGAGTTTAATGGAAAATTTAAAAAGTCGGTGTCACCTAGGTCCCTCCTTGTGGTGCTTCCACAGCCTCAGGCAGTTGTAGCTCTCCATCCAAATACCTTACCACTTGCCTCATTGAGGGGCGTGCCTTAGGCTCATTGTTGGAACACATCAAGCCTAGTTTGAGCAACACAACAGCTTCAAGCTCATCAAACTCACCCCCCAATCTTGAATCCACAACTTCAAATATTGCTCCCAGTCTCCATTTCTCCCACACCCAATCCACCAACATGAGCTCCTCAGGCAATGCTTTAAGCTCAATAGGTCTTCTACCACATACCACTTCTAGCAACAAAGCACCAAATGCAAACACATCTGTGCTCTTTGTAGGCTTGCCTGTGCGTGTGAGCTCAGGGGCTAGATAACCCAATGTGCCCACAACCCTTGTAGTGCTTGGATTGGTGCCACGCTCGTATAGTTTAGCAAGACCAAAGTCACTAAGCCGTGCATTTAGCTTAGAATCTAATAAAACATTCCCTGCCTTGATGTCCCTGTGAATCACAGTTTGTTCCCACTCTTCATGTAAATATAAAAGCCCTGAAGCCACACCTTTGATGATATTAAACCTCTGCTCCCAGCTCAGAATTGTTTTAGGCTCATCAAATATGTACTTGTCCAAGCTTCCATTAGGCATAAAGTCATAAACAAGTAACAAATCTGCTCCTCGCCGACACCATCCTAATAATTGAACCAAATTTCTATGTTGAAGCCGACCAATACTAGCAATCTCTGATATGAATTCTTGCAAACCCTGCTTTGATTCATGCGAAATTCTCTTAACTGCAACTTGGTTGTTTGAATTTGACAGTGTCCCTTTATAAACTCGACCAAATCCACCAAACCCAAGCAGCTCCTTGTCTCTAAAACCCCTTGTTGCTTTGTCCAGCTCCTTGTAAGAAAATCTGTGTGGACCAATATCAAGCTCCCAGGCCTCAATCACATCAGCTTTCTTGATTTTCCTGATGAGGCTAAAAGCCAAACCACTCACCAAAATTATCACCAAAGCAGCTGAAACAGAAACACCAACAATTACGCCTGTGTTATTGTTTCTTTTAGACTCTGCTGGGAGTGCAGGGAGTCGATCCAAAGACAAAGATTTAGCTTCTCCATTCATCTTAAAGCTCCAACCCATGATATAGTGAGAGCTAGAGAGCAAACCAGTTGAAGAAGAAAAACCAACATACATAGATTCTTGAAGAATTAGTGAGAGGTCTACGTGAAAAGACAGAAGTGTAGACCTTGGTTTAGTAGATGAAGGTGAAAGTTTCACATCTAATTGATTACTTTGAGAATCATATTCTATCCAAGCCTGAATTACCTGACCACTCTTCAAATTTAGAACTTGGATCGAACTATTAGTAACATCAAAATAAGCAGCCGGGGCAGATTTGTTGGATACTAAGCTATTGATATCAATGCCAACGTGGTTGTCATTGATGTCCCTGAACCCGAAGTCTTGGACAGTGTCAAATTCAACCGCAAATATGTGGTTGGTGAAGTTGCCAAGATCGGTGTTGTTGAGCAGACCAAGATACTGACTTGGTAGAGCCCCTGGAATCTCTTTGGTAGGAGAGATTGTGAAAGCAAGGCCATGGCCTCCAAGCTTAGCATACTTGGGGACCATAGCGAAAGCAAAGGAAGTTGAAAAGGAAAAAGCTTTGCCATCCGTGGAGTTCTTGAATTGGATTGGATTTGAGTAAAAGGCATGGCCTAATAGTCTCTGCGTTTTGTTTGTTAGCTGAAGTACACCATTGTCTTGGATCTGTGCGGCACCATTTAAGCTCAAGTTGCTAGCTACATCTACACCTTTGAACCCACTGAAGAATAGCTCATCAAGTTGAGATTTTGTTGGGTTTGGGAGAAGAACAAAGAAAACCCAGAAGAAAAGTTTGAGTCTTTCTGCCATGGCTGTGAACAGAATTAAGCTGTGTGAACTAGAGGGTGTCCATGTGTTAAGGTATGGGCAGTAGGTGACTTTAATCGTGTGGAAATATATGGAATTTTTTGCATGGGCACATTTTGTTCTTTAGTTGGTTGAAGAATGGAAAGAAAAAGAGAGAGAGAGAGAGAGAGAGATTTTGGTTAGTTTGGTATGTTGGGTTGTGAAAAAGGAATCTGGTTATATATATGGTTTCACATGGAATTACAAATTGCGGTTAAAATTGTTTGAAGGCAACCGACACCACCCCACGCCCGCTAGGACAAACTTGTTTTTATAAGCATTTAAAATGATTCTGCTATGGTTTACTTTAGAGTGTTGGATCAAAGTTTTCCATTTTTCATCTTTGTTCTGTCCGCGATTACAGAACTCTGGTCAATTTATTACCCAAATTTCTAATTAGTGAGGTCCACCTACTATCACAAACCAGTATTGCATCAAGATTGATTGCTGAAATAGAAATAGTAATACCATATAATCTGATAGAGATGGAAGTAACCATGTGCTCACTGCTCAACTTAGGATTTCTGCTTGGTTTTCAACTCAATCCTACTAGATATGTAATTCTCTGGAATGGTATGTTTATCAGAATATACATAGATTGTAAAATCAGAAGTTCGATTGATCAAGAATCCAATGCGTAAATCCTTTTACACACATTTTGTTATGCACGAATGTACACACATTTCATTTTTTACGTTTGTGTAACAAGGTGTCTAATGAATACAATTGTGAAATTGAAGAAAAACAAGTTACACACAAGGTGTGTATATGAATACAATTGTGAAATTGAAGAAAAACTAGATGTTGGGGCAATTCAAGAATCATGTGACAATTGAGTTGACTGAATTGTCAACTGAGACTTTAAGCGATGACTTTATTGAAGGTCACATTTTCTTAACCCAAGTCTAGTCATGATTTTTTTTATTCAGCCAAGTCTTTAACCCGATAAATAAACCAAGTCTTGGTACTTGCTATAAGTATTCAAGCAATTGAGATACTACAAGAGCCGGTGATAATAAATAAACCAAGCCATGATTTGTTATTTACCCCGATAACTGCCAAGCAGTCAAGCACATTTGCATAGCCACCCTTTTTTTTTTTTTTTTTTTAAATTTATTTTAAGAAGATTTATTTGTTTTGTTTTTTTTTTAATTTTTTATTTAAGAAGCTATATTTTTCTAGGAAAATAAAAAATATAAGATTTTTTTATGAAGTCAATTAAAATATAAGATCTGAACACAAAGAATTACTTCTTGTTGGAAAATCTTCAAAAAGTCAACTGCCATATCACATAAATCTATACAAATCTATTCATTAAAATATAAGAGCAACAATATCAGTCCGTCTAAAAATTTCCATCTATTTACATTAAAAATCTACTTTTTCTATTTTACACTACCGCATTTCTAAAATACCTATATCAGTTTATCTATTTTACAAATCTTTTCTAATTAAATAATATTATTTTTTATTTATTATTATTATTTATTAATACCATTCTCTCTCATAAACACCCACGACATTAGCTCTCTCATGTTCCTCCAAAAAAACAAAAAANTGGTGGTGTTGGGTTTGGTGGTTGGGTGGTTATTCTGGCGCACTGGGTTGTTGTAATTGTTGGGGAAGAGAAGTAGTTTGATAGAGGAGAGAGAAAAAAAATAAAAAAATCGTTTACACGTGAACAATAACCGCGTATATATACATGGCTACTGTTCATTACACAGCCGGGTGTATATTTTGCACAATTTTACACCCACTGATGTGAGTGTTTTTTTGGCCAAAATGTGTAAAAAGGGCTCCTTTTTGTATTTTACAAGACTATCCATGGACTGATGTGGATGATCTAAGACCTGAATATAAAGAATTATTTTTTGTTGGTGCATACACAATGATAATGAAAATAATATAAAGAGAAATTGAATAAATACTTTGAATATTATTTATTTGAGATAAAAATATACAATACTATTTGGATTGAGGTGCAACACTCATTCTCTTTGAGAAAATTCAAGCCCTCGGTTGGCTAATTTTTGTAACCTGTCAGTCGCAAAGCTAGGATTTTAATTGAGGGGAGCAAAATTAAAGTAAATATATTTTTAATTTTTTCTATAAAAAAATCGATATAAACCATTGTGAGCAATTGTAATTTTCTTAAAAAATTATACTAACAAATAACAACCAAAGCAGGAGATTAATTTAAATACATAAAGACATTAAAATCAGTTTGTCCAACATTGCTAAATGTAAATATTGAAGCATCTTGGTTTTATGTTGTACTTTTATTATCATCTGGACTTCTTAGAGCATTAGTACTAGTGGTGCTAAAAAGTTATATTGCTAAATTTAACAACTTACACACCAAAAATAGAGCTACAACGGTAGTGCTATTGCTAAATTTTTTTAGCAATGAGCTATAGTAAACTGGTATCAATACCAATTTATTGTAGCTCCAAAGTAAAAAAAATATATATATATATATATATATATATTGGTTTCTCTCTCTTCTTTATTAAATTAATGTTTTCTCTCTCTTTCTCTCTTTTATCTTTCTTCTTCACCGAACCAAACCTAGCACTTGTCTTTCCTTTCATTTTTTTTCTTCTCTAGTCATTTTTTTTTTCCTATTTTTCTTTCTACTTCACCTTTCTTCTCCATCGAACCAGCCCTTCTCTTCTCCCTTCATTTTTTGTCTTTCTTCCTCCAACTCCTTGCCACACATCAGTCACTGTTTGCCAAGCTGCCGTGCAACCCAAGCCTAGTGGTGGTTTTTTTTTAATTTTTTAAATTAGAGTTGTGGGTAGTGGTTGTTGAGGTGGGTTTGTGGTGGTGGTGGTGGTGGTGATGATTGTTGTTGTTGTTTGTGTTTGTTTTTTTTTTTTTTTTTTTTTTTTTTATTTTTTTTTTTTAAAATCAAAGTTGTGGGTGGTGGTAGTTGTGGTTGTGGTTGTTGTTTATTGTAGTGAATATATTATTTTATTGTGTTGAATGTTAAAATAAAACAACTGATGTTGCGTGTTTTGTAAAATGAAGTGGTAAATTAGATAAAATAGCTTTTTGTGGCGCCAAATTGCTAAATTTTTGGCACCACCAATGCTGATGCTTTTAGAAGTCAAATCTTGCCATGAGGGAAGCTTTTCTATTTGTGGCCTTACTAATTTATGGTGTATTAAGTATGTTCTATGCAACTGTTTAACTTTTGTAATGCAATGTTTTCTCTATTTGATGCTTCCATTTCCATTCCTTCCTACTTCGTAGTTAGGATAGTTGTTTTTCAGCTACCATTGTATTTTTCAACTTTCATAATATAGTGATAGTATGACACATCAAATTATTCATATTTAGGGATTCGAGTCATGTAATATAATTTTTCATTTTCCCGGTTTTGTTCTTTAATATGGTCAATTGCTGCTTGATTAGTGCAGCAATTGATATGCATTTATATGGACTCAATAATTATATATCATACTGTTTTTTTTTTTTCTCACTACAAATGCTTTGGTGTAGAGCCACAAACAATTGAAATTTCTTAAATAAAAAATAAAAATAAAAAAGGTAAAATTAAGATAAACATCCAAAGTGCCGTGAATAGTGACATGCTAAATCCTAGGAGAAGATAAAAGTTTTTTAAAACAATAGTGAAGTCAGTTTTGGTTTAAAAGTGGAATAATGTGTCCTAAATGCCTCTATGCCATGAAAATTTTCCACTTTCTTTGGTGTTAAAGTTATTTTCTTGTTTAAGTAGAAATTGTTTTTTTGTTTTTTTTTTTTCTTTAGGTCAGAGGGGGCAAAGCATTTAAGGATTTCTATATATTAGTATTCATGAGCTTTTTTAGGAGTAGTCAAGGGCAGTTGCCCCCTCTCAGCCCCCCTAGCTTCGCCCTTGTAACCGGTGCAGACCTTCTTTGACTTGTCTCTCCCATGACACAAAATGCTTGTTATTGTTGTATTTTTTAGATCGTTATAACGTTGTAACTTGTAATGGGTTTGAATGAGTCTATTTATAGGCTCAATGTTCTTCATAAAATTGATTACCCAAATTAATTTGATTAATTAGGTTTATAATTTTGATGTGGTGGGTGTTATAAGATTAATTGCTAGATATAATGCTGGGCTGGAGTTGCACAATTAAATGGATCAAATAAGGAGTTTCTGAAAATAAATAAGTCCAACGGCTAGTCCATTAAATAGGTGAATGGCTATTCATTTTCCATAATAAAAAAAGGTCATTTACTTACCAATGGACATGGAAATAATTCTTAATGTATCTAGCCCAAGATCCACTCCAATAAATATTAGCTCATTAATCACCACAATTAAAAAGAATAAATGAGTTTCTCTCATTTTCAATGTGAGATTAAACATTTCACCAACTCCTTATTTTCCATATTAACTTTTATATCTTTATATTTATGTTGTAATATTAATCTATTTTAATTAGATAATATTAAAATGCTACAATATTCCCCCACTCATTTTAATATTAAATTTTTGTTAAAGAGAGATTACCACACAAAGACGGGTTACTATGCGTTATGAAGGTGCACTATGCATTGAACCTTCACTTAATAAAACAGCAAACTCAAATAGAAAGTAATGGAAGATGAAAATGTAAAAGAAAGGGGGACAGGTTGGAGAAAGTTGGTAATGAGAAAACTAGAGGTTCATCCAACCTTAAAGTTTCTTCAATAAAAGAAGTGACTGTTTCTTTTCCATGGCAGCTGTTTTACCCCTTTATGATGTCTATCATCTCAACACATAAGTGCACGTTTGTTGCTGTTGGCTCCAATTTTGTTTTAATGGCGCATCATGTATGTAATCTTCACTTGGACTTTGATTGACGTTTTAAAGCTGAAGATGAAAAGGCTTATTGAACGGACTCTACACCTACAGTGATTTTTGAACCCAAGTTGTATTAAAAAGCGCAATGCTACTTTAAAATGTAATACTGCAATATCATAGTTCCTTAATTTTAAGTTTTAACAAAGCAAGTCCTATAAAAAAAAAAAAAAAAAAAACAAAGCAAGGGAAATTGAGATTTCCTTTTTTACTTCATTTTGGAGCTCTTTGTTATGATTGGCATGCTTTCTGAGGCCAAAATCAAGGTTATGAATGGCAAGTTTAAAACGAAGAAAAAACCACGCAAGTGTTCTCAAGCATATTCTTCGAAAGAAATGTTAAAAGAGTTGTTGGGCTCTATCAAGAATATAATTCAAAGATTGTATATATTTCAACTATATTCTCATTTTCTACTTTTGTACTAAACCCTACGTTACAATTTGATCCAAAGTCACAGATATGTTGTTTTGTAAGTTGTAACCAAAAAAAAAAAAAAGATATTGGATCAATAATTGCAAAATTGACTATCATCTCCATCACACCCCAAATTTTCGAATTTTGGAAGACAAGAAGTTTTTTAGATTTCTTTTGATTAGAAACTGGCTCCCATAATCTTAGAAACTGTTAGGTTCTAAAGATTTAGAATTTATGTATTTAGAACTCTAATGTGTAGTGTTGGCAAACCATGATCAAA
This sequence comes from Quercus suber, assembly GCF_002906115.3. NCBI lineage: Eukaryota > Viridiplantae > Streptophyta > Magnoliopsida > Fagales > Fagaceae > Quercus > Quercus suber. The sequence goes on from NW_027069572.1 coordinate 921,591, forward strand.
ACAGGTTGTTTAGTCTTGTTTAGGCTTGCTCAAAGTATGTTTATTTGTAAAACTGGAATCGAGTGAGTGCAGATTTATTGGACTAAATCTGTAAGGCTCGATCGATCGAAAATTAGACTCGATCGATCGAACCACGTACAGATTTATTTTTCTGCAGAGTTCCAGTTCAACCCAAACTCTATTTAAACGTCTTGGGGTTCAAGTAAAACACTTCTATATATAAGGAAAACTCTAGAACGTTTTTGGGACTTCTGAGAGAGAGATTAGAGTGCCTCTTGTGCCTCCTTTTTTTTTAGGGTTTTGTACCCAAACCTCTCTAAGTCTTTGTTACTCATATTTGCTGTTTATGTGAATCTCTTGTGAGATCTTAGAGGAGCTTTCCTTCACATAAACTTAGGGTTTTCAAGGTAGAGATATTTCTACATCTTGATGATCAACAAGGTTGCTGCCATTGAAGATTAAAAGAAAAGCAAGCGGGGAGCTTGTAGCTGATTGAAGAATTCAAGAAAAAGTAGTCCGTGGATTCGGAGCCTGCGCGTGGTCGTGTCAGGAAGTTCTACTGGTGGGTAGCATTAGGAAGTCGAGCGGGAGCTTGTAGTCCTTTTGTACGAACTTCAATTCTTTCATAATGAATTCAGGTTAGCCTTGAGGATCGGTGGGTCAAATCCTCCCCAGGTTTTTACCGTGTGTTGGTATTCCTTGTGATATCTTGTGTTATTTATTTTCCGCTGCNACAAGAAGTTTTTTAGATTTCTTTTGATTAGAAACTGGCTCCCATAATCTTAGATTGAGAATTTCTGTGATGTCAATAATAACCAAAAAAAAAAAAAAAAAAAACTAATAATAAAGAAAATTGCAAGAAAAATACTAGGCTTTTTTTGGTTATTTTCTAGTGATTTCCTTGTTTAGGGGTATTTTGGTCATTTTCTTTTAATTTTAGGGCGTATTTAGGTAATTTTATATGCTTTGGGGGTGATGGTATTTTGGTCATTTAGAAAGTTAAGGGTATTTTGGTCATCTTCAAGGTTTAGGGGATATTTTGGTCAATTTTCAAGTTTAAGGGGTACTTCGGTAATTTTAGTGGGTATTTTGGTCATTTTCTAGATTTTGGAGTATGTTAGTCATTTTCTAGGTTTTATAGTATTTTGGTCATTTTGAGGTTTTGTGGGTATTTTGGTCATTTTAGAGGTTTTAAAAGCATTTTGATAATTTTTATAATTCAATGGATTTTAGTCATTTAGAAATTTTAGGAGTATTTTTGTTATATATATAAATTAGACACGGCAAAACAGATTGAAATTTGCGAACCCAACTCGACCACGAATTTTTTGACACAAATAAAATGGGTACACTCATGACACGACCTATTTTTATGGGTTAACCCAACTCGACCTAGTTAACCTATTACCCGGCCTGTTTTTTAAAACTTTTTTTTTTGGGTAAAAAAAATAATAAAATTAAGACGTAGTTTATTTGCTTGTTTGTTGTGGGCTTTACACTGCACAACCTAAACTCAATTAACATATATAAAGCATGTGTTTTTTTTCCCCTTGAAAACATCAATTTTTAAAAACATTTTTTTGGATGACTCCATTAAATAAAAAAACATGTATTTATATTTAACTCCATTCAAGGCGTCAAGAAAATAGTTGAGACTTTTATCTAGTTACATGCACACGAATTGGTGATTGTATGCAATAAGTAAAGATTGAGACATTTCTCTTGCTTGAATAACGCGATAAATAAAGATTTTTAAATATCAAATGACAAAGTACATACCAAGAATATCTAGTTGCGGTAAACTTAAAAACATATATTTGAAATTATAAACATGTATGAGAAGTATTCATAAATGTGAAAAGAGTAAAACTTTCTTTTTTTTTTTTTTTTGAGAAGAGCAAAGCTGAAGTATAACAATGAAATTGATATAAATTATAAATGTTTAGGTTTAATTTTTAATATTCTATAGTCAAAATAAAAAATAATATTTTCTAGAGTATATATTACTTAACAATAATATGATACTTATAAAAGAGATCATATATAAATAAGTAAACAATTAAACTTAGATGTATATTCCCAAATCGAAATAGAGTGCCAACCATAGTGCATCTAAAATTAAACACAACTATTAGATTATTTTTTCAATATTTTAAATTTTTTATATATTTTTATTCTTTGTCAAATTAGCTATCCAATTAGGCATTTGTAATTTTGTTTTATACTTTGGGGTGTTGATATTTGTGGGTTCTTTCTTTGGACAGAGCCCAAGCCTAATAGTCTGAAGAGGATCTTGGGCCTCTAAAGGATAGTGTAAATAGCTGGTGGACTGGGCTTGACTCACCACGGCTTTGTTGAGCCGTTTACGAGCCAATTTGTGCACAAGACATGGGTCCATAACACAAATATACATAAACAAATAACTAAGGAATAGCAAAGGAACTAAAAAATAGTGCACATAAAAGGAACGTTAGGGATCCTCAAAATAGAGTGAGATTAAATTTTCATTATTTCAAGTATTTGAATACATTGAGTCCTACTCTACTGAGATATATCACAAGGTTCAATAAAGTTCAAAAATCACAGACTTAGATAGCTCTCTTTAGGCTTCCAAGACTTATAAGGTTTGAATCCCTTTGAATTCAAGTGTGTCATCCAATATTTCCGTAGGATCCCTCACAGTATCTCACTTTTTTACTGTATTTCAAGCTTATAGCTCTCTTTTTGTATTTTTTTCTAGTGTATTAAGTGCTTTTTTGCTGAATGCCTTTTGGTTGGAGCTTCACCCCCTTTTATAGTGCCACTTCTAGGGTTTTTTCCCATGCCATTGATCCACTCTCTTGGTGCTCTAGATATCAGAATCAATGTTATGTTTGTAATATTGGTGGTTGGTCATTTCCTCTTTCTCTCATTATTTCCTCTTTTGAGGTTTGGCAACCTAAAAGTCCCCAGCTGACCTTCCTTTTATAGGAGATCCTGTTTGAGTAATCCTAGATGATCTTCCCAAGTCAAGGCTTCTCATCATTTTCCCAAAATCTTTAAAAAGACATCTTAGAGTTCTAGCTGCTTCACATTTTGTCTCTTTCCTTTAAATGGGTAGATTTCTCATTGCCAATGATGAAAGGTAGAAAAGCTCCCAACCACCTTCCTTCTTAGTTTCCCCTTCCTACTTTACCCGAGGTACTAGGCTCTTTCATTCGGTGTTGACTCCTAAGCCATCATCTATTCCTAAAGCTTTCTTTTGGATTGTGGGCGGCTAATGAGACATGACCTCCTTCGTTCCTTGTGCCCATGGGCATGCCCTCTTGAACTATTTAAATTCCACCTAATTTTCCCTTGCATTTCCTGAGGATCCCCCCTGTCTCTGGTGGATCCTATGCAACTTGGCCCAGCTCCTACCTGCCTCCCTTTTGGGCTTCCTTGGGCACCATCTTTTGCTTAAGCCCATGACCCATGTTTCCCTTTGTGCCTCTTTTTTCTTCCTAAGGCCCAATACTTTATTCTTTTCTCTCCATGGACCGGGCTCCTTGCTTCTTTATTTATTTATTTTTTTTTAGGGCAAAGCCTTTCTTCTTCATGGGCTGGGCCTCTCTTACTTTTAAGGTCCTGTTCCTTATTGTAATTTTAAACCTCAACAATATTGTGTAGTAATGCAACTTGTGTGTTTGTTTTAATTATATTTTCAAATGATAGACTAGACTCCTTTGTGTTTGTTCTATTTATTTTGATTAACAATGTTAGGATTTGTATAATTTTATAATTATTGAACAAGTATTAATTTGTTGAGATGAACTCTTTCTTGATACGAGTGATGAATTCAAACTAATGCACTTCACACTATGGAATTTGCTACATGACTTAACAAGTGGCAAATACATTTTTTTTGATAACCAAGTGGCAAATACATGTTTTTAAAAAAATTCATGTGGAAATACGAGTCGACCTGCTTAATCTGACTTGACTTGTTTCTAACTCGATGAAAATTATATGTTTTTTTTTTTAATTTTTTATTTGAACCCGTTTTCAACCTGAACTTGACCTAACCCAACCCAACTCACTTGGTTTGCTCTCTCTCTCTCTCTCTCTCTCTCTCTCTCTCTCTCTCTCTCTCTCTCTCTCTCTCTATATATATATATATATTAGTACTATTATTATTAAGTATGAGTCACCAAAAACCACCCAATTGCCAACCCTGGACTTTAAAATTAACAAGTGACAAGCCACCCCACTAATTTTACAAGTGACAAGTTGACTATAGGGCTTAATTTATTACATTCAAAAAAGTGGAGGTATAATTTATTATTTTATTAAAGTTTAGATCTTGATTTCTTACCACCCAAAAATATAGGGTTTAAAATGAAAATTTTCCCAAATGGTAGAATAGCTATGAAACTCTGTTAAAGATATCCAAAGAAAGTCAATCAGAAAGGAAGAGTCTCATAAAAAAAGAAGGAAAGAGAGAGAGAGAGAAGAGAGAGAGAGAGAGAGAGAGAGAGAGAGGGTAGGTAGATTGAGAAAAGCAGAGCGGGTAACATCCATCCTCCATGTTCCTCTCTCTCCCGTCTCCATTGAGAAGAATCCTAGTAAAGCACGTGAAACTATCGAATTCTTTATTAGCACTTATAATTCAGCAACTACTGTTACAAAACTACTTTACGAATCCCTCAATTACGCTGACTTCACTCTCTGCCTCTGTCTCTGTCTCTCTCGTTTCTTTTGTGGGGGAGGCCAATCTGTTTCTGCTGCTGCATCATATCCATTTGCATAGGAAATGTGTCCCCATTCAGATCTTCTCTCACAAATCACAGCAATGGTGAGCCCATTTTCATTCATTCTATAAGATTTTGTTTTTTTCTGAATTGTTTTTGAATCTGATTAGTTTTCGCTTTCTGGGTATGTTAAATCTTTAAGAGTTTTCTGGTTTTGAAGAGATTTTGGAAGTCTTCACTACGTGTTTGATGAAATGGTTAGTACAAATACAATACAAGTCAAGTATGTTTGCAGGCCGATTAGAGATGGCAAGCACATTTGGGCAAATGACTAAGATTTAGTATGGAGATTGATAAATTAGGAAAAACCCCATTAATAATAGACGCAGAGAGAGAGAGAGAAAAAAAGAGATGTGATACTAGATGCTGACAATTTGATCTTAGGTTGAGATGGGATTTGTAGCAATATGCAAGATTTTTTATAATTTGATAGTTGGGGTTGTTGTGGGGGAGGGGGGATTTGAACCTTGAACGTCTCCTTTGGAAACACTAGGAGGTGTCAGTTGAGCTACAAGGCTCTTGGCATATATGCAAGAGATACTTGATAGTTGTATATTGAATCTTAATCAAGTAATTGCAGGAGGCACTCAAGCAAGGGCATGTAGTGAATCTAACTAAATTTGCTAGCATAGCATGTTTAATGATTGGCAAATTTTGTGAGTCTAGTGCTTCAACCAATATTAGAATATTGATTTATTGTGCATTGAGTGTGCCTTTGCCAAGTAAGGAAATGTTAAAAGAGTCTTGTCTCATGAGAAAAGGCAGAGGGAGCTAGTTTCAGAATGTGTTAAGCTGCTGCCAGCCTGCCACTGCCACAGTCTTGGATAGATGCATTTCCCTTCATGTTTTTTTTTTAAATTCCTGGTTTTGTTTAATTGCTATGCTTTTTCATATTTTTGTTTTTTGAGAGAGGGGGAGGGGGGTGGGGGGGTGAGGGGATGGGGTGGGAGAGGTGGTGAGGGTTGTATATATTCCTTGGAATGGGAAGTCCTTGGTCAGGGTTGTGTATTTGTTGATTTTGAAGCTTTTTAATGTTGATCAGCATATATCCTATAAATATAACTTTTCAACGTTTAATTTCTTATGTGATGGCTTCTTCACCATACAACCAATCTGAATTCATGACCAATGTTATAGTATGGGTGAAACTAGATCTCAGGGCCTTTTACTTTGTCTGCATAACCTTTTTAATTTTTTGACAAGTTTCTGCATAACATTGTTCTTGTTTATTATCACTTTACCATTTCTAGGCTTTGACGTTGTTGTCCATTTACTGAGCTTATATTATGCTTTCATATCTCAAGGTTGAACAAATTTCTTTGTTGAATAGCTTATCAAATATTCTTCTGGCATTTTTTTTCAATCCTGTTGCTCTTCTCCCTAGTATTTCTGGTGGAACCCATATTTCTGATTGAATGCCTTTATGTCTGTCTCCAATTTAGCAGATCTGTTGCGCACACACTGATTTATGACTCTTGACTGAGAAACACTAGATCCTTTAGTCATCTATTGGTGATAGCACTTATCATCATCTGATTCTTGGGATCTTGATCTACATATTTATGGCCATCTGTTAGAGTGAGATAAATGGGATTGTTACAATCAAAAGCTTTTCTTTGGATTTTCATTAAGAGATTACCTACTAGTACAAGTAGTGGGTTTCTCTAATCCATATTTTCCTGGTATCTTGTAAAACAATTTTATGTAGAGTTTTGGCTATTTGTGAATAGATTTCTGTTTATATTTCTTGCAAGTTAGTCATGTTTTTCTCTTTTGTTAATTTACTCCTGTTGACAAGTATGAGCTATATTTATTGAGTTTTCTTCTAATATGTGATAGGCATGAAGCTGTTGCTGTCTTAGCTGGAACCACTGGTAGTAGATACAAAGCTGTTTTTAGACTGGCTCATTTGAAGACAATTGACTGAGTAAATATCTAGACAAAACTAAAGGTGAAGTATGAGGATGATGACGTTTCCAAAACGTTACTTGATTGTCATTTTAACCTTCATCAGCACATCTGTTTGCTATATAGAACGTGTGGGCTTCTCTATTGCATATACAATTGCTGCTGATGCTGCTGGGGTAAACCAATCAACTAAAGGAACTGTACTGGCTTCATTCTATTGTGGATATGCGTGTTCTCAGGTGCCTGGTGGATGGGCAGCTCAGAAAATTGGGGAAGGAAGGTCCTCCTCATTTCTTTGTGTTATGGTCATTGACTTGTGCATTAGTCCCACTAGACCCTAATCGAGTTACAGTTTTAGTGATTGCTCGCTTGCTTGTTGGTGTGGCACAAGGCTTCATCTTCCCCTCCATCCACACAGTGCTAGCACAGTGGGTTCCACCCCATGAAAGATCTAGATCTGTTTCTCTAACTATGTCTGGTATGTACCTTGGTGCAGCTACGGGAATGCTTTTCCTTCCAAGCTTGGTAAAGTATAGGGGACCCCAATCCGTATTTCTTGTTGAGGCGGCACTAGGTGCCATGTGGTGCATGCTTTGGTTCAAGTATGCTAGTGACCCTCCTCGTTCTGAACATCCAAAAGCCACTGCCTCTGTTTTGGTGAATCTTTGTTGCCAGTTAAAGGAAGCCAGAAAATGAAAGTGGAGAATGGAGGAATTTCTGCCAAAACTGCCAACATACCATGGAAAAAAATTTTACTCAGCTTGCCAGTTTGGGCAATTGTGGTAAATAATTTCACCTTCCATTATGGTTTGTACGTGTTGATGAATTGGCTGCCAACATACTTTGAGAAAGGGCTGCAGCTTAGTCTTCAGGAGATGGGATCATCTAAAATGATGCCTTATTTTAACATGTTTATATTTTCAAATATTGGCGGGGTAGTTGCTGATCACTTAATCACCAAGAGAATCTTGTCTGTGACGAGAATTAGGAAGTTGTTGAACACTGTAGGGTTCTTAGTTGCTTCTCTTGCATTCATATTACTTCCTCTCTTCAGAACTTCCAGTGGGGCTGTGTTTTGTTCTTCTGTGGCTCTTGGTTTCTTGGCACTAGGAAGAGCTGGGTTTGCAGTGAACCACATGGATATTGCTCCGAGATATGCAGGGATTGTTATGGGAGTTTCTAATACTGCTGGTACCTTTGCTGGCATTATTGGGTTCGTTTCACTGGCTGGCTTCTTGAATGTGCAAAAACTGCCAATCCAGATCTTTCAAGTCCAGAGAGCTGGAAATTAGTGTTTTACATACCAGGGTTTCAATGCATCTTTAGTTGTCTGGTGTTCTTATTGTTTTCCACTGCGGAGAGAATTTTTGACTGAGTTAATCTTGTTCCATGTCAAGATCACTCTGTCACGGTTGAGATTCAATTTACAATTATCTGCTGATTAGCCTTATGTGGGTTGTCAAGCGTATCATTCTTTTGCAGGAAGGGTGTGTAAGATTACCAACAGTCTATAAAAGAATTTAAAAGGTAGTGTAGCCACAGGATAGATATTGAAAAATATTCTTTAATTTTCAATGTGAAGAATCTGTAACTTATTCGCTTGTTTTTTCAATCATTATGCAATAATCCAGCAAATTTTCATTTGGCTTATGAAACATTGCATCTTTGTGACATGTTCAGCTGTAATTTTATCGACTCCGCAGAAAATAAGGTATTAGATCTCTGTGACCGTATGTCGAGGGCTTGTTGCTTCTAGAAAATAAGGTATTAGCTTGTTTTTTATTTTATTTTTTCTTGAAGCAACAAACTGTAGAATGATCCAAACTAATGTGATCAGGAGGTTTTTCGAAATTTGTGGCTGCTAAAATAAAGCATGCTACTGATTGAGAGGCACAGGAAAATTTCCAAGAACCATGCTGGACGAATTGAGAATTTTAATTTGTTTTTCTGCTGCAAACTTCTTTAGCCTGTGAGATCATTTACTAATAATCAATTTTAGTTGGCTGCGTCAATATCTTAAAAGTACTCCTAGATTTGCAGTCATCATAAGGGAATAAAAAAAGAAATGCATAATTTTATATATATATATATATATATTTGGTCTATAGAATTAGAGAGTGAAATCTGTTGCATTGGCAAAGTTGTGAACGGACTTCTTTTCTTCTTTTGAGCTTTCTGATAATCCACTGCCTGTGTTGAAGAACATGCTTTGCCTTTTGTTTTTTTTAATAGTACAAGGCTAAAGAATAGTCCGCTCTGTGGTCACCGCGCGGCTGCGTATGCTCGCCCATGATAAGGCAACCAACACATGTAATAGACTTATTTCTATTTTTATTAATTCATATATTTAACCCTTTCTATAAAAGAGGAAAAAAAGTCAAACATGTATATTTATAACTTTATATCGAAATGGAAAGTAAAATGACACAAATAGGCAACTCTCTTTTGAACACTTATGTTTAGTAATTGTTTTTTCCTTTTATTTCCTGTTTTCAAAAATAATTTTCTATTTTTGAAATTAAAAAACTTGTTTAGCAACTCAAAATGGATAGAAAACAAAAACTGTTCTCAAAACTCAATTTGTGAAGAAAATTGTAAACATGCAAAAGACTATTTTCAGTTTCTAATTTTCAAAAGTCAATGAAAATACACATTTAATTTAATGAATTTGTCTCATTTAATGAGTTAACATTAGAGTTCAAATCTTAGTAACAACATATTTTAGTATTTTTTTTTTCTTTAAAAACTACCACCTCTATCCTGCTTTTTTTGTCATCTATTCTATTTTGAGATGTCCCAAAATGTTGTCTTGTTTTTAAAAATAAAATTCATTAATTTACTAATGTTCCTATTATACCCTTATTAATTTACTAATTTAATTTTTTGATAATTTTTTTTAAGGGTAGTTTTGGAAACTTATATATTTTTAAAAGGTAGACAAAATAATAAATAATGTTCTCATAAAAAGTTTGACTTTTTAAACAGGACAAAAAAAGTGGGATGGAGGGAGTATTTTTTTTTTTTTTTTTAAATTTCAACTTACCAAACATGTTTTTGATTTCAAAAATACAAGAAAATTATTTTTTCTTTATATTCCCAAAAACATTTATTTTTTTTTTTTTTTTTTTAATAGTAAAAGGCTAAAGAATAGTTCGCTCTGTGGTCACCGCGCGGCTGCGTATGCTCGCCCTTGATAAGGCAACCAACACATGTAATAGACTTATTTCTATTTTTATTAATTCATATATTTAACCCTTTCTATAAAAGAGGAAAAAAGTCAAACATGTATATTTATAACTTTATATCGAAATAGAAAGTAAAATGACACACATAGGCAGCTCTCTTTTGAACACTTATGTTTGGTAAATGTTTTTTCTTCTTTTTTTCTGTTTTCAAAAATAATTTTCTATTTTTGAAACTAAAAAATTTGTTTGGCAACTCAAAATGGACAGAAAATAAAAACTGTTCTCAAAACTCAATTTGTGAAGAAAATTGAAAACATGCAAAAGACTGTTTTCAATTTCTAATTTTCAAAAGTCAATGAAAATACACATTTAATTTAATGAATTTGACTCATTTAATGAGTTAACATTAGAGTTCAAATCTTAGTAACAACATATTTTAGTATTTTTTATTTTTTTTCTTTAAAAACTACTCCCTCTGTCCCGCTTTTTTTTGTCATCTATTCCATTTTGAGATGTCCCAAAATATTGTCTTGTTTTTAAAAATAAGTAATTAATTTACTAATGTTTTTATTATAACTTTATTAATTTACTAATTCAATTTTTTGATAAATTTTTTTAAGGGTAGTTTTGGAAACTTATACATTTTTAAAAGGTAGATAAGACAATTTTAAAAGGTAGATAAGACAATAAATGATATTCTCATAAAAAAGTTCGATTTTTCAAACAGGATAAAAAAAGTGGGACGGAAAGAGTATTTTTTATTTTATTTTTTAATTTCAACTTACCAAACATGTTTTTGATTTCAAAAATACAAGAAATTTTTTTTATATTCCTAAAAACAATTTTTTTTTTTGAGAATAGAAAACAAAAACAGTTAAATTTTTTTATTAAAAAAAAATTATGATAATTGTTAATATAAATTTAACAAGACACATAAAGAATTTGAGTTTTAGAAATTTTATTTAAATCAAAACACTTTGGATATTTTGAATTTGAAATAGCATTGTTGCACATTGTAGTCAGGTTGGTCATAAAATCACCTAACTTGCCAAAAAAAAAAATTATATACATAATTATATTTAAATTAACAAGTTTTGTCTAATCTTAAAAAAATATTGACCACCGACTTAATAATCTAAAGAATTTAAGTTTAATAAAGGCAAAAATACAAAATTTACTCTCTAAGTTTCAGAAATTTTCATTTTAACCCTATAAGTTTGGATTTTGTCATTTCAATTCTCTAAATATCATTCATTTCTAATTAAGTCTTCTGCTGTTAGTTTCTGCCGTTAACTTTTATTTATTTTATTTTTTTCTTAAATTTAGAAAAAAATTTAATAAAAAAAGAAAAAGAAAGCCAATAACCTTAAGAGAAGAACGAAAATATATGATAGGGGTTTGCAATGTTGTCTTCATGGGAAGTTGGACATGCAAGACTCAAATAAATCACTTCGAGACCTAAATATTGCCGGAGAGACATGATGCTTTCGCTGCCAGTGAGAAGACTTGACCTTTCCGTTCGTACTTAATTACGCTGATGTCATGAGAGAGGAGGCGTTGAAGAGAGAGAGAAGAAGGAGACCTTGAAACTCATTGCTAAGAAGAAGAAGAAGCAGCAAGAAGAAGAGGAAGTCGCTCCCGAAAAGCTGCCCATGGATTCTTCAGCAGTGGCTCCCAAGAGAAGGAACTGGTGGGACCAATCGCTGGATGTTGGCAGTGCTACCAGCTTGCTAAGAAGGCCAAGACTACATCTACATCGGATTGGGACTTAACTGATACCACTCCTGGCGTTGGGTCTTGCATGTCCAATTTCCCATGAAGACATTGCAAACAACTTCTCAGGTATTGGCTCTCTCTCTCTCTCTTTAATTATTATTATTTTTTTCAAAAATTAAGAAATAAATATAAAAAATTAAAAATTAAATATAAAAAATAAAAGTTAACGGCTAAACTAACAGCACATTAAGGGAGGACTTAATTGAGAGGAAATGAAACTTAAGTCTAAAATAACAAAATCCAAACTTACAGAATTGAAATGAAAAATGGTGGAGCTTAGAAGTGAGTTTTACCATTTGACCTGTAATAAAAATAAGAGTTGAAGCTAATGGATCTCATAGTTGAATTTAGGTTTACGGGCTTGGGTCGTGAGCTAGACCACATTGAAGCTAATGGATCTCATTATTTCCGATGCAATTGGATTTACTAATTCGCAATTTTGGGCCTTTGTGATTTACGTTCTTGAAGCCCGCAGAAAAGATGGTCATGAACATTGACTAAGTTCAATTATGCTATGTAAACTTTTAAAAGCTTGAATTTTTTACACTAGCACTATAAATTCATAATATATATAGTTTTTTTTTTTCTTTGGGTAAAAGGGAAAATATATTAAAGAAAAACAAGTGGCTAAGGCCATCGATTACATAAACGGTTTTGGGTCAGGTCCAAAATATCAGAAAGCAAAAGGGGAACAACATTTAGGGAAGGGGAGTAAAAAACAATAAAATTACAATTCATATTAGCTCCCATTCTAGCTAGAGAATCAGCAAACTTATTTGTCTCTAGGAAGTAGCTAGTTCAGAACAAATTGGGGAATCAACTTCATGAGTTCCTTGCAATCAACAGCGAGGAGAGATCTCCATTAGAATCGGAATTTTTTGACAGTAATGCAATAACAGACATGGCATCTACTTCAATTTCAATAGCAGGGATGGAGATCATGACAAAACATAAGCCTATCATTTAGAGACAAATAGTCATTTTACCTAATTCATTAAATCCGACTCTTACAATTCTGCATTAATTCTGCATTGAAGTTAATCTTATGCAAAAAATTGAAATTTTTTTCTTAATTCCTACCTTCACCATTTCTTTTCAAATCCATCCATATTTATCCAAAGCATTTAAAATAATAAATGTATACAAATTCTTTGAACTTTATTAATACATTGAAATAAATGCACTTACCATTAGTTAATAGTTTGACATAAATTCTAAACTTTGATAAGATGTAAGCTTAAATGAAAAGAATGTCATAGAGAAAGAACCTCATGCTCCCTCACATGAGGTTTCTGATTTGGAACCCTATTCCCTCTCCTTTATGCATGTGTGTGTTTGTTTCTAAGAAAAAAAAAAGGATTTTGATTGCGTTTCAACTTTAATATAATACATATAATTCTATGAGTTCATTATCAAAATCATGCAAGACACAAATTAGCATCTAATTTATTTTAAAATTTAGGGGCCACAAACTGATAGTATCAATTTAATATGTATACAAATAAAGTCAAGTGACACAAAAATTTTCACTACTGTTTTACATAATAGTTAAATTATTTAAATTGATGCATAAAAACTGTATGTTGTAGTTGGATCATGTGGAAATAATGTTGCATCACTAATAACTTAACAACTAAAGTTATGAAGAAATGTCGTGCTCCTAACATGATTGTTGTTCTTTTTACAAACAATTTTTGCAAATACACCTTGCAAGTTCCAACAATTTCTCAATTATCTCTGTTTTTTTTCATGTAAATAACGTTTCATCTCTTTCCCATCTTCTTCACTCAAACCCGAGAGAGTGAGAGATGAGGATTGAACTTCACCAATTATACAGGATAGATACATCAGCCTTCACCTAAACCATTTGATCAATCTTGCTCTCCTCCCGATATCCACATATCACCTTCATCTTCATCCCTTCCTCCATTAATGGCCATGATCTACTATCATCTCTCCTGGACTGGAAGTCCAATATCAAATACAGCTCCACAATTTGGATTTGCAATTCCTCAAGTACAGGTAGCTTCACCTGGTCTTGTAATATTTTAGTAGTACAAAACACCAGTTTTTAGTGGGAATGTGTAAGGTTGAAATTTATCAACCATCTTGTTGGCTTTATTTCGTGCCAATTTACTTGTAATTTAGTACTTAGTAACCCTGTATTTAGGTGGGATTATTGTAAGGGTAGCGTGTGAGAAGATGTGAAGAAAAACTCAAGTATGTGCAAAGAAGCAGAGCTTCGTGGTTAGGACTCGCGGGTGGCTCGGGGCTACAAGCCGCCAAATGTAGGCACGTGAGATGCACACATAGAAGCTGAAAGGTTGCGCCAGCTATCGTACTATAGGACAAAAGTCCCAGGCTGGCCAGGCCGTTACGCCACGACTTGAACTTGCGACTTGGACAAGCCGCGAGACCAAGCCGCCAATTTACCCTGTTTGGCAAAAACTGTCTCTTCGTATTCCTTTCTCACCCTACTATATATAGACCATTATACCCACGATTTTAAGAGAGCTTCTAGAGAGAATTTTTTTGAGAGAAACTCTAGAGAAAAACAAGATTGCCTCATCCCCAATCTTTACCTTAGAGACTCTACAAATTCCTCTACTTTCTTCCTCTCCTTTGTTACATCCTTGAGAGGCCATTGACCAAATCCTTATCTCACTACACCCACGTCTGTGAGAAGGTTCATTTGGTACTAAGGGAAGCAGTTTGGAAGGAACCAATATACATTGGTTGATGCTATGGTATAGTAGCAGAATCCGGGAAGCTAAAGAAGAAATAGGTTCGGCGTAACCTCGTTGGAGTCAGAAGCTTGGAGGGCTTAGGTACTTGGGTAGATTAGGCTTGGAGGGTCCTCTGTTGTTCATGTATCCCAACTATATTCTTTAGTGAATTATTTACCGCTTAGAGGACGGTAAAGAGGTTTTACGCCGAGGGCTTCGGTTTTCTCTTCGATAACACATCGCGTGTTGTCCGTGTGTTTGCATCTTCCTTCCTTTATCTTTGCCTTATATTTACTGCTGTGGATGTGTTTATATTTGGCTTAGATTAGTTTTTAATTCTGTGATTGGCTTATGTTCATGTTCCGCACATTAACTATTTGATTATAAGTTTGAATTGATATTTTATAATTTGGGGTCCAAACGTTCAAGGGTATTTTATACACATTTTGAACTTTCAATTGGTATCAGAGCGAGTACACTTGTTGTGATTTAAATACCTGAGTGTGATCCTTGACCTCTTGTTGAGATGGATAGGTCTCAATCTCTCAATGTTCCACCATTTTTTGATGGTAACAATTATGCCTTCTGGAAAGTTAGAATAAAAGCATTTCTATGCTCTATTGATGACATTGTGTGGGATGCGGTTGAAATAGATTGGACCAGGGTGGAGGTTGAAAAATTCACCTGGGATAAGGTAGCTCTTGTGGCAGCTAATGTTAACAGTAAAGCTTTAAATGCTATTTTTTGTGGTGTGTCTCGTGATGAATTTCACAGGATTTCTCATATGACCGATGCCAAAGAAGCTTGGGAGATTTTGGAGACTACATATGAAGGTACTAAGAAGGTGAAGGACATAAAGCTCCAAATGCTTACCACCAAGTTTGAAGAGCTTAAGATGGGTGAAGATGAATCGTTTGATTCATTCTATGGGAAGCTCAACGAAATTATCATTGCTAAACTCAATCTTGGTGAGAAGATTGAAGATACTAAGGTGGTGAGAAAAATCTTGAGGTCCTTACCTGAAAGTTTTAGAGCAAAAGTCACAGCCATAGAAGAGAGTAAAGACCTAGATGAGATCAAAATTCAGGAGCTGATTGGGTCTCTCCAAACATATGAGCTTGGACTACCTTCCCACAAGACGAGTAAAACGCTTGCCCTTAAAACCATCACCGAAGAATGGATGATCCTTCCGAAAAAGATGGAATGGAGAAGGAAGTAGTATATCTTGCGAAAAACTTCTGCAAATTTCTGAAGATGAAGAATAGTGGGAAACCATTCAACATAGGAAAATTTTCATCTTCAAGAGGTGATAGGAAAGAGCTTACGAGGAAAGAAGGGAAGGATTTTCAATCTCCTTCAGACATTGTGTGTTTTGAATGCAATGGCCATGGGCATTTCAAGAAGGAGTGTCCAAATTTCTTGAGAGGGAAAGGAAAGACATATGCCACAACGTTAAGTGATATAGAATCTTCGAGTTCTGATTCTGAAGAAAGTTGTGACAGAGAAGGAAACTACTCCGCATTCATGACCATTGCACATGGGGAGTCATTAGATGATTTGGGCTCACTTGTGAAGGAACTTGGCGAATATTCTGATTTGGAGTCCATTGGAATTGTTGAAGAATCAGAGACTGAAGAAGAAGAAGATGCATCTAGTTTTCAAAAGAATTACGCCTTGCTTCTTGAGAAATCAAGTGAGTATACCAAGGTAGCAAAGGCGGCTGTGAAGAAGATGAAGAGAGCTGAGGAAGACTACAAAAGTCTGTTGGTAAGATACAATGAGGCAAGTGTGAAATTGAAGCACTTAATGATGAGCCATCAGAAGCTTACACAAAAGTGAGGTTTCTTGAGCAAGAGGTAGTGCAAGCCTATGCCAAGGTAGATAGAGTCTCCTCCAGGAAACTGGACGATGTTATTTCATCTCAGAAACATGCCTCAGACAAGTCCGGTCTAGGATACACTGGGGGAAGTAGCTCATCAGCCAAGGTCACCAAAGAAGTGAAGTTTGTAACGGCTAAGGAGACGATTGTGGATAGGTCCAGTCCTGAGAAAATTAAGGTTGAGAAGAAGAAGAATGTGGCTGATCAACGGGTGATAAATAAGTCCCGTAGTCAATCAGAATCCAGATATGGAGCTAGAGGGAGATCAGTTCCAAGATCACAACAGGGTCCGAGAACGAAATATGTTTGTCACTATTGCGGATTGCAAGGACATACTAGACCCAACTGTCAAAAGCTGAGAGCAGATGACAATGCAAGTGCAACTCGGTTACGAGGAAGAAGAAATGACATAAGGTCTTGGGGTGGTGAGCAACCAAGAAGTCAAAACTATGATCTAGGAATGATGGACGTGATGAAGATGATCGGTGCCTTCACCAATTGCCTGGAAAGCTTCACACGAAGGTTTGACAGTCCTAACTCTCGTACCCGATCCGTCAAGGATATCACCCCAAATGCACGTGACGTGTGGGTGACGAAAGGTACTCATGCATAAGCATTACAACATGTCCATGCATCAATACTTCCCATGTTTGTGATTATGCTTAGTTGTGTGCTTCTTGCTAGCTTTTAAGTTGTTATTTTGTGTGTGTTTTTGTCTTTGGTTCAAATGTTTTTACTTTTTGGTTATGCTTTTGATCAACCTTTTATTGCTTTTGTGTCAAAAATCCAAAAACACATAAAAAGTAGAAAATTCAAAAAGTTTGATCGGCTTTGTTGAGTTTTGTCTCAAAGCATGTTTTGCCTTGTACCTTTGTACTAATGGCTTTATGCAGTTAACGAGCTTAGCTTGTCTCTCATGCACTCATATCATTATGGAAGAAATTCTGAAATCTATGTGACTGTTGTAAATAGATCTTCAACCTTGTCATGAATAATTAGTGAATGGTTTTGTTGATCTTGAGATATGCATAGACTCATGCCTATATATCTTCCCACTTTTTATTTTTATGCTTAAAAGAGCTCTCTAAATGTAAATCTCAAAATGAAAAGAGATATAGAGCTGCAAAAACCTGTTGCACATACTAGTATTCGACTAGGAAGAAGGCAAAGCGACCAATATAAAATGTTTGTTGCCCAAAAAGCCAAAGGCTATCTCATCAATTGAAATATAAAAAATTTTAGACATCTATCTCAAAATGAGATTTTCTTTGCTTAAAAATGCAAATGATATGTGAATATGGAGTCAAATGAAAAGTTTCAAAGAATTGTTATTAAGTGCTTGTGGAGGTCATATATGCATGTTTCTATAATTGAGATAGGTCACATTATCTAGTGCTAGTTGTGTATGCCTTGATTGAATTGATCATTGAAGCTTCACATTAGATTAAGGACTATCTCATGTTTGATATCCACACACAACACACAAGTCTATGTTCAATGAATGCCATATTTATTTGTGTGATTGTACTTGATTAAATATGCTTTTCACATACTCAATCTTTGTTGATCAAACACAAAAATATTTTTGAGTGTTTTAGATTGTTTTTGGAAAGTTCTTTTGTTTTTACAAAAATGTCAAAAACTTCAAAAACAGTATTGCCCTATTTTGGTGACTTAGTCGCGGGTTAGCCAAGTCGCAAGCCCCTGTCGCGAGCTCACTCAGAGATTTTTCGCGGCTTACTGGCGAGTTAATAACCTAGGCATGAAAAATACTTAGAAAAATTTTCAAAATTTGGGTTTTTGCAATTTTCGCGGCTCTGTTTGGCGACTTGTTCGCAGGTGGAGGGTCCAATCGTGAGGTTACTCAGAGATTTTCGCGGCTTAGCTTACGACTCCCTCGCAGGTAGACCTTCCAGTCGTGAAAAACACTTAGAAGATTTTTCAAAAATCATGCTTCATAGTGGTTCATGGCTTATCCTAGCGACTTACTAGCGACTTGATCCAGTTGCGAAAAACGCGTGTTTTGCGTTTTATGGACAGTTTTAAAAATTGTTTTTCAGTTTTCCCTCGAATATCAGTGACTGTTCATTATCTTCTTCATTTCTCTCTCTCAAACACTTCGAGTCTTACTAGAAAAGATTCAATTTTTGCATCATGTCTTCATCAGACACCAAGAAAAAGGTATGTGGTTTACTTCCTTTGCTTCATTCTTACTGTTTTGACCTTTAGTTTCTTGATTTGAATGTTGCATTTGTGTTCTGCAATATATTGTGTTCTAACATGAGTTTGCCTAAAATGTTGAGAATGGCTTTGTGTAGTGTTCTGATTTGTTGAAGATTTTATGGGTTTGAACTTTGTTTGAGGGTTTGTGTACGTTGTGTTTGGTTGTTCCTATCCTGCCCTTACTTTTGTTCTCACTATATGAGTGCGTTGTTCATGTTTCTATCTTTTGAGAGACTGTGCTTTTTAATGTGGTTCATGAATGTGTTGCTCCATTCATATCTTGTTCATGACATTTTCGTTATTTGTGTCTTTGTGTTTCACATTTCCTTATTGTCTCTAAGTTGTTATTGATTGTTTTGATTTTGTAAAATATCTTGTCACACTGAAACTAATCACTCTGATGTTTGCTTCTGGTGGTACAGTATTTTGGTTCTTTTCTGTGTGTCAACTTTGTTGCAGATAACTCATTGTTCATCCAGAGGAAAAGGCATTGTAACTAATGAACTGTCAACTCCGGTTGCTAAACGGACACGATTATCGTCTAAGTCATCCAAGGACCCTATCATTGAGAGATTTAGGACTCCCACTGACTCAAAAACCTACACAGACATCTTCAAAGAATCCTCTCCCATTGTGGAAAGAGTTGTCAAGTTTGACACACTAGGGGCAACATTTATCCCTAAGATTTTTGAAGAAAGAGATTGGGTTGATCTATTTGAAAATTTTGAGGATTCATTTGAAGAATTGGTCAAGGAATTCTTTTCAAATGCCAAATACACAGTAGTCGAGTTGAAATGCTGGGTACGAGGAAAATAATTTTCCATAAATGCAGATTACATTGCTAAAGCTCTTCACATCACCAGACCAAAAGATGTGAATTGAACTCCATACGATGACTGGGAACTTCAGGCACAAGACATCCTCCATGTTCTTGGGAATGAACATGAAGTGGGAAGCATAGGATCATCTATAAGCATTGCATTGTTTTCACCTAAATTGACAACTTTAAAGCTGATCATGTTCTCCAATCTCTACCCACTTTCAAATACTTCCTTCATCAATCTTGGAATGGCTAAATTCCTGTGTGACCTCATTACTGGTGCACCGATTGACATCTGTGCTCATATATTCCAAACTATTGGGAAAACATCGGTCCGTTCAGCAACACGAACAATTCTTCCTTTTTGCAGTCTAGTCATGAAGATTGTTCTTAGTGAAGGTGTTAGTCCTTCATCAGATGAGAGACTCCTGCCCTGTCCTCGACCAATATCCTAGTACTCTCTCTATGCAAGCAAGAGCCACTCCTCCAAGAAACCTAAGAGTGAGCCATCCACACATGCATCTTCAACTGCTCTAACTACAGCTACTCCTGTTCAACCAACTGGGACTCAGTCTATTCCTCCTGGATTTCAAATGCCCAAGCAAAGTTACTTCATCGAGAATGTGTTTCATCGGATTTCTGATCTAGAATGGCTTTTTAACTCCTTTCACAATCAAACTCAGATGCGACTCACAACTATCGAGACTCAGCTAGATGCTATACAACAGAAGCTTGATGATAGCTTTTAGCTATTCTTGACAAAAAGGGGGAGATGCACATAGAAAGGGGAAGATAGACAGGGAAATAGAAAGCATAGCGAAAGGGGGAGATTTCTTTATAACTTGATGTTTTGAGCATAGCTTTGATAATTTTTTTTTTTGCTGTTTTTACTATTTTAAGAACTCTGTGGTGTGAGTTGTTTATGTGGTGTATACGCATAACTCCTGAATGTTTGGTTTATGTTTATACTGTTGATATTATTCAGTTGCATAAGTTCTGTTATGTTTTTATGTGTTTTGTACCCATGTTGCTTATGTAAGTTTTAAGGGTTTGGTTTCATGCACTCTTGTAGACCTTTGTGGTTTGTGCCATACTTTATGCAGCCTTTGTACTTTGTTAAATCAGTACTTCTAACCTAATGCTATGCATTCTTTGTGAAGTACTGTCACTCTTGTGCACGTGTAGGATTTTTCCTAGATGCACATATTTTATGTATTGTGCATTGGTTGAATGTTAGTCATTCAAGTGATTTACCTTGTATTTGTCAACTTGAATGTCCGAATGTTCATTCCAAGTGTGAATGAGCATTGTGATCACTTGGTTATAGTGATTGCATGTTTTGATCTTGCCATGGTTTATTGCTTTACTCCATTGTGCATGATCACATTGTGCTTGCTCCATATGCATTACAAGTTTCTATATACAATGAACTTATTGTGTTGTTGTGCTTCAGGAGATACTTATTCTTATGGTTCAAAAGCTTCACAGATTCTAGAGTTAGGTGTGAGTGAGTTTTCCAACTGTTTCCAACTCACGCGTTAAGTCTAGAGTTTATTTTAGGGTTTTGTCATGGAATAGAAAAAGGGGGAGATTGTAAGGTTGAAATTTATCAACCATCTTGTTGGCTTTATTCCGTGCCAATTTACTTGTAATTTAGCACTTAGTAACCCTGTATTTAGGTGAGATTATTGTAAGAGTAGTGTGTGAGAAGATGTGAAGAAAAGCTCAAGTATGTGCAAAAAAGCAGAGCTTCGCGGCTAGGACTTTCGGGTAGCTCGCGGCTACAAGCCGCCAAATGCAGGCACGTGAGATGCACACAGGGAAACTGAAGGGTCGCGCCAGCTGTCGCACTACAGGACAAAAGTCTCAGGCTGGCCAGGCCGTTACACCGCGACTTGAACTCGCGACTTATAGATAACCCGCGAGACCAAGGCACCAATTTACCCTGTTTGGCAAAAACTGTCTCTTCGTATTCCTTTCTCACCTTACTATATATAAACCCTTATACCCACGATTTTAAGAGAGCTTCCAGAGAGAATTTTTGTGAGAGAAATCCTAGAGAAAAATAAGATTGTCTCATTCCCAATCTTTACCTTAGAGACTCAACAAATTCCTCTACTCTCTTCCTCTCCATTGTTACATCCTCGAGAGGCCATTGACCAAATCCTTATCTCACCACACCCACGTCTGTGAGAATGTTCATTTGGTGTTAAGGGAAGCAGTTTGGAAGGAACCAATATACATTAGTTGATGCTATGGTATAGTAGTGGAATCCGGGAAGCTAAAGCAGAAATAGGTTCGGCGTAACCTCGTTGGAGCAAGAAGTTTGAAGGGCTTAGGTACTTGGGTAGATTAGGCTTGGAGGGTCATCTGCTGTTCATGTATCCCAACTATATTTTTTAGTGAATTGTTTACCGCTTAGAGGGCGGCGGAGAGGTTTTACGCCGAGGGTTTCGGTTTCCTCTTCGATAACACATCGCGTGTTGTTCGTGTGTTTGCATCTTCCTTTCTTTATCTTTGCCTTATATTTACTGCTGTGGATGTGTTTATATTTGGCTTAGATTAGTTATCAATTCTGTGATTGGCTTATATTTATGTTTCGCACATTAACTGTTTGATTATAAGTTTGAATTGATATTTTATAATTTGGAGTCCAAACGTTCAAGGGTGTTTTATACACATTTTGAACTCTCAGAATGAAATTCATGAGTTTGGTTGATATGCCACTTACAAAGATCATGGTAGGGAACCAAGGGGTTTTTTTTTTATTTTTTATTTTGGCTATAATGGTAAAGAAAATCCAGGTCTTGCATTTGGAATGGGCAGTCTTGCAAAGTTTAGCAATATTTGCTTTATTAATCAAACATGACCGTTTAAGAGTTAGACACTTTTAGATATGTATTACTGTCAGTTTCTTTAAAACTTTTTCTATTCTCCTCGTTTGTTTGTTAAAAATACTTAGTATTCTTAAAAAAGAAAAGAAAAAAAAAAGAAAAGAAAGAAAGACCGTATCATTCCCTAACATTACAAAGTGTGTGTAGCAAAGAAATACATTTAAAAATAAAATTCATCCAATCACGTACTGTAATTTGTGAACTATACAGCCTTTATATTGTACTGTGATTTGTGAACTATATGGCCTTTATATCATAACCTGGGAAAAACTTTATTCTTAAAGAATATAAAAGAGGAGAAAAATGTTTCCAAAAAAAAAAAAAAAACAGCATAAATGAAACGACAAAGCTTTATTTTTTGGCAACATGCAATTCAGCACCATCTAGGAAGATCTTCAAAGATTTCTCTCTAGAGTGTAGACACATACTCAAAACAAATTTGACCCAAATATTCAAAAGAAAAACCAAATTTAACACATATAATAACGAATATTATAAACCATTTTAACTCAAATTCCTTAAGCTAAACTGAATTTAAGCCAAATACTAGAATGCAATCCAATCCAATCCAATCAAAATGCCCAAACCTAAATCATATTTGACCTCAAATTTAAAGAATGAAAAAATAAAGACTATATATACCGATGGAAACTGGAAAGTACGGTAGTCTAATGGCGATAGAGGCTTGGACTTTGGCAAGTATATATATAGCTACAATTGTTGGACATATTTCTCAGATTTTTCTCTCCCATTTTTGTGATTTATTGAACGAACTCTGTCCCAGTCTGTTTTTCACTTCTTGCAATCCATTTTATTTATTATTGTTAGTGAAACGGTGCAAAGTAACTGATTAAAACTAAACAAATACCGATATGGTGTAGTTTAAGTGTTTTTTTAGCATAAAGTTGTATTAAATGGGACGGACCCAGGTGGGGGGCAAAGGGGGCCTGGGCCCCCCCGGGTCCAAAAATTTTTTTTTTAGTACGTAAAAATTTTTTAAAAAAAATGCTTGGGCCCCTTGGTTTTTAGCTCAGGCCCCCCCAGCCAGCTAGCCACCCCAGGAGTTTTCAAAAACCCATGAAAACCTTAAAAAAAAAATGGTATAAATCTATTTATAATAATAATAATAATAATAATATAATATATAATAATGTCGTTTATATTAGATTATCTATTTATATTTGATAATAGTAGGAGGACAAATAATTGTTTAATTGTTTGATTTGATCTAATTGCACTTAAATAGTCATTTGCACTTCATTGTTCACACTTTTTTTTTAACAAAAATGATTGTATAAATCTTCAAAATTTCATACCTATTAATCAATTTTTTATCTTAAATGCTGACACATTAGTTGTAACTCCTTAAAAAAGCTCTAAAATGTAAAAAAGTAAGTTCAAACCTATTAACCTAAGTACAAATAATTTAGTACAGTGAAAAAAATGTGGGCACAAGTTTACTTAAAGTTATTTTGTGAAATAAAGTAATTTAATTTTGGCCACAATTTGGGCCAAATTAACTTGAGTTTTTTGCATTTTGAGCCAACGTAGGCTTAACCTATTAATACAATATAGGCATAACTAACTTGCTCCTCGTAAGAAAATTTCCTTACTTCGCTAGTGACTATATAGATGTGTGTTTGAATTTTTTTTTTCTTTCGCTTATCTCCTACCCCCAGCTTGAAATTTTGCGTCCATCCCTTGTTGTAAATGACACATGAGTAGTGGGATGGAATTGTTGATTAGGCTTTTGCAATGATATATGGTATATGAATATTTTAGAAGTCAGTGTTTCCAAATATTAACGTGATTTGTGAAAGTATATATATTCTCTAATTTGACCTCATTCTATAATCAGCCCATGTGCTTCTCCATGCATAAAAGTCAATCTTATTGGAGATTGGATAAAGAAAAATTCCTGTATGTATATTTGCATTTCATACGGCCATTAGCTAGTATGCTTGATATTTATTTCATTGTACAATCAATATATTTTGTTACTAAAATGCAAATCTCTTTGAAGATTGACACTCGATCAATTGGCTTACGCCAATAAATAATGAAGATTGAGTACGTACAGTTTTTTTTTTCCTCCTTATAATTAGCTTACACCAACAAGGAAATTAAATTCAAAGAACAAAATGAGTACATTTTTTTTTGGTTTAATTGTTATCATCCTTTGTGTCGTGGCTGAGCTTGGACTTGAAGGCCCTATAATCAGTTGATCGCAGAACACACTTTGCGAATTTCACCTTCAGTACCAGACTTGACGCCAATGTTGCTCATCTTCACCATGGACCTTCCAAACTCCACATTGAAGCTTAACCCTAGCAAGCCTCTGACGCCTAAGAAGCGCTGAACTAAAGTTTTGGTGGAGGAATCAGTCCACAACATCTGATCTGACTCCAGTACTCCTCGACCGCTCCTCAAGTTCGAGAAGAAAGATGCATCAAATCGGTTTTGGCTACCTGTGTCTAATTCAACACGCCTTGTGGTATCACCATTTTGTGGGCAGAGTGCTTGTAATTGAGGGAGGAAACTTGGGTTGATGCTAGGATCGGCACCATTTCCAGTTGTGGTGAAGTTATACAGTCTGTACCTGAAGAACTGGCAAGCTGAAGTACCAATGGTGTGGCCACCTAGTCATGACATAAATGAATAATAGACTTAGTTGAAATGTACAATTAACGAAGTTAAAACACATACTTGAGAAAAAGAGTTATTGAATGATCTTATGCGTTGATGCTTACCAACAAGGGTGACAAGATCTTGTGCATTTAGACCCTTATCTGAAAACTTTTGCTTTTGAACATCAATAGAGTCTGTAAAGCCGGGCAAATTGGAAGTATCAGAAGCCAATCATACCCTCTCAAACCAAGGTTAGGTAGGGCTGTTTTCTCAGTGTTAGGCCCATCAATAAGTACAGAGGCATCGCAACCCTGCACAAAACAGTCATGAAAGTGCATCCTTAACAATCCAGGAGCCACAGTGGGATTAGATTGGAAATGAGTTTGCACGGTTGAGCGAACAATAGATTCAGCTCGAGGGCATGTTTTGGAGTAGAACCCAACACGTGTGGCTTGGCAATGCACATAAGAAACACTCAATGCGAGTAAGAGAAACACCATATGGGATGTTTGGATCAAACGCGAGCTCTCCATTAATGCACTAATAGGATAAGGAAGAGGGTGTGTTAAAGCTTAGCTAGGTTTTGCTAAATTGGAGTTGTGTAATTTCAAGTATGTAGTACAAGTTTACGAATTGAAGTAGCTCTAAGCTTTTTATTTGGCTTGTGGTTTTGTGGGAAGGGAATGAGACCAATTAATATATTTATAAGATCATCTGAGGTCAAACTAGGAGAAAGAGTAAGAAAAGTCTGCTGGTCATAGCTAGAACTGTAGAACTTCGAAAGAGGGAAAGCAAAGTGAATTCGGAGAATATATAATTAGTCGGTGGCATGCAATAAAAGCTGGGCTTAACTCTGTTTTGTGGTGACTCGTACAAATTGCATGGGACTATTCCGCGTGAGAAATTGCCCTCGTGAAGGAATTGTCAAAAGTCAAACCAACAAAATAATAATACAAAATAAAAAAGGGAATTGTCAAAGCATTATTTCTTTTTTGGTTTTACACCGCCAATACAGTTTGCATAAACTGGATTGTTAAATGTCAGCCAATGATAAAAGAAAAAGACAACAAGATTCCGATAATAGTGATTCGCCAAAGTCGTAGCCCCAATTGTTTTACATTCCATTTGTTCAAATTCATAGGAACTTGGTTGGTGTCATGGAATTCAACAGCCGCATTCATTTCAAGTACTTTGTGAAATATATGATTAGAATGGAAATACACCCTAATATTTTCCTTATCTATAATTTTTTAAGGGTACTAGAGGAGGCTGATCCCTTTGATCAGACATGCTTGGGTGCCTAGGACTTTCCTAAACTTGTACCTTAATTCTAGACCTAAGTCTAGTTAAGTATTGGAACTTTGCTATGCGGTTAAAATTGGATTATGAACATATAATCAGGTGACTACTCTTCTTTTCACTCTAATCTCCAAAATTAGTAGCGAATTATCGGGCCTATTCATGGGATCGACCCACATCAGTTATCGCTTAACAGAGTTGGCCTATCTTAATTTACTCATGGGGAATGGTGACAAGTGTGTGGTTAGTTGGTGGTCTCTCTTAGTGGTGTGTGTATTGCTCAACCTACGCATATGTTGTTTCGACTACTTGAGTTGGTGGTCTCATTCTAAATATTTGCTTGCACCAAACATTGGAATTTCATAATGTGAATAATTACCTAAATTTAAGAATTGGTTTCTCCTAAGTTTAGTTCCTCTCACTTAAACTAGGTCAAACCATGTCTCAAACCAAACTCACATATTTGGGGGTTTGTTTACACCCACAACATTTTTGTTATTCAATCAGCCATCGAGAAAAGCAAATACTATGGGTACACTAATAAGTAATATTGATGAAGTAGCAATTAATGCCAAAATAACCAATTATAAAGCAATATTCATCATTCTTATCCTCCAGTCTATAATCATGCCATGGAGAGTTGGAGTATTCAAAATTTTTTTTTTGCTAATGGCTTTGTGGTGAGATTGTATTTACTTATTGAGATTTATTTGTTGTATATCTAATTTATTGTGTATTCAAGTTTAACATAAACTTGATAGTTGTAATTTTTATTTCATAGTAGATATTTTTCGAAGTTGCCTTGTGATTTTTCTCTTTATACTAGAGGGTTTTTTATGTAAGATTTGGTATTCTTGTATGGTTGTGTTTATGTAGTGTTTGTTGGAATTTTTTTGTTTCCATAATATTATTATTACTTGGTAGTTATATATATATATTTTAATTCACACATAGATATTGAGGGGATTAGGATTTTTCCCCAACAAATAGAACCCACCATTTTATTATAAAATTTCATCCTAATATTAAACATATATTTTTTTAAATTAATTATTTTTTATTTATACAAATTCTATGATTTGGTTTATTTATTTATTAATTAATATATATTTTAAAATGTCATCGTTTCCAAAGATTAATGTCGTATGTGAAACTCCGCTCTACGTTGATTACATGCAATGATAGGTCAGCCTACGTGGTCCACCATGCATAACAGTCAATATTATTTGAAGATTTGTCATAGAGAACTTGCATTAATTAATACGGCTGTTAGCTAGAGTGCTTGATGTCACTTTCATTGTTATTAAAATGCAAAACCCTTTGAAGATTGAACTTGGATCAATTGGCTTACGCCAATAAATAAAGAAATATTTAGTACATACGGTTTTTCTTCACTTCATAATTAACTTAAACCAACAAGGAAATTAAATTCAAGAACAAAGTGAGTACATTTACATTTTTTGTTTTTTTTTTTTGGGTTTAATTGTTGTTATCCTTTTTCTGGAGCCTTTATGATCAGTTAATCGCAGAACACACTTTGCGAATTTCCCCTTCAGTACCAGACTTGACACCAATGTTGCTCATCTTCACCATGGACCTTCCAAACTCCACATTGAAGCTTAACCCAAGCAAGCCTCTGATACCTAAGAAGCGCTGAACTAAAGTTTTTGTGGACGCATCAGTCCATAATTTCTGGTCAGACTCGAGTACTCCTCGACCGTTCCTCAAGTTTGAGAAGAAAGACGCATCGAATCTGTTTTCGCTACCCGTGTCTAGTCCAACACGCCTTGTGGCATCACCATTTTGTGGGCAGAGTGCTTGTAATTGAGGGAGGAAACTTGGGTTGATGCTAGGATCGGCACCATTTCCAGTTGTAGTGAAGTTATACAGTCTGTACCTGAAGAACTGGCAAGCTGAAGTACCAATGGTGTGGCCGCCTAGTCATGACATAAATGAACAATAGACTTAGTTGAAATGTAAAATTAACCAAGTTAAACACATTCTTGAAAATGACTTATTGAATGATTTTATGCATTGTTGCTTACCAACAAGGGTAACAAGATCTTGAGCGTTTAGACCCTTAGCTGAAAACTTTTGCTTTTGCACGTCAATGGAGTCTGTAAAGCCAGGCAAATTGGTAGTATCAGAGGCCAATGATACCCGACCATCTCTGCGTCCGGTTGGCACCTGCCAATTTGGTCCATTGGTCTACAAGAAAAATGCAAAATATGATTAATTACACGTAAAAGCATGTAAAAATTGAGCGTTTAGACCCTTAGCTGAAAACTTTTGCTTTTGCACGTCAATGGAGTCTGTAAAGCCAGGCAAATTGGTAGTATCAGAGGCCAATGATACCCGACCATCTCTGCGTCCGGTTGGCACCTGCCAATTTGGTCCATTGGTCTACAAGAAAAATGCAAAATATGATTAATTACACGTAAAAGCATGTAAAATATATATAGTAAAGTAGTAATATGATTCATAAAATCCTGAGGTAGATTAAGTACCAAAACAACTGAATCACGGGCAGCAAGGGCAAGAATATCAGCACAAGAAACAACGCCAGGACATGCAGCTTCAAGCTGAGTCTTAGCATCATCAATAACTTCATATCCTCTCAAACCAAGGTTAGGTCCGGCTGTTTTCTCAGTGTTAGGCCCATCAATAAGAACAGAAGCATCGCAACCCTGCACAAAGCAATCATGAAAGTGCATCCTTAACAATCCAGGAGCCACAGTGGGATTAGATCGGAAATGTGTTTGAACGGTTGAGCGAACAATAGATTCAGCTCGAGGGCATGTTTTGGAGTAGAACCCAACACGTGTGGCTTGGCAATGCACATAAGAAACACTCACTGCGAGCAAGAGAAACACCAAAAGGGATGTTTGGATCAAACGTGCACTCTCCATTAATTTACTTAAAGGATAAGGACCAGGAAGAGAGTGTGTTAATTAAGCTTTTAGCTTTGCTAAAATTGGAGTTGTGTAATTTCACGTATGTGGTACAAGTTTACGAATTGAAGTAGCTCTAAGCTTTTGATTTGGCTTGTGGTTTTGTGGGAAGGGAATAAGACCAATTAATATATTTATAGGATCATTTGAGGTCAACACTGGGAGAAAGAGTAAGAAAAGTCTGCTGGTCATAGCTAGAATAGTTGAATTTTGAAAGAGGGACAGCAAGGTAAATTCGGAGAATATATAATTAGTTGGCATGCAATAATAGCTGGGCTCACCTTTGTTTTGTAATGATTCATTGCATGGGACTATTCCGCGTGAGAAATTGCCCTTGTGAAGGAATTGTCAAAGTCTGACCACCAAAATATTAATATAAAATAAAAAAGAGAATTGTCAAAGCATTTGGTTTTTCACAGCCAATACAATTTGCATAAACTGGATTGTAAAGTGTCAACCATTAATTGATATGAAGAAAAAGACAACAAGGATTCCGATAATAGTAATACGCCAAAGTCGCAGCCCCAATTGTTTTACGTCCCATTGGAACTTAATTGGTTGGTGTCTTGGAATTCAATAGCTACACACTACAAAAAAATGCGGACTATAGCTACCTTATAGCCATATTTCTTACCATTGACTTAAAACGCGACTATAAATTAAGTCTATAACCATATTTCTAAGTGTTTGTAGCCATGTTTTTTTAAATAAGTCCTATTGCCGCGTTCAAAAAGCATGGTTATAGGTCGAACTAAATTTTTTGTTTCTATTTTTTAAAAGAGGACCTAAACCTGCGTTTAATAAATGCGGCTATAGCTAACCTATAGCTGCATTTCTAAGTGTTTAAAAACACGACTATAGGTTCTTCTAGAATTAATAAATAAAAAAAAAAAAAAAAAACCTATAGCCACATTTTTGAAATGTAACTATAAAGTCCATCAGGAAACCTGTTAGTCTATTGTCATAGTTTTTAGACCACACTTTAAAATGCGGTTATAAAAAATACGGCTATAGACATAATGGACCTATAGCCACGTTTTTAGAAGTTACAGCCGCATTTAAAAATGTGGCTATAGTTTGTGTTTTTAGTAGTGACATTAATTTCAAATACTTAGTAAAATATATAATGGATCTAAACATATATTAACGTTTGTATTTTCCCCTTCAATGAAATGCAAATTCGAAGAATATACTATATTCAATTGATTGGAATTTCTAAAATTCACCTTTTCCAAAAAGGGCTTACACGTTAAATATATTATAGAAATAATGACTAATTCAGTAGTTTCTACCCTAAAACTTGGACTCATATAGTATTTAAATTATCTAATGGACTTTAGTAACCTCTAAGAAGAGATCTTACCAGTGGGAATTTGCTTTGCATATATATATATATATATATATAAATTTGATTACCTAAATAAATTTGACTTCCTCCTAACAAGTTTGGAGGTTAACGCAAGATAGAAATGCAAGAAGGTTGGATATCGCTCTAATTTAACAAAAGCTTTAAGACAATAGAAAAAAAGTTTGGAGGCCATAAGGACTTGAGTTGGTGGTCTCTTTCATAATATTTGCTTGCACCAAACATTGGAATTTCTCAAGGTGTTAATAATTTCCTAAATTTAAGAATTGGTTTCTCCTAAGTTTAGTTCCTCCCACTTAAACTAGGTCAAACCATGTCTCAAACCAAAAACACATATTTGGGGGTTTGGTTACGCCTACAACATTTTTGTTATTCAATCTGCCATTAAGAAAAGCAAATACTATAGGTACACTAACAAGTAATATTGATGAAGTAGCACTTAATGCAAAAATAACTAATTATAAAGCAATAGTCATCATATTCTAATCCTCCCGTCTATCATCAAAAGAAAATATATACCATTAAATCTCCATTGGGAATTTGGGATTAGCCAAAAAATTGTAATAAAATGTTGTAGAGGAATTTCTACCATGAATCTACTGATCGGTAATCTATGACTTATTCACGTTTTACTACTTTATTAAATCAAGGCAAACCTTAGGCACTCTACGACACCCAATCGTAGTGAGTCAACAATTTTTATTTTTATTTTTATTTTAATTTTGTGGTAATGTTATGGAATGCAATATAAACTGAATACTTGCATATTTTTCAAATTTTGTCTCTTGCATGATATCAAACATGCATCAAGAATGGTACATAAGGTAAGATAACAATGGATTTAGAGATACAAACAAAATAGTTTTAGTTTTAAAACTATTTTAAAAAGCTTATGAACTGGCGAAGGGCTAGTGTCAAGACAAACTCAAAATATCAACACCATCCAATGTAGCCAAGATTTGGGGGTCATTCCTAACAATCACCAGGATTCCATTATTATGCATGTGGTGATCTGATGTGGTCTATTGGTTGATGAGGGTTTGAACTAAGTGAGATCATAGGAAGAAAAATATTATCAAGATCCCATCATTCCACGTACTGGCCTTTGTGATTTACTGTCTTGAAGCCTACAAAAAAAGGGGGCTTGAACATTGACTAATTGCTATTATGCTATGTACACTTTTAAAACCTAACTTCTTCTTCTTCTTTTTTTTTTTTTTTTTTTTTGGTTATGTTAGTTTGGTTTTGAAACAATATATATATATATATATATATAAATTTGATTACCTAAATAAATTTGACTTCCTCCTAACAAGTTTGGAGGTTAACGCAAGATAGAAATGCAAGAAGGTTGGATATCGCTCTAATTTAACAAAAGCTTTAAGACAAGAGAAAAAAAGTTTGGAGGCCATAAGGACTTGAGTTGGTGGTCTCTTTCATAATATTTGCTTGCACCAAACATTGGAATTTCTCAAGGTGTTAATAATTTCCTAAATTTAAGAATTGGTTTCTCCTAAGTTTAGTTCCTCCCACTTAAACTAGGTCAAACCATGTCTCAAACCAAAAACACATATTTGGGGGTTTGGTTACGCCTACAACATTTTTGTTATTCAATCTGCCATTAAGAAAAGCAAATACTATAGGTACACTGACAAGTAATATTGATGAAGTAGCACTTAATGCAAAAATAACTAATTATAAAGCAATAGTCATCATATTCTAATCCTCCCGTCTATCATCAAAAGAAAATATATACCATTAAATCTCTATTGGGAATTTGGGATTAGCCAAAAAATTGTAATAAAATGTTGTAGAGGAATTTCTACCATGAATCTACTGATCGGTAATCTATGACTTATTCACGTTTTACTACTTTATTAAATCAAGGCATACCTTAGGCACTCTACGACACCCAATCGTAGTGAGTCAACAAATTTTTTTTTTTTTTTTTAATTTTAATTTTGTGGTAATGTTATGGAATGCAATATAAACTGAATACTTGCATATTTTTCAAATTTTGTCTCATGATATCAAACATGCATCAAGAATGGTACATAAGGTAAGATATCAATGGATTTAGAGATACAAACAAAATAGTTTTAGTTTCAAAACTATTTTAAAAAGCTTATGAACTGGCGAAGGGCTAGTGTCAAGACAAACTCAAAATATCAACACCATCCAATGTAGCCAAAATTTGGGGGTCATTCCTAACAATCACCAGGATTCCATTATTATGCATGTGGTGATCTGATGTGGTCTATTGGTTGATGAGGGTTTGAACTAAGCGAGATCATAGGAAGAAAAATATTATCAAGATCCCATCATTCCACGCACTGGCCTTTGTGATTTACTGTCTTGAAGCCTACAAAAAAAGGGGGCTTGAACATTGACTAATTGCTATTATGCTATGTACACTTTTAAAACCTAACTTCTTTGGTTATGTTAGTTTGGTTTTGAAACCCAGCACGTTTAAAGAACTGAAAAATGAGAGGTTTCAGGTTTTTAAAGTCAGATCGAGATTCAACCGAGGTCGAGCCATAGTGATATTATAAATAATTTTTAATAATTCTAGTCTTAATTGTATATAAATATATTTAATGTCCACCCTTGACTAATAAAATCTTCTAGCCCAGTGGATATCAACAAGGACATGTTATGGAACATTTAGAACTACCAGACTCTGGATTTCAAGTTAAGGGGGCAGGGCCAGGGAGTACAAGCATATTAAAAAAAAAAAAAAAAATTCAACTAAGCATCTATATATATAGTCCCACCATGTTATTAGAATTTTTTATTTTTATTTTTTAAATTCTATGATCTTTTTTATTTATTTATCAATTCATATATATATTTTAAAAGTCATTGTTTCCAAAGATTAATGTCGTATGTGAAACTCCGCTCTACGTTTGAATACATCCTATGATAGGTCAGCCTACGTGGTCCACCATGCATAACGGTCAATATTATTTGAAGATTGGTTAAAGACAACCTGCCTTAATATGGCTGTTAGCTAGTGTGCTTGATATCACTTTCATTGTACAATCAATATATGTATCGTTATTCCAATAAAAATAAAGAAATATTGATTACATACGGTTTTTCATCACCTTAAAATTAACTTACACCAACAAGGAAATTAAATTCAAGAACAAAGTGAGTACATTTACATTTTTTTTTTTTTTTTTTGAGTTTAATTGTTGTTATTCTTTTTCTAGAGCCCTTACGATTAGTTGATCACAGAACACACTTTGCGAATTTCCCCTTCAGTACCAGACTTGACGCCAATGTTGCTCATCTTCACCATGGACCTTCCAAACTCTACATAGTAGCTCAACCCAAGCAAGCCTCTGATGCCCAAGAAGCTCTGAACTAAAGTATTTGTGGAGGCATCAGTCCATATTAATTTCTGATCAGACTCTAGTACTCCTCGACCGTTCTTCAAGTTTGGGAAGAAAGACCCATCGAATCTGTTTTCGCTTCCAGTGTCTAGTCCAACACGCCTTGTGGCATCACCATTTTGTGGGCAGAGTGCTTGTAATTGAGCCCTTGTTGGTAAGCATCAATATGCATAAAATCATTCAATAACTCTTTTCAAGTATGTGTTTAACTTGGTTAAATCTACATTTCAACTAAGTCTATTATTCATTTATGTCATGACTAGGTGGCACACCATTGGTACTTCAGCTTGCCAGTTCTTCATGTACAGACTGTAAACTTCACTACAACTGGAAATGGTGCCGATCCTAGCATCAACCCAAGTTTCCTCCCTCAATTACAAGCACTCTGCCCACAAAATGGTGATGCCACAAGGCGTGTTGGACTAGACACTGGAAGCGAAAACAGATTCGATGGGTCTTTCTTCCCAAACTTGAAGAACGGTCGAGGAGTACTAGAGTCTGATCAGAAATTAATATGGACTGATGCCTCCACAAATACTTTAGTTCAGAGCTTCTTGGGCATCAGAGGCTTGCTTGGGTTGAGCTACTATGTAGAGTTTGGAAGGTCCATGGTGAAGATGAGCAACATTGGCGTCAAGTCTGGTACTGAAGGGGAAATTCGCAAAGTTTGTTCTGTGATCAACTAATCGTAAGGGCTCTAGAAAAAGAATAACAACAATTAAACTCAAAAAAAAAAAAAAANGAGTGATAAAAAACTCTTTTGTTTGGTTAAAGAAAAAAGTGAGAGGATGAAAAATGTAATTTATATAAATTAATTACTCTTATGTCTTTATTACATTAAATAAGGAAAATATTACTTATTATCAATTAAAATTACTAAAATCACATCTTATAAAAATTAACACATTACACATATTATATTGTTCTATTAAAGAACATAGCACTAGTAGTATGAAAGAAAGAAAAATATGAAAAGGACAAAAAAAATCAAAGAGAGATGTCATTGCAATTTATGGCAAAAAAGTAAATGAGAAGACTCAAGCAAAATCACTCTTATGTTTTGCTTAATTTGGGGAAATTGATTTTTGATGGACTCAATAAGAAAACTCCTCAACCCTACCATTTTCTTCCCCATTCCCCCCTTCAAGTAAACACTTTCGACTCTCATTTTTTCTCCACTTTTCTCTCCCAAATTTTCTATTCATCCAATAATCACTCCAACCAAACAGGCCCTAATGTATATTGGGAACAAATTTGCTATAACATATTTGTGTTGTAGCAAATTTTTCTAAAGATAGCAATTTTATCATGCCTATAAGCCATTAAAGATTTCTTGTTCATATCATCGCTTCATTGTTTCTTCCACCCTTTATCTCCAATTAAAATAGTCTTCCAGTTAATTTTTTCCCCCCTAAAATAATTAAACTAACACCGCAAGAAAACAAACCAAACGCCATCATGACAATTTAGGTTTTGAAGGCGTTATCTAGCCATTGTTGATGCTTTCAACGAAGAAAAATATATTTTAAACCATTCATTTAAGGATTAGAACATGTTATACTTATCTCAAAAAAAAGAACATGTTATACTTAAATTTTTTTTTCAACATGGACAGAATTTTTCTTCAAAAAAGTTGGGAAGATGTTAAATTAAGTTTCGTAATTAATATAGTTATCGTCTTCTCATGCGCAATTGAATGGTTACCAAAATTCATACTATATTAACGTTCAATATATTTGCTTTTATTCAGTCTTTCCACTCGATTGTGTATTTAACAATTAATAACCTTCCTCGAAAAGATTGACTTTTTAGAAATTCAAATCAATTGAGGATATATTTGTTTCAGTGTATTGAGACAAGCTTATCCTTATCTTCTCTTCTGGCTATAGCTGAAACACAAGATCACACCAAAGGAGTTTAAACCTCATCAGAAGATCTAAATATCAGTCAAGCCAATCTTTATTTCATGGAGATCTCACACAAATGTGTAATCTGAAAATTCAAAGTTAGATGTCATCTAAATATTTAAATATTTAAATTCATTGTATATCTGATATGTATATCTGAAGTCTCTATATTTAATTATTTAAAATTACTGGGCAGAGTTTTGTGTGTGTGTGTGTGTTTTAATCTAAGTGCTGGAGTGGTGTTCATCTGTAGCCAAACCGAAAAAATTTTTGGTTGATCAGGCAGTGTAGGTACGAGGGTTGTAAATTTTTAAGTAGAACATTTTTCGCCATAGCTTTTCACAGTTCACACTATCCACATCAAATTCCTCTAAAATGACCAAAACACTCTAAAAAACCCAAAATGACTAAAATGTTAAAAGAAACTCTAAAATGACAAAAATACTCCCTAAAGCCTCCAAATGAACAAAATTCCTTTAGAATATTCAAAATACCACCAAGAATTATAAAATTACAAAAATACTTCTGGAACCTCTAGACTGAACTAAATACACATAAAGCCTCAAAAATTCCTAAAATACCCCAGAATCTCAAACATGACCAAAAATAGGTCATTTTGTTGATTTCTAGGATAGTTTAGTCATTTAGCTTTTCCATATAAAAAATGGAAATTTTTTTTTTATACATTCTGTCAAACGTTGGAACATGTTTTTCGAAAAATTTTCATAAATGCAACCAAATACTGAATTTTGTTTTTTGGCAAAAAAAAAAAAATTCTTTAAGAAAATATTTTATGCTGAAACAAGCATAATCAAAATAGCTTCTTATAATTTTGGCATTCCTTACAAAGAAAAACAAAAATAAACGGTACATAATAAAAGTTGGGTACTATAAACGTGATTACACCAAATGGTTATTTTCTTTCTGCAACAAATGGTGACACTCTCATTAATTAGGATAGTTCCTTTAAGAATAACAAGTATTTAAAATTCTATTACAAAAAATTTCAAAAATTTTAAAATTATTTTTTATTTATCATTATTAGGTCAACACTACAAGAAACTTGAATTGTTTCGACCCACATTTTTCAAGGGTTCACAAAACATTGGGGAAATAAATGCTAATTAATGTGGCCGGCTTGATTTAAAGCAACCTTATTTCGTGGGTCACAAATTTTTAAAAGAATCCTTGAAATAAACTATTCCATACAACCGATATTGGGCATTTGGATGAGAATGGGTACAATGACCATGTGTCTCATTTAAACAAGTTGATTTCCCTTTATATCTATATATGCAGTTTTGGATGCTCTATTTAGTTTTTCATTTTTCCTTGTATTTATGATTAATTTTGTTAACCCTTTCCTCGATCCATTTATTAGAATTATATTAATTGTAAGACTTTCTATCATGTTACAGAAGTTAGCTCTCCAAATAATTTCAATGCAACATTACCAACGCAGCTTGGAATGTTGACCTCCTTACAACAGCTATAATTTTCATACATATTTGGTTGTATACATTGGACTTTTGATGTATTTGGTTGTAGTATGTGGTTTTTGTACATGATTGTATTTTTTTTTTTAAATCTTATTTTGAGGGTCAAGAGACCCTTAAATAATCTTATTTATCAAGGGTTATGCATGTAAATCTTTTAACCCTTGGTAAATAAGGTTATTTAAGGGTCTCTTTGTTCCCAATATACATTAGGGCCTGTTTGGTTGGAGTGATTATTGGATGAATAGAAAATTTGGGAGAGAAAAGTGGAGAAAAAATGAGAGTCGAAAGTGTTTACTTGAAGGGGGGAATGGGGAAGAAAATGGTAGGGTTGAGGAGTTTTCTTATTGAGTCCATCAAAAATCAATTTCCCCAAATTAAGCAAAACATAAGAGTGATTTTGCTTGAGTCTTCTCATTTACTTTTTTGCCATAAATTGCAATGACATCTCTCTTTGATTTTTTTTGTCCTTTTCATATTTTTCTTTCTTTCATACTACTAGTGCTATGTTCTTTAATAGAACAATATAATATGTGTAATGTGTTAATTTTTATAAGATGTGATTTTAGTAATTTTAATTGATAATAAGTAATATTTTCCTTATTTAATGTAATAAAGACATAAGAGTAATTAATTTATATAAATTACATTTTTCATCCTCTCACTTTTTTCTTTAACCAAACAAAAGAGTTTTTTATCACTCTATTTTTCTACCCCCGACCAAGTACAATGAGAGAAAACTAAAATCACTTCAAGTTTTTCACTTTTCCATTATTCCAACCAAACAAATCCTAGCAATTTCGGAAAAACGCCACAAGATAACTAGTGTTTTTAAAATTTTCTAAGTATGGGGAATAATAAAAGTTTATACATTATATATAGACCATTAAGCTTTGATCATCACACATATGTCATTGCCCCTGCGCAAGTCAACCGCTGCATGCGTTTGTGGGCCGTATTATTGGGATGACATCAAGTGAGGAATTAACAAAATCATATTATAAAAAAAAAATGTGGAGAGAAAATAAATTTATGAATGGCCTAATATTTTTTTTAATTTATTTTTAATATGGTTTTCTTTCCAATTTTGAGTTGAACAATGTAAGAACAATCAACTTAGAAGTAGACAAACACGGAAGATACAGGTCCATTCATAGATTGCTAATGTATCATTTTTTTATTATAAACTTTGCTATCCTGTCATTAAAAAACAATGACACTTAATTTTTCTGTTAGACAGATTAAAAAAAAAAAAAAAACTAGATATATAAATGGACTAATAGTGCTCATTTTTTAAATCTTAGATATTAAAAGTGTTCATTTGAGATTCAAGGACTAAAAGTGCTAAAAAGATAAACGTTTTAAGAATTAACAATGTATTTCGACATATAAAAAATTATACTGCAAGAACCATGTAATCCATAGTTTCAAATAAAACAACTGTAATGTGGGTAATGCCATAATGGAAGCACTTTTTTCTCAACTTTTTCCTATAAAGTCGAAAGTGTAGACCAAAATACTTAGAGTGAGAGGAGAGGTTAACTCTTGTATTTTTTTTTTTTTTTTTTTAAATTTTTTATGATGAATGGTTAACTCTTGTATGTATGAATCGTTACATGGAGCTCTAATCCTGTCAAAAAGTTTAATGGTGAATTTCTTCAAGGAATATCTCCTTTTAATGATCGAGGAACTATTGATTGACATGTTCTTGCCTTTGTTGGGGTGTGATCCATGAGCCTTCTCCTAAAGTTTTTGATATATGCGATAGAATTTTAACTTATAATATTTGCTCTGTAATAATTACTCTTTATTGTCTAATCAGGACATCAATTAATTTTTATTATAAGTGGGGTTCAAACATCATATTTCTTATTTAATGACAAGAGACTTTACCAATTGAATTAATTGAAACCTAAATTCTCCCTTATCGAGTTGAATTGAAGGAATTATGTTGGTGATGTTGTGAAAAGAAATGTTGTTATTGTATTTGACAATTGCCTAGATCTGTATAACTTTGATGTTTGAAAATGGTTTTGATGCTCTTGATGTTTATGAAAGATGGAAGTTTTAAGATTAAATTAAGGTTGAAAGTGATTGATATTGTGGTTTATGTGGGAGGGTTGAGAGAATAGGTGTCGACATTGGATTTTAGGCTGCCGATCGACCTTCCTATCCATTTGGCAGTTTTTCCTATGTAGCCAGACACGTTTACTATTGATGAAATCAATTTTCATATATTCTCATGTTTATATTTGAATAAGAAATAAGATATGCTTCTTGGTAGAAAATAATACAAAAACATATATACTCTTATTTATTTATTTCAAATAGAATCTTTATAGTGGAATCTTTGGAGATGTGTAAAGTAGTTTTTGTCAATGTAATGAAAGTTTTGGCAATGTAATGTAATATTTTGGTCTATGTAATTTAGTTTTCGAAATCTTGTAAGGGAATGTGTTTCACACTTACCAATAAATTTTAAGTTCGCCTTAAGAGCATTCCCATTAAGGATTGCATATGCTAAAATATGCTTTTTTTTTAGCATTTATAACCCAAAAATCTGCTCCTGCAAAGATTGCATATGCTAAAAATTTTGCAATATTGCTACCATGCACTCTCATTTTTGAGACCGCACTGTAGCCCAATACTATCATTTTTTAATACTTTTAATTCTCTCTCCTCTAAGACTGAGACTTAGACTCCTTTCTCACTCTCAATCTCTCTATCTTTTCTCTCTTTCTCTCTGCTTCTCACTAAGCTAGAATCTGAGATTTTGGTAAGAAATTTCTTCAAATTTGGGTTTGTGATTTGACTTTGGTGACTCCGATCTCCAAGGCGGAAAGCCATGTCGAGATGATGAAGCGGCATTTCGAGTCATCAGTAGATTTCATTAAGCTCTGGCTCGGCGTTCACGGGACTCCAGTAATCAATCTGGGTTTTGTTTCTTTTTGTTATTTCCTTGTTGGATTACTATGGAGAGGGTAATCAATTTGGGTTTAGTGGCGTTGATGTTCAAACGGAGCTTGGTGGTCAGCCATGGAGCACGGGTTGGAGCATGGATCGAAGGAGTTGTGGTCCGATTTAGTTGATTTGGTTTGTGGGTTTTTTTTGGCTGTGGGTTGTGGTCTAATTTGGCCGTGGTTTGTGGGGGGTTTTTTCCTTTTTTTTTTGCTGTGGTTGGTGGTGATTTGGTTCGATTGTTGATTTCTTTTTTTTTTTTCTTTTTTTTGGATGTGGATATGGTGGGTGTGGTGGGTGGATGTGGAGTTTTTTTTTTTTGGTTGTTGTTTGTGGTTGTGGTGGATCTAGCTGGTGGTTGGTGGCAGCGATGGTGGGTGAATGCGGTGGCCGTAGTGCTGAGAATAATTGGGTTGAGAGAGAGAGAGAGAGAGAGAGAGAGAGAGAGAGAGAGAGAGAGAGAGAGAGAGAGAGAGAGAGAGAGAGAGAGAGAGAGAGAGAGAGAGAGAGAGAGAGAGAAAATAAAAAATGAATAAAAAACAATAAAGAAAGAATATATTTAAATGGAATGTTAAAAAAATAGAAGTTTTGATTGAAGGAATATTGTAAAGTGATGTGTTATATATTATAAAATTGGTTTTTGAGATGGTAAATGCTAAATTTTTTAGAATTGTTGATGGGAATGCTCTAACAATTACACCAAAATACAATTGAGGCTTTGAGTGGAGTCCATGCATAATGTGTCGTGCTCATGAATGATGGAAAATTTTATATTATGCAATATTTAATGAGGATGATGAGATGTAATATTCCTCACTAAAATTTTATTAAAAATTAATTAGATATGATTCTCCAACTTACATAGTGGGAGATTTTATTATTATTATTATTTTTTTTTTTTTTTTTTTTGTGGGAGGATACATAGTGGGAGATGATTATTAGCTTTGTGAAATATTTTATCTTGCTATACGAGAAAGAATACCATAATTTAGTTGGAGTTTTGAAGTAAAATGAAGATGTGTCCTAATGTCAACCTTGTGTAATAAATTCAGTGCAAATGGACACTAAGAAGATAGTTGAAAATCTCTAGCCAATGGAGAAAAATTAGATGAGAATCTATAACATTAACATGTGGTAGAGGAAGATCCCACACTGCCCAACATCATCGTGATATGGAGGCTTATGAGTATTGGATTGAGAAATATTGGTGCGCGACTATTCTCAGTAGCATACTCAATGATTTTACTGGGGAGTTTGAAAACTATCCAGCTATCTAAGAAACGTGGAACCAACTAAAAATTGTTTATGGAGGACATAAACAATTCGGTTGTGTGCCCTTACTTTGAAATTTGAGCAGTATGTCATGGACTGTGGTATTATCGTTTTATTTATTTAGAAAAACGTGGTATAATCCCTGTCTATTTTTCTTTATATCCACTTTATGCAAGTTGTCTTGGCGGTGCAAAAAGTAATGCCTTGCAATTCCCTATTTTATAATTTTATATTATTTTCTCGTTGGTTGGACTTTGACAATTCCTTAGCAGAATCAAAAGCACTTTCTCACGCGGAATAGTGCCATGCACGTACGATACTTATAATACATTACAAAACAAAGCCTCCTTTTGTTGGCGAGCCCAGCTACCAGAAAAATTCTCCAACTTTACTTTGCTAAATATATTCGAGGTAATTAATACTTCTATCAGCTGACTTTGCTTACTCTTCCTCCAAGTTTTGTTATTGTATTTTGTTTCCATTTGGTGTAAACTCAGGAGATGAAATACCGTCTGTATTGAACATTCTTTATTTTTTGATGTAAGCTAATAGATTGAGGGTCAATCTTGTGAAAGCTTTTCAGTTTAATAACGAATTTTTTTGTGCAATGAAAGGGATCAAGCACAGTAACAGCTGCTATATATATATATATATATATAAAGGAACCATCGAAAAAAAAAAAATGAAACAGCTGCTATATCTATAGGGGGTGCATTTGTTTCGATGTTAGAAAAAAAAATTGTGTTTTTAGGTGTTTTGAGTGGCTTGAAATCTTTGGTCAAACTGAAAAAAAAAAAAAAAAAATAGCTGCCATATATATATATATATATATATAAATGAACCATCGAAAAAAAAAAAAATGAAACAGCTGCTATATCTATAGGGGGTGCATTTGTTTCGATGTTAGAAAAAAAAAAATTGTGCTTTTAGGTGTTTTGAGTGGCTTGAAATCTTTAGTCAAACTGAGAAAAAAAAAAAATGTAGGTATGAGCGTACGTTGAAAAATTTTATGCATAAAAAAATATGTAAAACATTTACGATCATCATCCCTTCATACTATCTAAATATCCCAAAATCTTTCAAAATGACTAAAATAACCCTTAAATATCTAAAAATTACAATAATACCCCAAAATACCAAAATTGACCAAAATAGAAAAGGAAACTCCAAAATTTTAAAAAGAAAATCACTATGACCTTTAAAATGATTACAATACCCTTGAAATCTCCAAAATTACCAAAATTCATTTAGAACATCAAAAATGCCCCTAAAGTGTTTAAAATGACTAAAATACTCTTAAAATCTCCAACATGACCAAAATACCATCGAAATTACCAAACATAACCAAAATACCCCTAGAAACTCCAAGATAAGCAAAATACCCTAGAATTCTCAATATTACCAAAACATTACCATTGAAAAGTCTAAAATGAAAAAAAAAAAACCCATTTGAACTTCTAAAATGACCAAATGTCCATAGAATTTCTAAAATAATTAAAATACCCTTGGAACAACCAAAATATACTTAATAAATTCTAAAACACCACCGCACACATTTGGTGTGATAGTCACTCTACAAATATAAGTGCTTGTGGAGTGTGGGGGGTAAGGGTCGAGATTCAAGTCTCTAGTAGAAAGGTTCACATATATATACACTTAGATTAGGCTAGAATAAAATTTCTTTTTTCTATATATATATATATATATAAAATAAAAAATAAAAATTCTAAAACAACCAAAATACTCTTAAATCACCAGAATGACTAAAA
Source organism: Quercus suber (assembly GCF_002906115.3). Taxonomy (NCBI): domain Eukaryota; kingdom Viridiplantae; phylum Streptophyta; class Magnoliopsida; order Fagales; family Fagaceae; genus Quercus; species Quercus suber. The sequence goes on from NW_027069572.1 coordinate 964,815, forward strand.
TACCCTAGGAACCTCCAAAATGAACAAAAGGCTCCAAATAACTCCACAAAAGGTTCCAAATACCTCCAAAATTATCAAAATAGCCTTGACATCATTTTGGTGGTTTGAGATGTATTTTGGGTTTTTGGGAGGTTCCTAACATATTTTAGCCATTTACTTTTCCATATAAAAGGAATTTTTTAAAATAATATTTATAACTTGTCAAATGCTGGAAAATATTTTTTACAAAAACATTTTATGCTAAAACAAATGTAACCAGGAAAGCTTCTCATCGCATGGCATTTCTTAAAAAGTAAAAAGAAAAAAAGGAAAAAAAAAAAAAAGAAGTAAAATAAACAGAAAAATAAAAGAGAGATATTTAATTCAAGCCATTATAATTATATTTTACTAAAGTATTTGAAATTAGCGTGGCTCTTGAATTGCATGAAAGCCGCCATGTTACGAATTTGAACAAATGAAACCTAAAATAGTTCGATAAAAATATTTTCATAAACAACACTTATATTTTTGAGAGCCATACATAAACAACTCATGAAATAGGGACGTCAACATTATTAATTTGGGCAAACTTTGAAACAGGCAATCCACATTGTTTACATAAGATTAAAAAATGAGCCAAAAAATAGTTCTTTTTTTAGGACAGAGGTGTACTTACAGAAGGGGCTCGTTGCTATTGCGCGTGCCAGCAGCGCCGCTCAATCGGGGGCTGCGACTTTGAAATAGGCAATCAACATTGTTTATCTTAATCCTCCTTGTCTTTTTCTTTTTAATTTTTAATAATTATGTTATTCGTTGACGTTTGACAATCCTTTTTTTTTTTTTTGGCAAATTGTATTGGCGGTGAAGAAAAAAAATATAAATTAATGCTATAAACAGTTCTTTATTATATTTTTTGTAATTTTATATGAATTTTATTTGGTTGGATTTTGACCATTCTTTCACGAGTACTATTTCTCACGCGGAATAGTCCCAAGCAATCCATAAGAATCATTATAAAACAAAGGTGAGCTCAGCTACTACTATTAAATTTGCAGGCCATCTATTTATTCTCTAACTTTGCTATGATCAGCAGACTTTGCTTACTCTCTCTCCGAATTTTGACCTCAAATGATCCTATAAATATATTAATTGTCCTCCTTCATTCTCACAATACCACAAGCAAAGCTTAGAGCTACTACAAATTTGAAAATACAAACTTCCAATTTAGCTTAACACACTCCATCTCTATCTTCCTGATCCTTATCCTGTTATTGCATTAATGGAGAGTGCACGTTTGATCCAAACGTCCCTTTTGGTGTTTCTCTTGATCTCTTTGACTATATATATATATATAATAAAAAATAAAAATTCTAAAACAACCAAAATGCTCTTAAATCACCAGAATGACTAAAATACCCTAGGAACCTCCAAAATGAACAAAAGGCTCCAAATACCTCCACAAAAGGTTCCAAATACCTCCAAAATTATCAAAATAGCCTTGACATCATTTTGGTGGTTTGAGATGTATTTTGGGTTTTTGGGAGGTTCCTAAGATATTTTAGCCATTTACTTTTCCATATAAAAGGAATTTTTTAAAATAATATTTATAACTTGTCAAATGCTGGAAAATATTTTTTACAAAAACATTTTACGCTAAAACAAATGTAACCAGGAAAGCTTCTCATCGCATGGCATTTCTTAAAAAGTAAAAAGAAAAAAAGGAAAAAAAAAAAAAAGAAGTAAAATAAACAGAAAAATAAAAGAGAGATATTTAATTCAAGCCATTATAATTATATTTTACTAAAGTATTTGAAATTAGCGTAGCTCTTGAATTGCATGAAAGCCGCCATGTTACAAATTTGAACAAATGAAACCTAAAATAGTTCGACAAAAATATTTTCATAAACAACACTTATATTTTTGAGAGCCATACATAAACATCATGCAATAGGGACGTCAACATTATTAATTTGGGCAAACTTTGAAACAGGCAATCAACATTGATTATATAAGATTAAATAATGAGCCAAAAAATAGTTATTTTTGTAGGATAGGGGTGTACTTACAGAAGGGGCTCGTTGGTATTGCGCGTGCCAGCAGCACCGCTCAATGGGGGGCTGCGACTTTGAAATAGGCAATCAACATTGTTTATCCTAATCCTTCTTGTCTTTTTCTTTTTAATTTTTAATAATTATGTCATTCGTTGACGTTTGACAATCCATTTTTTTTTTTTTTCTTTTTTTGCAAATTGTATAGGCGGTGAAGAAAAAAAAAATATAAATTAATGCTATAAACAGTTCTTTATTATATTTTTTGTAATTTTATATGAATTTTATTTGGTTGGATTTTGACCATTCTTTCACGAGTACTATTTCTCACGCGGAATAGTCCCATACAATCCATAAGAATCATTATAAAACAGAGGTGAACTCAGCTACTACTATTAAATTTGCAGGCCATCTATTTATTCTCTAACTTTGCTATGATCAGCAGACTTTGCTTACTCTCTCTCCGAATTTTGACCTCAAATGATCCTATAAATATATTAATTGTCCTCCTTCATTCTCACAATACCACAAGCAAAGCTTAGAGCTACTACAAATTTGAAAATACAAACTTCCAATTTAGCTTAACACACTCCATCTCTATCTTCCTGATCCTTATCCTGTTATTGCATTAATGGAGAGTGCACGTTTGATCCAAACGTCCCTTTTGGTGTTTCTCTTGATCTCTTTGAGTGTTTCTTACGTGCATTGCCAAGCCACTCGTGTTGGGTTCTACTCCAAATCATGCCCTCGAGCTGAATCCATTGTTCGCTCAACGGTTCAAGCTCATTTCCAATCTAATCCCACTGTGGCTCCTGGATTGTTAAGGATGCACTTTCATGACTGTTTCGTGCAGGGTTGCGATGCTTCTGTCCTCATTGAAGGGCCTAACACTGAGAAAACAGCTGGACCTAACCTTGGTTTGAGAGGATATGAAGTTATTGATGATGCCAAGACCAAGCTTGAAGTTGCATGCCCTGGTGTTGTTTCTTGTGCTGATATTCTTGCTCTTGCTGCTCGTGATTCTGTCGTTCTGGTACTTGATCTCATGCTTTTATACTACCGATTTGCCTGGCTTTACAGAATCCATTGATGCTCAGAAGAAGAAGTTTTCAGCGAAAGGTTTAAACGCTCAAGATCTTGTTACTCTTGTCGGTAAGCATCAACACATTATCATTTAATAATTCATATTTTATATCCCTAGCTCCATGTTCAAGTATGTGTTTTACAGTCAAGAACTTTATAGTTCAGTGAACTACAATTCAAATCCTCGTCTTTTATTATTATAACTATAGATTTACCCAAAAAGTACGTGTCCTAGTTTATTACATTTCATCTAACTTCTATTCATTTCAATTAACAATTGACTAGGTGGCCATACTATTGGAACTTCAGCTTGCCAGTTCTTTCAGTACAGATTATATAACTTCACCACTACTGGAAATGGTGCCGATCCTACAATCAACCCCATTTTCCTTCCTCAATTACGAGCACTCTGCCCACAAAATGGTGATGCCACAAGGCGTGTTGGACTAGACACCGGTAGCCAAAACAGATTTGACTCATCTTTCTTCTCCAACTTGAGGAATGGCCGAGGAGTACTTGAGTCTGATCAAAAGTTATGGACTGACGCCTCCACCAGAAGTTTTGTTCAAAGCTTGCTTGGGTCAAATGCCTTCAATGTGCAGTTCGGAAAGTCCATGGTGAAGATGAGCAACATTGGCCTCAAGTCTGGTACTCAAGGTGAAATTCGCAAAGTGTGTTCTAAGATCAACTGATCAAAAGGGCTCCAAGCTAAGCCACGAAGGATGATTACAATTATTCCCCAAAAAAAAAAAAATGTATTCAATTTGTTATTGAATTTTATTTCCATTTTGGTGTAAGCTCAGGAGATGAAAAACCATATGTAATGAAAATTCTTTATTTATTGGAGTAAGCCAATAGATCAAGGGTCCTTGAGAAAGATTTTCAGTTTAATAATGAAAAGTAATATTGATTTTACTACATGCGCTAGCTGATAATAGCTTATGATCAAACGCAGAACAACTTTCGCATATCACTCTTTTTTTTTTTTTTTTTTTTTTTTTTAATATATATAGCGTCTACTCTTGATAGTAGCTCTTTATTATTAGACCAATCAAGACACTAATAGATTTTTGGTGTAAAACAGGATTGAATTTCAGATCTCTTATTCAATCATTAGAGATTTTTTTTTTTTTTGGTAAAAACCATTAGAAATTTTACCAATTGAGTTAATTAGAATTCACGCATATTACTCTAATTTTTGAGAACTCTCACTTTTTTTTTAAAATAATTTATTTATAACACTTGCCTTTAATTTTCACATATAAACATAGGATTTAAATCTTTTAAAGTTATTAGGAAACTTTACAAAGTAAAGTTTTTTAAATCTTCACATTTCTTTTTAAATTGATAGTCAAGATACTGCCACGTCATTAATCTATTAATCTTTTTTTTTATACATCAACAGTTGGGGTGGGAGATTTAATTTAAACCCTAAATGTATTCATTGGAAACACCAAGAAATTTCAATTAAACTAAAATGCTCTTGACTAATTGATACCACTTCAACCAAATAATCACGTAAAAAATAATTTCTCGCATTCATTTTTTGTGATATAACACATTAGTTTATTGTATCTCTATCATTGTTCTTTTTACTTCTAGAGTTTTTTTTATTCTAATATAAGTTCTTTAGCCAGCTTTTTTACGATCAAGATTTGCTTCTCGATCTCCTGGAGGTTTGCCAGTTTCAAGAGCATAGTTTTGATCCTAGTTTGGATAATAAGATAATATTCTACATTTTATTCATGTCAATGCCGATCCACAATAAAAAGATAATCACAATATCTTTGTTTTTTCGCTTCTGAGGAGAGCTTTATACTAAAAAATTAAGATTAATAAGTACAGAGTAAACATAGAACACAAGTACTCAGGGAGATTTATATTACACAAGTCTAGAAGTAGTTAATCTTTGGACTTCTCAGAAGTACACAAAATATAAAGATGGAGGGAAAGTCCTATAAATTAACACAAAAAGACTAGCTATTAGAGTTTCTCAAAACATCAGAACATTTTTTTCTTTTCATTATATATGCGGAATGGTCACTTGCTAAGGTCTAGCGAGGGTGCTCCTACAATCAGAAATTAGAGCATTAGAAGATGGATGCAATAAAGAAGTATTACTAAGCAAGTTAAATACCTGTATCAAGTCAGTTTCAAGAATAAGATTATGGTAGCTGATTTCCCAAGCAAGTGTTAAACCGTCGCGAATAGCCTATTATTCTGCTGTTAAACTAATTGTAACATCTATATTACGGGAAAAACTTACAATCCAGTTTCCAAAAATGATCTCTAGTTAAATCACCAACCCTAGAAGAACCTTGGCTGCATTTGGAAATTGGAACTACCTACTATTAAATTTTAAAAAGATTTCAAGAGGGGTGGGAGCAAGGAATCCATTTCACAAATTTTAAAAAATATGAAAAATGCTGTCCATGACTATTCCCAAAACTTTCACAACAATTTCCAAGTAACAGGTTGTTATTAGCTCTTACTAATGAGAGAAAAAAAAGTCATAAACAGCTTTAATAATGGGTTCAAATTAGAACTAGAAACAACTTACCATTTTGGATTTGTTAAAGTGTTATGGACATAATACTTCTTAAAAAATTTTGTTTGGGAAAAAAAGTCCGAATTGTTAGGGGGGTTGGATCTGGTGCCAAACTCACCAGTTAGGACCACACACAATCACAAAGTAAATGAAAGGGTGTTTCAAGAGAAGTACAACTACAACTATAAAGGGAAGAGTTTGACCTCCATGAAAGCATGGTTCACTATTTTCTTGTTAGTATAACTATAATCAGTATATAGAGCTAGAGTATTCTCTCCCACAACTGTGTTTTTCATCCTTTCTCATTAGGTAGAATGGTTTTTGATGATGCCAAAATCGTCAGTTAAGGTGATCGTCTAGATGGTGACTTAGGATCGCCCAAATGCCTGCAGGAGAGAAAGATTCAAATTGGAAAGGTCACTAGTGTGGTGCCAACCACTAGGCCTCTGATAATAAAGTCAGATGACTAGGAAAAGAATTGCCAATGGCTCTATCTATGTAGTGAGTATTAGAATAAAGACAGAAAAAAAATGTACCTCCCTTGGGGTTTTGTGTTACCTATATATATGGCTTTCTTTTCTAGTTGTTAGGGGCATTCAATGGCAGTACCAATTTCATTCTTATAATGCCTTTAAATGGTTTGAATAAGAAGATTCGGTGTCTCCTCAACATCCATGTTACTTATTGTTGATGTGTAACATCATTCTATTTATTGCGGGTTAAATGGCTTTTCCCTTCGACCAACGTGGACTCGGCCTGGACGAAGGAAATTTAATGGACTTATCAGTTGCCCCCCTATTCCATGATCATCGAGCCACCTAAGGAAGATCTTAGGAATATGAAGAGTCATCTTCTCCCTCCCTTTTTTTTTTTTTTGGTGGTGTAGCTAAATACAATTTCAAGCTCTATGCTTATTGTGATACGTTTACTTGATATTGTTTAGGTTCTAGCTAATCTCCTTGGAGCTTGGAGAATTAGGCTTTTGCGGTTGCGACGTAAGTAGCCTTTTAATGGGATTTTGGAAAATAACCATGTTGCATAAATAATGTTTTTCTTTTTGGGTCAAACACATTTTGGAAAATTATTTATAAAACTATGTTTTCTTAAAAAGTGTTCTGGTGTGACCCTACTATATATGATTACATATGAAAGTGCATCATATTTGGTATTGCATCTGGGGAAATGCATGAATTGTTGATATGGAAAAATGAGCATCTTTTATTTNTTATGGCGCTTGGGATACCACCCTTATTGCATTTACTACATAGTGGCAGTGTGGCGCACATCGTGGCCACGCGTCATATTCTGGTTGGCTGGTGAGGGCACTTTTTTCGAGGAGACCCTTTGGTTTCCCACGATTTTCCGTTTCACAAGGTGACTTTTTAAACACCTTCACCTTCTACACTCTTCACTTTACCTTTCTTCTTTCTACTCTGTGTCTTCTCCTTTGAGTTTCAATTTCCCTACTTCTCATGTACGCCTTTTTTGCTTCCTTTTTTCCTTTTTGAGAACATTTACTTCCTCCTTTTTGCTTAATGGTTGACTATTCTGAAATTAGGCACCTTTCTCCTTCTGTTTGATTCTTCTTTGCTTGCTTAGGAGCATCCTTTGGCTCTTCTAGTAATCATTGTCCACGAGTTGGGGACTTCGCCGCAGGGGGTAATAGCCTAGGTTTAGTTTTGGGTGATTTGTACCCTTTGTTGCGCCAATTTTTAGATTGGTTTAGGACCATACAAGAAACATTGAGGGAAGAGAGAATGGGCTCTAAGATTAGGTTGAGAGATCTAGAAACGGGTTTGTCGTCTAGTGCTGACACTACTAGGGCTGAGACGGACACCATTGCCTCTGTACCTACATCTTCCCAATCCTCTATTTCACAACCTCTTTGATCATTTCATGCTCTCAAGGAGGAGTGTTCCCTGAATGAGGAAAACCATAGCAAATTTAGGTATAGGTTCCAATTTCCCGAGGAGACTAGGATTCATCTTCCTAGGTTGAGTGAGAAATCCTGTGCCTTCACCCATGGTGAGGTGTGTTTCTATGAGGCGGCCTTCCTATGTGGTCTGAGGTTCCCGTCCATCCCTTCATAATGGAACTTCTCCATTATTTGAACATTGCTCCTAGGCAACTTATGCCGAAATTGTGGAGGATCGTCATAAGTTGCATGGTGATTTGGACAATCATGGCTAATGGGGACATGTAACATCCTAGTCAGTCAAAAAAAAAAAAAAAAGGTAGAGATCAAATTTTTTAGGCCACACATGCCCCACCTACCACACATTTCAATCTATCTCACCCTCTCATGTTCGGCCATATCTCTTATTTGTTTTTTTTCTTTTCTTTTCACTTAAACACACTCCTCTCTATCACTCTCATCCTCTCCATCGGTACTTCCATACCACACCCACCATTTCCACCATCATTTTTCCAGCAAGATCACCGGAAAGTCCATAAGAACCTAAAAATTTCCAATCTTTAGGGTTTTAAACTTTGGTTTGAGGTTATTTTTTTACTAAGATTTAATAATGATACCCATGTGATTTATGAGCATTGGAAGTGATATTTATGTGTTTCTGTGTATAGGTTTTGTATTGGTGGAATTATTTGATGAGGGGTATATGATTTGTGCTAATGATGACTACCTAAAGTTTATTTATGGTGGAAAATTTAGGAGTTTTGAGTTATAAATTGGAGTTTATGCCTTGTAATCAATTTGTTGAGAAACTTTGGAAGTGGAATATATTATTATTGATAAGGTTAAATACTAGGCTTGCTTAAATAAGTGTTTATTTGGCAATTCCTAAATTGTAGCTAAATACAATTTCAACTTATCTTATTGTGATACGTTTACTTGATATTGTTTAGGTTCTAGCTAATCTCCTTGGAGCTTGGAGAATTAGGCTTTTGCGGTTGCGACGTAAGTAGCCTTTTAATGGGATTTTGGAAAATAACCATGTTGCATAAATAATGTTTTTCTTTTTGGGTCAACACATTTTGGAAAATTATTTATAAAACTATGTTTTCTTAAAAAGTGTTCTGGTGTGACCCTACTATATATATATGGAAAAATGAGCATCTTTTATTTAATCTTTGATAAGGAAATCATGGATTTTATGGTATATTAGAAAATTTAAAGAAGCTTATCTTGTCTTGTTATGTGGGAAATTGATAGAAAATCTCTTTACAAGAATGAAACTACCTGGATATAAACTATGTATTTGAAAGTATGTATACCTGTGAGCTTTATGTTGTTTTAACCTTATGCCATGTGTGATTTCCCAGTGATTACCCAATTTGATTTTCATATTCTTTGTGACAACGGAATCAAATCTAGGTCAGTGCCCTTTCACTTTGGATGACGCGTTCTTCCCTGCTGTGCATGGGGGGGAAGAGGTTCCTTGATTGTATGTGAGTGAGACTACTGTCCATGGGTCCAAGAGACCACATGCAAGAGAGGTCTTATTTGACATGCTCTCTTTGTTGCCCATAGGGGGAGAGAAAAATCTTGAGGACATGGGTGAGGCTGCTATCCATAGGGCCAAGAGTTTGTGAAAGCTCAAATTTGTGTGAAAACACAAGAGCTGTTTAGATCCCCAAATTAATTAAAAAAAAGGCTCAGTTGATTTTATTTTAACTTAAACTAAGTGCGGAATAGAGCAAATGAAAGCAAACTAATAATATAACTACTCTAAGCCATATTCATTAAATATCAACAATAAAATGAAAGTTAAAAGAGTAGGGAAGAAGAATGCAAATACAAGATAATACTGTGATGTGTTATTGAAGAGGAAACCGAAAAACTCGGTGAAAAACCTTTCCGCCACCCTCCAAGCGGTAAATTGATCCACTAAAAAATAAAGTTGGAGTACAAGAATAAAAAAAGACCCTTCAAGCGTAGTCTACCCAATGTACTTGAGCCTTCCAAGCTCCTGCTACCAACTGATTTAACAAAATCTTGTCCTCTCTAGCTTTCCGGATCCCGCAATACGCCTGATTACATTCGCCATGCCTCACCAGCTTCTTTTGGCAAATCCCCAAAACTTACCAAGCTCCAAAATACTCTTTACAATCTGAAAATGTGTGATTTGTGTTTGTGTACAAATCTTCTCTCAAGGTATGACAATGGGAAAGGGAAGGAGAAGATGCTAGAATGATTTCTTACTAAGGATGAGTAGCATTCTCTCTAAAAGATGGGTGTGTGTGTGTTGTAGAAAACCTATCTAGGATTTTTCTTTCTGAATAGCCTCCTTATACTTTTATGGGTAATAAGTTATATATAGTATGGGTGAAGGGTAAGAAAGTCACACTTAAAAAATCCTCTAGGCAGAGAGTTTCGCAGGTATCTTATGGGAAGGCTTTACTCGCGAGACACTCGCGAAACTGACTGCCTGACACTACTTTTCAGCTTCCAACATGTGATTCTCATGCGGCTTTTCATGGGTTAGCTTCTCATGAGCTTCTCGCAAAATCCACTTGTTCTTTAATTCATGCTCGATTCTTCACTAACTTAATATAATAAAATCCCACAAAATACAAGGAATAAAATTAAAGCAAATACAACACTTTTTTTCATGGAATAAAGTCAACATAAAACATAGTTGTGAATTACAACTTTACAGTCTGCATACCAGAAAGGACAATATCATACCAGTTTTGAATGGGTGGATCCTCTGACCGATCTATGTGGTAGTGTGGTATATTTGTGATAATTTACCTTATGTTAGATATCATGGCTTTGGAAATTATATTGTTGATACTCACAGACTCTAGTATATAGTTTCAAGGTATTTACTTTGAGAAATTTTGTGTTTCATTATTCAATCATTCTTGTCATATCATATTATTATTATTGAAAATGAAACTTGCATGTCCCCCACCTCCATTAATTATGCTACTTACTGGGCTCTGTCTTATCCTATTATTTTATAAAATTTTCAAAGTAGGCAACAATCTTTTGAGACAACTTTTTGGTGACTAACAATAATTAGACTAACTATTAATGGAGGTTGAATGTTTGTAATGAAGATATTAGATGATGTACATCTTAGAATAGACTTGACTCATTTTTTTTGTACATTATAGTGGTTGTGACTTTATTCCCACTGATGGTACAAACTAATGATATGTAATTATTTATTCAAACCTCTATTCTTTTGTGGCTAATGGTCCTTGTAATTATTGCATAGAGCTCTGACTTACTTTGGGAATATATTTAATGGAATTATTATAATAACTCTTGATATTGGTACTTGATATAATTTATTTGGATTGTATTGTCAAAAAGGAAAAATCTATAGGTACTTTTGAGATGTTTTTCTCATGGTTTAGACTTTTTGAGTTTCAGGACATGATCAGGTTAGACGAGTTTGTTCACCTGTATTGTCTAAAGGAATTAAAGGAGTTCGGGTATTATGAGCTTGTGCCCTAGGATAGAAGATCTTGGCTTATCATCGATCTTCCTTCGTCCTTTCGTTATTTGAAATCTAAGTATTTTTTCGTCTCGGGTGATAGATGGGAGACCCTTTCTAACGATTTTTAGGGGGAGATTCCTAGGCTGCTGCATAGATGGGAGACCCCCCAAATTGGTGCATTTATCTCTTGCAAGAAAATCTTCTGTTTATTTATTCTGGTCATCATTTTTTATCTCTTAGTATGTTTCCACTTGTTTTGCAATTAAGAAGTATCTTGAGCTCGAGAGTAAATTCAAAGGATGTGTTCAGGTGGTTATTGAATATGCAAGCACCATCGAAGATTTTGACGAGTTGGTTGACCCTCGGAATTTGGCTCGTCATTGCTTGGGTCCAGAGCCTTCCCACTACGTTCTTCGTGCTATACGGAGAGAAGAAAAAAGTAAGTTGATCTGGGGCAAGTTTGTTTACAAGTCATGGTTGAAGTATGCCTTCTTGATATTTCTCTGTTCCCGTTGCCTTTATGTGTGTCCGAGGTTCCTCTCCCTCTTGACACTTGTCAAACAGATCATTTGAACCTCCCATGCTCGTGTTGGGTCAAAACTCTTCGGATCCGAGGATGTTGGACTACTCGGGCATATGATTACCTCCTCGGATGGCACACGTGCTCACCTCAAGGCATTCCCCCTTGACGTGGGCCTCTGACTGAAGGTCACACCTCCTCGGACGAAGAGTGTTCCTCACTCAGGGCCTTGGGCCCAATAAGTTGGGTTGGGTTTTTCTCCCCCCACATATATATATATATATATAAATCAGTAATTTATTATTCATACATTATAAATCAAAAACTTCAAAAATACCATTCACCGTAATTTGCTACAATCTAAAACTTTTTTTAGTTAAAGCATTTTAGTTAAGGCATTTTATCGCAAAAGCTCTACAAGACTACAACGAAAAGCTCTATGGTTTAAGCTGTCAGAAACTCAGAATGTTAAGAGAAAGAGAGACCAAGCAAGCTGCTACTGAGAAGAACAGCAAGTCTCAAGTGAATTGCAAGTTAAAGACTAAAGAAAGGAGAACAGTGTTAAAGCTACAGTAGTTTTATCAACTAGGCCTATGCATTGGAATACTTATAAAGCATGTGATCTACACGTGCCTAGTTAATTGATTAGTTTGTTTATTTCCTTGCATCATTAGCATCAACCCGTGCAAATATTTGTCTATTTTAGCATAAGAACTTACATTTTTTATTTTATATTCCCATTTTTCCAAAACATCACATTATCTATTAATATTTACAACATTCATTAAAATATAATTTTTTCTTAATTTTTTTTTCTTTATTCACACACAACAACCATCATTCACTCTTTTACTTCATTCCTGGAATATGAAAAGAAAAGAATAAATTTTGGGCTTGCTTGGCTAAATTGTGGTCTTTTTTCTATTATATTAGCACTGATGCAAATGCTCTATTCCGCTGCTTCTGTTATATGTATATATAAATAGGGGGCTCCTACATTCAATGGAATCTGAGTTTATTTTTATACTTCCTACAACAATACCACCAAATGGACACAAAAGAAGTTGCAATTACCTGGTGAAACCCTTTGTCGTGAGTTAGAGCAACTCCTAAATCAGCTAAACATGAGTGTAACCAAAAATCCTCGCTATTAATGTATGAATATCTCTCTATACAATCGTCTGACTTTGTTGCCAATGCCTCTGCCAGAGGGTAACTCGAAGCAAACCCTCCTCCACCAAATGCCATATCAAATGAGAAATCAAATTTTGACTTGACACCCTCTGAATTGGACCCAATATAGTAGGGTTTAGTATGGTCATACTTTGCCAGTACCTCAACTAAATTATCTACCATAACTACAGTATCATCATCACCCTTTACATACCACCTCACATCTTTGTCTCCTTGTCTAGGTGCTTCCATGATTGTACGTAAAATTCTGACTTGAATCGGCCACAATATTTTTGGAAACACTTTCAATTTTGTGAGATCTTCGCTGACGCGAAAAGGAGGTGAAGTTGAAAGCCAAGGTTGGAACTCTTCAGTAGGAGGTCTATCTAGGAAAAGATATCCCCTTGTCACATTTGGTCTCCACCATGCTTCAATGTATGATTTTCTGTGCTTCCATGCTTTCATTGAACCACATATGCCAAAAAGAATGTGACTAATATTGGTTTTAGTAGAATTATTAGTACTAATAATGGGGCTTGAGGTTGGCCATTTTTGATTAATGGTTGATAAGTGGTCTGAAGGTTGGTAATTAGGAGGGTTAAACAAGTAAGTGCAGAACAAAAACAAAACAAGACTAGGACTAAAATAGCTTGAGACTTGCATAGAGTTCTAAGAGATAAAGGGGTGAGATTTTGTTGAATGGTGCTTCTCAAGTTGGAAGAAATTGAAGAAGACATTGTGAATGTGTGATGGGTGGAATGTTTGTTGAACCAACATGGGAGAGATTTAAATGAAGAATTTTTTTAAGGGGAATCAATCTGGACTAGAAGCATATCCTTTGTATTAAAACTTTGTAATTAAATAACGCGTTTTAAAAGTTCTATTAAATTTTCAAGGCCATGATTTTTGTTGCTAATACGTCATGTTGCTCTTATATTTTTCATTAAAGTGGTTTTCCCTTCTTAATAATAATAATAATAATAGTTGTAATTTATTATCATTAATGACTTTTTTTTGAGAAAATTATAAAGAATAATGCTAGAGATACAAACTATTTTACAAAAAATTTTACAAACTGTTAATGTGGTGAGTGATAATTGGTAAATAAAAATGTGATATTAATAGTAGGCCTAGAATAAGAGGTTGGCCACATCAACATTTTGTAAAAATCTTTCTCAAAAAAAAAAAAACATTTTGTAAAAATTTTGTAAAATAGTTTGTGGATGCAGTATTACTCAATTATGAATGACTTCTTATCAATAATAAATTACTCTTCTAATTTTCTTTTAATATACAACAATAATCTTCTTCCCTTTCAAAAGATACACAATAATTATCTTAAAGTTCAATAAATTTTTTTTGAGAAAGAATCCAATAAATTAGATAGAATGAATCTCATGGAAAAAATTGACCTTTACCCTTTTTAAAAAAACAATCCAGCATTTTATCATCTTTCTCAAACTAATTAGGAAAATGCCACTCTTTTGAAAATCGATTTTCTCAAAATTGAGTTAAGCCCTATAGTTGCATTTTTAAAGTGCCTATAGTGACATTTTAAGGACCTATATTTTTGTAACTCGATCTCTATAAAATCGAGTTATAGGTAAAAAAAAAAAGAAAAAAAAATTGCATGTAACTCGACTTCATGGATATCAAGTTACAAAACACCACTATAGATCCTTAAAACGTCACTATAGGCTCATTAAAGAGCCATTATAGGACTCCATATTTTTTTTCTTTCTATAACTCGATTTTAAGAAAATCGAGTTTCAAAAGAGGGGCAATTCCCTAATTAGTTTGGAAAATATGGCAAAATGTTGGATTTTTTTTTTTTTTTTTTTTTGGAAAGGGCCATTTTCTCCTAAATCTCTATTAATATGATTTTATTAAAAATTATTCTTTTCCTTTTGTAATTATTAGACTCATCAATAGTAACTACTTTCTTTTCCCTCTTTCTTCATTTTTCTTTTTTTTATTCTTTTTTCTTTTTTTTTCTTTTTTATTTTTTATTTTTTCTAAATTTTAACGGATGGTTTTGAAATTTTACCGAACACCTTTAAAATTTCACCTCACTTTAGAAATGTCATCGGGAATCGGTGAATCATGAATGTTTGAAACAGAGTAATTTTGTGGGAAACTATATGTGAAAGAGGGTTATGCATTACTTGAAAAGTAAAATATCAAAAATGTCATGGATTACAAGTACTTTAATTTAGGCATGCATATATGATGCATGTTCGGCTTTGAAGGGACTCATGCATTGCAGGTAGGAAATTAGGATCCTATAAGGATAATTCTTTGCATTTTTCATGCTATAGTTGCTAAGGCAGAAGTTACATTGTAAAAGTATGTTTTTTTTAATAGTCAAGGGTATTGTAACTCAATTGATTGATATTATTTAGTGTATTCATAATATTTAAGGTTCAAATCCCCCTCCCCCCAATTATAATTATCAAATAATTCTAGTATCACAACAAAACTCACAACTTTTGTCACAACTTGCTAATGTAACGAGTTGTGAGTAAACCTATACATCAGCGTAGTTGGACCAAGGAAGTCGATACCATACCGGTACCGGCCGTACCGGCCAGTACGTACCGTACCGATTGCATACCGGTATCGAAACATTAATATTTCATACCGGTTTAAATACCGGCCAATTTCGGGCAATACCGGCCGGTACAGAAAAAAAAAATTTGTTTAATTTTTTTTTTTAAGTTTTGTAATTTTTGAATTTTTATTAAGGTAGAATGATAACTTATTTGCATTAACTTATTATTATTATTTGTTTTCTTAGTATGCAATAGTGACTTTTAAGCTTTCTATTTTTTATATTGTATGTTTTTTTTTTCTTTTAATTGATACTAAAGTCTAAAATTATGAATAATTAGTTTTGAATTGAGGAAATGTTTTATGGTAAACTTTTATATTTATTATAATATATATACACACACATACATATATATATATATATATATATATATGTAATGTCATCCTTTCTCCTGGCAATCGCTGGACATTCCCATGCCTCTGACAGCTGTCACGCTTTTTAATAAACTCTGTTGCTTCTTTTTGCATCGTGGGCTAAAAATAGCTTACCCTCATGATTTTTCCTACCAGGGACCTTGCGCCCATATGATCCCGCAGATACCCTAATGGACTTCTTCCAAAATGTGCTTATTTTCTTCCTCTTCAACACACTTTAGGTGAAGGAAGTCGATACCGTATCGGTACCGGCCGGTACGTACTATACCGGTTGCATACCGGTATCGAAACATTAACGTTTCGTACCGGTTTAAATACCGGCCATACTGGCCAATTTCGGGTAATACCAAGCGCACCGGCCGGTACAGAAATTTTTTTTTTTTTTTTTTTAAAGTTTTGTAATTTTTGAATTTTTGTTAGGGTAGAATGATAACTTGTTTGCATTAACTTATTAGTATTATTTGTTTTCTTAGTATGCAATGGTAACTTTTAAGCTTTCTATTTTTTATATTGTGTGTGTATTTTTTTTTCTTTTAATTGATACTAAAGTCTAAAATTATGAATAATTAGTTTTGAATTGAGAAAATGTTTTATGGTAAACTTTTATATTTATTATAATATATATACATACACACACACACACATATATATATATATATATTTATTTATTTATTTATTTATTTAAAAATATAAAAAATAGCGGTAAACCCGAAACGGTACACCGGTATTAACCGGTATCCGAAATATACCGTACCGCTGGGCAAATCGGTACAGCTTCCGGTACGGTATTAACTCCCTTGCTTCAGGTAGGGTTGTGAGAATCCCCTTTTGTAAAGTTCGTCATTCAGCATAGTAAATCTATAGCTTATTTTTTGATCTTCCTAGCTTTGTTTGGATTAGGCGGCAATCGTTCATCCCTTAGGTAGGACATAATTGGGTTTGTCCAACCAATGCGATTCTGTATTAGAAAGGTCTAAAATTCTTCGATACTGGGAAACTTCTGTACCTCCAATTTTAGATTAGTCGAGCTTGTCTTGCTTTCTGACGACGCATATCTAGCCACTTCGTCAGCTACCAAATTATGATCTCGTGGGACTTTAGTAAAGCTTACCCAATCAAATTTGTTAATCTGGTATCTCTCTCTCTCTCTCTCTCTCTCTCTCTCTCTCTCTCTCTCTCTCTCTCTCTCTCTCTCTCTCTCTCTCTCTCTCTCTCTCTCTCTCTCTCTCTCTCTCTCTCTCTCTCTCTCATGCACATGATAACAAGGTTTGACACAGAAAAATGCTTGGGGGCAAGAAAATATATTCTTTGTGGATGCATGTGAATAAGTTAATGTTTGACAATTAGCCTCTAAATAAAAATTTGTGCACATTATAAATTAAACTTTGACCTAAAGAGAGGGACCTTGGCCAATGAACTCTTTCACTCACCCTATCTCTCTGTCTTTATTCAAAAACCTCTCAGAAAATAACAAAACATAATTAAGATTTTCTAATGTAGGGGTGGCAAAATTTGATACAACCTGCGAACCCGATATGACTAACCCGTTTATAAACAAGTCATGGGTTGAGGTTAAACGGATTCAGGTCATATTCAGGTTGACACAGCTAACCCGTTTAATAAATGGGTCGTGTTCGTGTTCAACATGTAAATCCGTTTGACCTGTTTGATCAGTTTAGCTTATAAAATTATTAGTTATTTTGATATTATTGCTTAATTAATGATTTTTTTTATATGTTTATTACTATATTTATAGTTGTAATTGTATTTTAATTTTAGATATATGGAAATTGATAAAAATTATATAAGTTTGGTATGACCTATTAATCAAATAGATTATTAAATGAGTCATTTGTATTGATCTTTAGATGACTTGTTAATTAAACGAGTTAACGTGTCAGGTCGGGTCGAGTCGACTTGTTTAATAAACAGGTCATGTTCAAATTGAAGATTCCTGACATGTTTACTAAATAGGTCAGGTTCGGGCCAACTCATACAGCCGAATACTCATAGCTCGACACGACATGTACCCGACCCGCAAACACGTAATGCCACCCCTATTCCAATGTTTATGGTAATAATCTTGAATTTGAGGATATGAGAATATGAGATGCATAAAATAAGTAATAATCGTGAATTGCAAAGATGCATAAATTAGTACTAATTAAACTTGGGCATGTTACCACAAAGGATGAGTGGTTTGGTTCTTTCAAGGATCCCCACATTATGGATCATCTTGGCTACTACATACTGCTATTATTCTCTCCCTTTTACCCTTTTTATTCAACATTAAATAAAAATAAAATCAGACATGCACAAAACAAAAGGTAAAAATTTTGTATTAAATTTACATTATTTCACTTTTTAAATATTTCATATAATTTGGAAAGGGGGGGAGAGAAGAAAGAGAGATTTAAAATTTAAATAACTAAAAGGAAAGCTAAACTCTGAATAGCATGTTTTGAGAGCTAGACAGCAAGTATAAACACTTAAAATTTTATTTTCTTGTATGTATTCATTTCATAGATAATTATAGTTTCACAAATTTCTTTGAAAATTAAAATATTGATCTTATAAGAAACATTCTAAGGCCTACTCTTCATCATCATCATCGGTAGACATTCATCTCTCATTCCATAATATACATCAGGAAGCCCTATTCATATTGAAGGAAAAACAATTAAAGGGGAGATAAGAAAAAGAACTACATTAGCTTCCCCCACTAGGCCCCTCCTAAGGTGACTCTTAAGCAGTGATTTTCTGAAAATAAATAGATATACCAACTATAATAGCTTCTTTTATCTGTAAAAATTGTTGAGAAAAAGAAATTTATGATTCTCTAGGACCATCAAAAGACTGAGTCTTTCTTAGATTCCAGTGGAGGCCCTCATGGATGCTTCGCAAGAAGTCACCAGTGGAATCAACCTGACATGCTGTAGGCACAGGCCAAGGGGCCATGCTGCATACAAGAGCATCTCCTGCTGCTAGTTGCTTCCTGTCCTTGCCATCAAATGAAGCCCATGCATGACCTCTACTATTGAAAGGTACTTGTACGCGCAATGTCACATGCTCAGGCAATATAAGAGGCCGAAAGGACAAGGAATGTGGACAAATTGGTGTAAATAGGATACCAGGGACCTGCAATTACAAAGATTGAACTAAGAACAAAATATGTATTGAAACTTAAAATTTAAAATATTTCATCGACTATGAGTGCCTACTAGAATTTAATTAAGGGTCCTCTTTCAGAATTTCTCCCCAAAAATTGATAAAATATAAGAAGCAAAATTAATGAGTAACTTCTAAACTGAAGAATCCACTCAACTGAATAATTCCTCTGCCGCATTTGAGGTTAGAACATGGTTCCCCTTCACCCTTCCATGCCAGATTCTACTCATACTTTTCTCTTACCTTTGCAACGTGTCCGGAATGAAATGATTTGCTTAGAATTGACCATGATAGCATCAACATTTACCGTTTTCTTGTTAATTACTGGATCAGCATTTTCTTTCCCTTTTTATAGGTAAAAACTGGGAAACTGGATCAACATTTACTTCAATACACAGGTTTTATCACAGAGTATGAGAACTTCTTAAGCAAATCTCTCCATCTGCCTTTATGTGGCACAGTTTCAATTTTATGGTTTCTCTATTTCTAATATTCAAACACACACCCATGCCAGGTATTACGGCCATTTTGTACATCTTATCAAAGTTTTCACAGGCAAAAACATATATATTAGCTGGCTAAAACATCTGAACTTTCAATGATTGAATTTTAGGCCTGACTCTTGCCAAATTCTAAAAGTTGGCACTTGCTTCAGACTCCACACCTAATGATTTGAACTTCTTAGAAACTTCTTTTCTTTTTCAATTAGTGATAAATTTTGTTAAAATAGGCACAATTCCAGTACACAGGATGTACATAAGAGAAACACCCAAAAGAAAATCTGTCATTTAAATTTCAAAAGATCATAGAACTCCAGAAAATTCAAGAAAGAGTATGAAGCAGTAGCCTGTCCTGTGCAAGCCAAAACCCAACAGTTTTGCAGAAAATTTTAGTCAACCTAGTAATGAGGAATCATGTCAATCCCTTTTTAATTCAGCACTTCTGTGTCAAATCAATCACTTACACCTTCATTTTATATATATATATATATATATAAGAAAGAATTTTGGAATTTAAAAGAAGGGAGTTCTGCAACGATGTAGGATAAAAGTTAATTGTGCAAGTTATCTACTGCTTCTGCAAACATGTACGTGAGCAACCTTAAATATTTTTAATTGCTCTCTCTCCCCCAATATGTACAACAGTAAGTCAAATAAAGAGAAAGAAAAACCATTATATGAGGACATCTTTCCTCTCTATAGCAATTAACATTATGTAACAACAGTCATAATCCAGATATTAACTTTGGCAATATAATGTAACGATGGACTTAAACAAAAGTGAATAAAGAGTAAAAACTTTAAGCAGTTTGGCAATATAGGCAGGTCAAACACAAATTTTTTTGTTTGATTGTGTTTCTATATGTCCCAAATACATCACAACCCCCTAACAGTCAGGAAATAAAAAAGAAATATCTCCTACAATTCCAGGTGAAACTAATGTCAACAAATCAATTTGCATAATTTGCCAGTTTTTATTGTTCATTAGGGGAGACAGCTGTAATAACACTACATAAGTTGCGGTAGACATTACAAGAAGGAAATCAGGATAGTGAACAAAACTCCAATTTAACATGAACCATAGACTTGAAATTAACCATAACTTATCTAGAGCACAAATAAATAAATAAATCTGCCACACTCAGTGTTGATGTTGACCAAGATACAGACTAAATGAGGTCCACATGGATGTTATGTAGAAAACATAACGCCATAATAACTATATGCAATAATATGTGCATTACTATCAGCCAACTGTCAACATGTATATTAATTAGTTAAGTGCTTAAGCAAGAGGCAATCACAGTCCATGGTCACCAAAGGTGTTCTATTTGCAAGACATGAACAAGGAAATCTAGCCTGAGTTCACTTAGAGAAATTATGCTTAGAATATCATTTTGAGGATAATCAACACACTATTTACACGCACAGTATGAATTCCTCCATTAAAAAGATCAACCAACTTTTCTTGAAATATTATCTAATGCAATCCTGATATTTTGTACTGAGGGATGGTGCTAGAACATACCTGTGGATGGACCATTGATCCTCCAGCTGCCAACGAATATGCAGTACTCCCAGATGTTGTTGATAAAATTAACCCATCCCCTTGCACACTAGTGACAAAGGAGTTGTCACAATAGCATTCTAAATTTGTGAGGTAGGATGATATTCCTCGATCAATTGTAACCTCGTTCAGAACAAGTATTGGTTCTTCAGTTTCATACTCATTTTTAGCTGCATCCCTAATAACATGGCACTGCAAACGGTGTCGTAATGTGATACTAATGGGACCCTTTAAGACTTGGTTGAGGCATTCTCTGTAATTTTCAGTGTCTGAAGAATGTTAAGGAGCACCTTTGAGTTAGTCAGGGGGAAGGCAACCAATATGTCAAAAAAGAAAGAAAAAATCACAGGGTTGTTATCAATTTTTTTTTTTTTTTTTGGTTGCTAATTTATCAAAATATCATATTGTTATAGAAACAAACGCCTTTAAACCACATGGAGGATACGAAAAGGGGTCATAAATCCAAGAGACCCTAAAGAAAATGGGACAACAGGAGGAACCGGTCCTTTGAACATGGATGCTGCCTGAAAATGAGTAAGTAATAATCGATAAATTTAGGTTTGAAAGCAAACGAGTCTGAAAAATAAAAAAATAAAAAATTTTAAAAATCTTAAGTGACTGACATAAATTCAGTTGATGCATATTCCATGGGCTTTAGATCTCATGTCCATGAATAAAACACACTTTCACACTGAATTACACATAGCATTAGTACTTACCTTGAGAGATAAACACATACTTAATGCAATAATAATCAGATTTGAAAAGTTTTACTTCTAATAATAATTGCAGGGCAAACCAAGAAGGGGTAAGAAAATGAGGAAAACCAAGAATGCAATATCATAGTCCAACTTGTTGACAAATAAGCACTTAAATGAATATCAAGGGGCACCATAGAATAGAAACACGTGATTGCAGAAAATTGGACAGGAGATCTTGTGTTTCCCTAATTTCAATAAAAAAATTAATAGAATCCATAAATTTTTACCAATCACTATCTAGACCATCGTTAACATTACACACACACACACACACACAAAGAGGATCATGTTATAAACTAAATGTAACCCAAACAACTTGTAACAGGTATCACACTGAAGAGTGTAGATAAAACAGACTTAAATCTGATTTAGCTTGTTCTAGGATGAAACAAGATAAAGTGCAACTGTAATGTAAGTACTCTAAAATAATATTTTAATGTTATAATACATTCTGATTTAAAAATAATTGCTAAAATCAAAGTAAATGCACATACCCAAAGGACAGTTCCATCCCCACCAAGAGTTACTACAAGGTCAACTTTTGTATGCAGGAGCAAAACTTCCTTGTCTGCAATAAGAGACTAACAGATATTAACTTAAATCCATAAGTAATATTGAAAAGAATAACCATCAGACATGAAAATCTAGTAATTAATGTAGAAGTAACACTTAACACTCTACTGGTGCATGAGTTGAATGAGTATGAAAACAGATATTAACTTTAAATCCATGCAAAATGTTTCCACTTAACCACTGCCTGGAACAGAAGGCACTAGCATGCAATAATTCAGGCACTCAATTTGGCAACAAAAACTATTATCACGTCAACCCTTTATTGCAACATAAGCTGACAAAGTTTGCTGCAAATCTAAACAAGCACATACATACATGCATTTATTAATACACACAGACACACACACAAATGAATAGCCCTTAAACTTGGAACACAAATTTAACAGATGCGACCAACCATGACAATAATTAAAATAACATTGTGAGCAAGAACATAAGTCTCATATGCAATGTTTTAACACATAGCATCAAAGAAGAAACTTTTCTTTTTACTTATAAAAA
Source organism: Quercus suber (assembly GCF_002906115.3). Taxonomy (NCBI): domain Eukaryota; kingdom Viridiplantae; phylum Streptophyta; class Magnoliopsida; order Fagales; family Fagaceae; genus Quercus; species Quercus suber. The sequence continues at coordinate 987,632 of NW_027069572.1, forward strand.
AAGCATCAAAGAAGAAACCAAAGTTACAGAGTTTATAACATCTGGTCCAAATTGAAGAAACCAAAGTTCCAGAGTTTAAAACATATGATCCAAATTGAAGTTTAATCACCATATGAAAGAACAAATAAAGAAGCAACAGTACAGATGCTATTGAGTCAGTAGTAGTTGTTTAACATCTTCCAATTACAAAAATTTCACTGCTCACCGTCTTTCCAAGTTTGTACGAAGTTGAAGTAAGATGACTCTGTTAGAAGTTCCACTCGCACGCGTGGCTCAACATATATGTCCATATTTTTCTGCTCTCTCAACCATCTGGGAAAAGAAGGGAAAGCGAAGCAGGTAATATTATTTGACCCAAGATTTTGCTTTGAATGGCACAAGTGTAAATTTAAAAGCCAACATCACTTTACAAGGTCAACCAATTTCAGCTACTCTGTGTACGTGCGTGTGTGTGTGTGTGTGTGAGAGAGAGAGAGAGAGAGAGAGAGAGAGAGAGTGTAATAGCATTAGAAAGATAAATGACATAACTCATTGGCCAGCATGTACACAATATCTAAGTATTGTCAATTGGTGCTTGATAATGGACTCTTGGTTTACTTCCCAACAACTAAAACATTTCTGACTATGGTTCTGAATTGACATCAGAGTTAGTTTGACTAAGAGGTCTTCAATTTGAATTTTGACCCCCATTAGGAGATTTCGTCTGTTCTGCATATGTCTTAGGACTGGTTCATGAATAGAGGGCAAACTTGCACATGAGAGGGAGTGGTACTGGATGCTTGATATATTTTATCAGCTCACTTTTTTTTATATCTTAAGCTCTTGGGATAATGATTTCTAAAAAAGAAATATGCTAGTATATATGCCTCCTTATGGTTAAAAAATTCAACTTTAACAGCCTATATCCTTCATGGTTGCATGAAGAAAGCATTGATGACCCAACTTTAGAGTATTACATCGATCATTAGGCAAAACTAAAATTAAAAATAAGAGTAAGAACAAAAAGAAACTGTAATACAAACAATCTTCACTTATTTTAACAATTAGTAAATATAACAAAATGAGGATACAGGTATGGCTAAAAAACATTGGGATCAATAGAGTCACAAATACTGTGCATGCTGGTTTTTGAATTTTACAAGCTTGCATCTGCACCACTCCTCTATCAGGTAAAAACAGTGATAAAAAATAAGCTTAATCAGCAATTAAGAGACAAATAGGGTCCAGTTAATGGGTGCCCTTAGAGCATTTGTTAATGGACAATTTTAGGAAAGTTTTGATACCACTTTCATGAGAAATATAAAAAATTGTGAAAAAAATCAGTTGTTTTTTTTCTTTTCCCATAAAAAGTTTCTAAAAATATTTCCTAAACCAATGCGGCAATGCCCTTAGGGCATCCATTAACTTTTCCCCCTTTTTTTTTTTGAAATCTTAAAGATACATAGAAAGCCATGACTTCCACATCACCCACAAAATTGATAAAATCATACTGCTCTCTAATTTTCTACAGTTCAAGCCATTTCAGTGCTCGTAGAGAACATAGACTCTTACCCAGTCTTTTCCCTTGTTTTTGTCAATAAGTGAATAAGTACCCTCAGTTCTCCTTAAAGTTTCAGAAGTTGTTATTACACCCACTGGCTAGTAATGTGTTACCTTTGTAGCTCTATTTTAATGACTAAAGAGCAGGAAGCATATGGTATCAATTACAAAAGTGACCTTGCAATAATTGTGGGGCAAAGTCATTCAATTTATTTAAAAGTCAATCCTTGACTGCTGTAATGTCTGAAGAAATTTCATGGAGCTCATTCGAGCATAGTATTGAAAGAAACAAGCAGAAAAATTGCTCCTAGAACAGCAGAATGTGAGAGTAGTTTTATATTCACACCTGACCATTTCTGCACACAGAATTCGAACAGAGATCGAATTTGGTTTGGTCATAACAAGCACAGTCTGCGGGCGTGATTCCCACTTCAAAGAGATCTGAAAGGAAAATGAGTTTCAATCAGACAATAAATGGGAGAATTGGGATAGCAATTTAGGCCAATATAGAGAGGGATCCACTCCACCTACATTAGGTGAGGGAACAGATATATCAATAGCAAACATCACTAATTTGACATGCTCAAAACAACAGCCTATTGTATAGAGAATAAAAGTAACACCTGCTTACTGCTGCGCTCTGCAGTGGTGATATTCCCTCTTTCAAAAGACACAATGTCATGTTTGTGCTGATCACTTTGCTCACCTTTGCAGCGCCATGAAAGTTTAAATGAAGCCTGTGTCAGAAACAAATTTCTATCATTGTTAAAATCTGGACAATCTATGGCACTAGTTATGTTGCAACATGCTTAAAGCTATTGTCCGAATGCTACTACGTGATTTTTGCATACACACACACATACATTGATATGGACTACCAAAAAAAATTTAGACTAAAGTACACTTTTGGCTTTAAGGTGCGGGGTTGTTTTCATTTAGCTCTTTATGTTTCAAAATTTTTATTTTGGCTCTTCATGTATGATTTCATTTTCATATTGGTCTTCTTGTCCATTTTTGTTAATAATCTGACCATCTTTAATATGTTTTTGCCAACAACAATGAAATTCCTGCATTCCGAATCATTTTAGAGCTAGTATTTTATGAAATAATTAAACATAAAGGGCACTTAATGGTCAAGTTACTAATGGAACTGGGCGGCATGGCCAATATGAAAACAAATCAAACATGAAGGGTCAAAATAAAACTTTTGAAATGTTAAGGGCCAAATTGAAAACAATCCAAACTTCAAGGGTCAAAATTTTACTTTAGTAAAAAATTAATATTAATTGCAAATACACAAACAACAAGAAAAGCACAATAATTATAACCACCAAGAGAAATCCTTTAAATACGTAGTAGATTAGGTAAAACGCCTTCTGTGGAGTCTTTACAACTCAATGAACATTAATTAATGGTAATGAATTTTACTTGGACTAACAGGGTTTCCAAAGAAATGTTTTGATGCTTTGAACAACATTCAGAATATATTCATGCAATTAAAAAAATAATGTTCATCATAACAAGTCAGGGCTCATAAACTGGGGGTATGCTAAAAACTACCTTCCTAACCATCTTGGAATTGGAATCAGGTTCCCCATCTCGAAGAACCTCATGGGAGCAAATTCCATTCCTCCCACAACAATTCAAGAATTTCCCATTAGCTTTATTATTTTGGTTAATCAAGTTTTCTATTATTGCATCATCACCATGCTGTCCAGGTAACTGCTCTGTAATACAAGCCAGAAAATTCCTTTAGTAAGAAGAAAAATATAAAATTTCTTGAAATATAATAGCAGAGTCAGTGTCTATAAAATCATCAAGTAAGCTAGAAAAGAAACTCTATACGTGCACACACACACATAGAGGCTGAATAACCTTTAGGCAACCCAAACATGAACAAATTACAGCAGATTAGGCGTACCAACATATCAGTTTGGGTTTCTATAACATTTTCTGTAACACTCTTAGGCAGGGAACACCAGATCAATCTTTGACCTCCTCTTTAATATTGTATAAGAGAAGCAAATTTGGGAGGTCAAAAGAAGCCAAGATCAATAATCTTTCCTTGACTGCAGATATCAAGAGCTAAAACAAGAATATATAAATGCGTATTGCTCTTGTTCAACATTATAACACCTTTAGGCTCCAGCTGCAGATTCCGTGCTCTCTCTAGTTCATATTTACGCCTCCATTCAGCTGCCTCAGCTTGAGCAGAAGCCTTTCCTTCAGCAGCTCGTCTCAAAGCCTTTGCAACAGCTAGAGTTGAGATGAAAAATGCATAAGCAACATGGTTTAGGATCAGATTCGTGTGCATAATTCAATTGAAGATGTTGGTAACTTAGAGATAAAACATGCACATACTTCTCATAGCCTCTGAGAACTCTATAAGGTGCTCATCAGTCCCCTGAACTGGAGATTGAAGAAGTTCATCAACTGCCTTCTCCGAGAAGAGAGAGAATGAATTGATAAAACCATTCTCTTGCTGTGAACACGATATACTTGCTTCTCCCTGCCCACCAAATAAGAGAAGGTATGAGGCATGTCAGCAACCTGATGTACTCCCCATCAAGAGGATGTAGCATACTAAGATACACAATGTACTAAGCCAATGTAGTTAAGAGCCTTAGAAAAATAAATAACAAGCATTGAAAGAAAAAAAAAAATTTATTTGATTTGACAAAAGTAGCATCTTATTCAATTTCTTCCATGAAATTTATATTACTGGAAATATCCTACTTCCTAAGCCTTAGAGATATATCCAACAGGATAACATAAAGTCACACACTAGAGTAAGAATTCAATAACACTGCTTCAATGGTCAAGAGGGGCTCTGAAAGATCTCAACACTTGGTGGACGAGTTCAACCCCCATGAACCTTGTCAGCAGTGGCCTCCCGACTACTAGTTACCCCTTTGGCGAAGGGCATACTTGTCATTCCATATGTAATTATGGCCTGTCATTTCAGGTGTTTCCCAATTTAAAGTTACATGCATGCATTTTCAGTTGCTCTTATCATTTCTGGTCGTTACATGGTAGGCACATTAGCTATACCATAGATCCATTCTCAGATTTTAAATAACCCAAGTAACCAATAGCCCTTATAAAAAAAATGTAGCAATGAAGGATTATTAGTCAATAGAAATGCATAATAGATGAACCAAAATTTAAAAAAAGTAAAGGGATTCATAAAGAGTGCACTGCAAAAAGGGTTGCTTCATCACTAAAATTTGAGGATTAATACACACATCACCATATATGAAATTGTGTGGAAAACTCTAATAAGAAGTACAAACAGCTTGTCAAAAAGTTGGAATTTTTGCTTGAGGTCACTACAAGATTTGTATCTCAAACAATCACCACCACTTCATAGTTTGTACAAGATTGCATGTAATACAATCAACAACCGGATTGTAACCTTATTTACTAGCAGAAAGCCTCTGCTGGACAGGCATAAACATTAATAAATTGATATAAAGAGTCATCACCCACTGCTCTTCAGAGCTGCGTAGGAATCTATGAGGGGTGGTTTTGATAGGGTCCAACCCTTCAACACTTTTCGCATTAAGCAGCTACTCTCAACTCCCAAGACTCAAACTCACATACTTAGGCTTGGCAGCCCAAGACTTTACCATAGTAGCAGACAATGGCCATTAATATGCTGTAATTCTTAAAAAGATATTTATTAAAAACGCCAATAAAGGGACTAAATTGGACAGCTGACACCTCAAGAATATTGATCAATTTTATTTCTTATAACACCCAATAAAGCTACAAAATTGGGCAAGGTTTTCTATTACACTTAGAGAGTTAAAGGCATCACACAATTGCTTTGATTTATAGATATAGATGTGTAAATTCCTTATCACCATCATCTTTACACCGATAAGACAACCCTTACACTTGTTATTTTAGAACTTGTCCAGAAATATCATAATAAAATAGGCATAAGATTTTGTCACAAGCTATTTGACCAGATAGGATCAACCTCGAGTGGGATTGGCTAAGTGATGCTGAAAAGGTTTGCCATGAGAGAAGAAACTACAACAATCAGGCCTAGCCAAGGTCTATCAATAAGTGATTGTCTAATAATGAGCAACAAACATCCACCTTTCAGCTGAACAACAAGGCTTATCTCTCATGAATGTCAATCATATCCACTTTAATCTTTTAAAAACCCTCATCACACAAATTATACCCAGCTTCAAATTATTTCACAGATACATAACAATTATTTGTGGTAACACAATGATATGCTCCTCTAAATTATCTATCATAAAGTACAATTTCAGCCTCAACTAACCCAAATTAATCAACCCCACCCCCCCTCTAAAAAGAAAAAAGTGCAAATTACAACTTACTTATCTGTAGTTTGGTCGAAATTTAAGTTGCCTACTTGTGGTTTGAAATTTGATACTTTACACACTTGAGATTTAATTGAAATTTAAGTTGTCTACTTATAGTTTAAAATCTCATTATGTAAGTTTTCTGTTGGATTTTTTTTTAATTTATCTTATTTGATATTGTATTTTTATATTTTTTGTATTTTTGAAGGAGAGAGACGTAAAAGTGAAGTAAAATTATATATAATTTGTCTTAAACAAAAGTGGGTTACGGAACTTTAACTGAATTAACTTTAAGTGGATAAAATGCTAAATTTTAAATTATATATAAATAACTTAAATTTCAGTCAACTCATAGATAATTGTAATTTGCCTAAAAAAAAAATTACTAGTACTAATACATTGAATTTTGCAAATTCTGACTTAAAGTGTATCTAGACTCATACACAACCTCTCAGAATTGCTGATATTATTATTGTATCAATAACAAATTCACGTGAAATTGAGATTGCTTCCAATTACAGACTCTCAAGATTTTTATATCATCCATATCCATATTCCATATGTGTGTAGGCAAAGGTGGCGATCTAATTCTAAACCCCAAAGCCAAGTGATCCAAAAGAGCACACTTTTGCAGTACAAGTACAAGAATGACACCCACCAATTCCAAATTCAGATGACCAAAACAGGCAAAAAAAAAAAAAAAAAAAAAAAAGTAAAACGAGCCTGATTACACAGTAGTTTCGTACTTTCACGTTCATAAATAAATGGTTTGGGTTTGGAGTAGTTGGTTGACTCTTGCACATGTTTGTGGGCTGTACTAGTTTTCTCGTCTCTCACCTCTCATCTCAACAAACTCGAACACACAACACAGACACTAGAGAGTCGTCCCCACTCGCTTTGACTCGTCGCCACGCTTACTTTTGTGGGACCCCATCTCCAAAACTCTCTCTCTCTCTCTCTCTCTCTCTCTCTCTATATAGAGAGTTTTAGAACGTTGAGAAGATGTCTTAACTAACAGACCATCCAGTTTAAAAGGCCAATTTGCTCACATAAAAATCACATTTTATGTCAGATAAACAACCAAGCCTCAGCTCAGCCATGTCTCCCAGCAAGCTTGATTCCATTGTAATCATACTCTCTTTCCCTCTTGTTCTTTCGCATTATCTTGTCTGTATGTTCTTGTTTTGTTTTGTTTCAGATATTGTTTGTGTTATTTGTGTTTATTTTTAGTATTGTTTGGATTTGATAAGGTTTTTTTGGAATTGGGGTTTTTCCAGTTGTACTTTTTGGAACTAAAAGCTCAGAGCTTTATTGGGTGCTTTTAGTTCTCTCACTTCATGTTTCCTATGGTGGGTGCACATAATTTGTGGAAGATTGTGTTCTGTTTGGGCAGCTTCAACTTAAAGATTAATTTAAGCAGTTCTTTATTATTTTATTTTTGATGAATTTGGGATTGGTTAAGTTTCTGGGTGTGCTTGCTTTATTATTCTGTAAAGATACCTTTTTTTTGGGGGGGGGGGGGGGTGGTGGGGNAATGAATGTAATGAAGTTCTTTTACCTCCTCTAACTAATACGCCATTCAATTCACATATATCAGAATGTACAAGTTCAAGCATGATAGAATTTCTATCTGACTTAGAAAAAGGTTTTTTTTGTCATCTTTGCTTGAATACAAATCTCACATTTCTTTTTATCATCATGCTTATATGAAATCATACCATGCTTTGACATAAACTTCAAGTATTTGAAATTTAAATGTCCTAATCTAGCATGCCACAAATATGAAGAATCAACAATATAAGCACAACCATAAACTTCTTTATTAATAATATTTAGTTTGTACATGCCATTAGTAGCATATTCCTTTCCCACAAATATCCCATTCTTGGACAAGATTAACTTGTTCGATTCAAGTATAGCTTTTACATTACTCTTACATAACAAATTGGCAGACACAAGATTCTTCTTGATAACGGGTACATGAAAAACATTGGTTAAGATTATCATCTTGCCGGAACTCATCTTCACTTTAATGGTGCCCTTTCCAAGAACCTTTACTTTATTATGGTTGCCCATTAGCACTTATTGTTCTATGGAAAACTCATCATAAGTCTTGTATTGCTCCTTGTTGTTGCACACATACACCGTTGCACCCGAATCGAACCACCAATTGAAAGGATTTGCAATCTTAGCCATATGAACTTCAGTGATCATATCAATATGTATGCCACTTACCATAGCAACAATGTCCTCAATGACATTCGTTTCAATGGCATTGCCTTCTTCATCCTTTTTTTTTAATTTTTAATTTTTTTTTTGTTTTTTAAGAGTTTACATTCGCGAATGTAATGGCCTTTGTTTCCACAATGGAAACATGCTCGATTCTTCTTGTCCTTGTTGGGATTCTTGGAGTTGTTCTTCTTGAAACCACTCTCACTTTTGTTCACTTTCAAACGCTTATTGATTTTACTCTAATTCCCACTTTGAACATTGCTCACATTGTTCACATTCACTTTAGAATCGGTGTTAGTCACATCTCTAACCTAACTTTCCTCTTCAATATGCTGTCCGAATTATTCTAAAGTGAGATCTTCCGACATATGCAAAAGCTTCTTCCTAAAATTATTCTAACTTGGTGGGAGTTTCCCAATGATTGCACCCACTTGGAATGATTCAGGAATATTGATTGACAAATCACAGAGTTTATTGACCAAAATCTGTAACTCAAGCATTTAATCTAAAACTGAGACATTATCAAGCATTTTATAATCAAAATACTTTTGAATAATAAACTTATTCATACCTTTTTTCTCAGTTTTGTACTTTGCCTCCAAAGCATTCCAAATATCCTTCGGTGAATTCATTGATGTGTAGAGATCATAGAGACGATCTGAAAGAGTATTGAGAATGTGCCCTTTGCATATCAATTCATCTTCCTCTCGTTTCTTTCTTTGTGCCTTAATCTCATCAGTATCTTCATCACTCACAGGAGGAAAAGGCATCAAATTTGGGTCCAAGACATAGAAAAGTTTTAGTGCAGTAAGTAGGAATTTCATCTTGTCTTTCCATTGAGAGAAATTGGTTCCATCAAAGCGATCCAATTTCACCAACTCATGATTCAACATCTTTAATGTTAAAACATCACTTGCTCCTTCCATCATAGGGAATATTGTCTAAGATTGGTAATAATGTAAGAACAAGGTTAACAAAAAAGACAAAAAGAAAGTAGATAACCTGGAGGCACTATATCGTTTTTCTTAAACAATATTTGCCCTCTATACTTTTATTGCTAAAGGGTTATCACAAATTTGTCTCCCGGATACAACCAAGATGTTGAATTCTACAGATAGCAATTTTGGAAAATAACCACAGGATTTCTTATGTTTCTTGTGTTTCTCTCCAACTTTTGATTTTTTGAAGAAAAAAAAATAGTTTTTCAAGAGAACATAAGCCTCTATTTATATCCATAGGGTTATGTTTCATGAAAATGTTTCATGAAAAGACACGTATGGAGAGTTAGTTATTTATTTAGGTGAATATAAGCCTGTTTCATGAAAAGACATATATGGAGAGTTAGTAATATTTTTAAGTGAACATAAGCTTGTTTCGTGAAAAATCACATATGGAGAGTTAGTTATTTTTTCATAATACGGTTATCAAAGATTGAAACCTCTTCAATCTTTTTGAATAGTCACCAGAAAATTCTAGAAAATTCCAAAAAATTCAAATTTCAAATTTTCACTTAGAAAATTTTAAAACTTGAATTTTCACTTTATGAAACCATATTCTCCAAACTCAACCATTATTATTACAATCTATCTTTGTATATACCCATATATACAATAATGTCTTTATCAGAGATGCGAGAACAAAAGGGAAATTTTAAAGAGGCCACAAACTTGGCAGGCTTTCATTTGAAAGCAAATCGGTAATATAATCATATATGATTTTTTAAAAATATATATCTATAGTTTATGATATATAAAAAACTATATTTATTTGATTTTTGTTTGTCATAATAATATTGTGTTATATATGCTTTTAAGACTTCACAATTTATAGTTGTATAATATTGAAGTCTTTCGTGACAAATTTATAATAAATGTTTATTAATAAGCTTCAAAAAGAATTATAATAAATGTCTATTAGTAACTACCATAATTATTAAATTTCATATTTAGACAAGACTAAAATAAAATAATCTAAAAATTATATTGTGGGTGCCCGAGGACCGAGGATGAAGTTGAATAGTTGCAACATTGGTGTGGGAATGCCATGGGCCAAGAGCCTGAGGAGGAAGGCCACCCGAGGAGAGGAAGGGATGGGTCAAAGTACTCTCAAGCATTCCAAGTGGGAACGAGAATCTGAAGAGAGAGAATTAGTGGTCATCAGGGAAGTTTCTAGTTTGGAATAGCCTGTTGCCTTCGCATTAAATGGTGGACAACAGCTTTATCAACTACATTGATGAGGAAGTGACCTGAACAGTGTAAGTCACAGCTAAACAGATTCCTTCTACCACCTTCTTCAGATGTGAAAAGGGACAAGTGTCAAGAAGGGAGATTTGTTAGGTAAGGATGAAAGGGCAAGATGTGAAGGAGGAAGGAGTATATAAGAAAAAGAAGGTTTACAGAGAGTGGCATCTACACACAAGAAAAGAAAAGAAAGAAACAAGGAGAACACTTAGAGAGAGGAGAGTGAATAGTAATAATTCTTATGGAATTGTATCCTCCTCGGACTAGCTAGAGAGGATAAATGGGTTCACCTATCTAATACTATTGGCCTTTTCTTCCTTGTTCTTGTCCTCGGGTGAAGCCCCAATTTGGTTGTCTAGTTCCCTCTCTTACAAATTCTTTATTTTGGGCCATGATTAAACTGATCCAGCCACTATTCTAAGTGGGCTTGGGATGCCAGATCTTTTGGTTCTTACATATTTTATGTTAAACTTTCTTGTGAATGCATGGATTCCTAATTAGTAATACACTTTTGGTTAACCTTTTGAAATTTAGTGCAATTAGTTTTGGAGGCCTCATAATTTTTCACATCACTATTTTAATGTGTGTTTTTGCTCTGATATGATATCGGAGACTAATTGAGTAGGGGAAAAGCCCGAATGACTGTCCGAGGACTCCACCTGATCAAGATAAGCTCAAAGCATATTCAGGAACGATAAGGATGGGGAAATATCTGAGGGAAAGGCTGCTGCCACCGTATTCAATGCATTGCAACAGCTTTTTTGGCCGCATTTATGTGGAGAAGACCTCTGAACAGTGCATCCTAACCTACCGCCACTCACACAGAGATGAAAAGAAGCTGCCTGACGTGACAGGTACTTGAGCAAGTTCATGGATGGGGAGCACGTGAACGATGGAGATGAGGGTAGGAGTGACTATATAATAGAGGGGAGCACCTGTCAATTGGCCCCCGGAAGAAGAAGGAGAGAAAAAAGAGAGAAGAAAAAGAAGAGAGTGACTAAAACTATCAATGTATACAAACTGATGAATGCACTGTTGAAATGGTGATGATCCATTGTTATTAGTCCCTTACTAACTCTAGTTCTTTGACCCATACTCTACAAATTAATTGTCCTAGGGTTTACGTAAAGAATTTGAACCCTACATATATGTATGTATATATGTATGTATATATTAAATTTAAATTCTATCATATATTTTTAAACATAGAATATATAGTTTCATATAGGGTTGTCCGTGAGTCAGGTCGGATCAGATTTGGGCTCAACTTGCACCCAACCCGAGCTAATCGAGTGGAGGATGTCTCAACCCATTGTCAGCCGAAGAGATTGAATGGATTGGACCTTCAATGGGTGCTAGTTTGTTTGGTCCACGTCATAGAGGCAAAAATTGGCTAAAAAAAGTCAATGAGGTTTTGCTAGATTTGATAAGGTCTTGCCAGATTTGGCAAATCTCACTAGAAAACTCTTGTTCAATCATTCAGTTCAGGTTTTTCGGGTTTTGGGGGAAGAGATCCACAACTAACTCCCCGAAGTAGTTAGGTCAAGCAGCGGTTGGCTCGGATTTGATCGGTTTTTCGGGTGGGTTGGACAGCCTTAGTTTCATATACAAAAATAATAATAAAAAATTTCCAATGCAAGAATTTATAGTTTTATATACAAACAAAATCATAACAAATACCTATTAATAACTATCATAATTATCATATTTCAAATTTAGACAAGATTACTTACTAGTTTTGTTACTTTTCTACAATTTTAAGTACAAATACATTATTAACGATTATCATTCTATATTTTTCTTTCTTTTTTGAGGAAACTTACCAAATTGATAAAATGGCATCACAGGATGAGTTTCTTTCTAGATTAGGTGTTGTTAGCACCAAACCATAGGCTTCTATAGAACCAATGTTCCTCCTTAGTGGGTGCTTGGGTGGGAATTGTTTCTCTTCATGTGGTATTGTAGGAAGGAGAAGGCTTTGCCTAATTATGTATAAGTTTGAATGTGGTGTGTTGGTATAAAGATATTGGCAGCAAGGTAGTGATGGATGATTTTGAGCAAAAATGGTCTCCTATTGTAGCATAAGATGGACAGATTGCAAAGAGAAGAGGAGCGTTGCATGAAGGCTCATAAAAATATTGGAGATTTATATGTAATGGTTGGTTAATTTCTAGTCCTATAGACATCCATGAATTGCCTAAAGCTGGAATTTCCATGGGCTTAGGACCCACGTACAGTTCACGAGCTCACAAGGATATATAGTGAGAAATAAAGATCCCTTGATTGTATTCTTGATGGTGATGGTGTCAAATGACTTATCTTGAAAGAGTTCAGTGTAGGGTGCAATATGCAAACATGCTT
>NW_027069572.1:1001094-1060954 GCF_002906115.3 Quercus suber
GCCATCAAAGAAAAAACAGATCGAAGCGTGGATCGATTGGTTCGGGCGACGGATTCACCATTCACAACAGCTGTCCTCGACTGCCCAGTGCCTTCGAAGTTCCGGCTACCTCAGCTCGAGCCCTTTGATGGGCTGAAAGACCCCCAAGATCACCTGAACACTTTCAAAACAACCCTGGGGCTTCAACAACCCCCAGACGAAATACTGTGTCGTTCATTCCCAACAACACTTAAGGGAGCTGCCCGGGAATGGTTCACGAAATTGCCAAGGTCTTCAATCGACACATTCGAGCAGCTGAGCAATGCTTTCCTGCGACATTTCATTGGGGGGCAACGACCAAAGAGGACCGCGGATCACCTGCTCACCGTCAGGCAAGGAGAAAAGGAAACATTGAGGTCGTATGTGAAGCGCTTCACCAGGGAGACATTGGAGGTGGACGAGGCCGACGATATGGTACAGTTGACAACTTTCAAAGCAGGATTGAAGTCTAGGGATCTCGTCAGTTCGCTCGCGAAGAACCCCCTAAAGACGATGGCTGAAATGCTCCTTAAAGCGCAGAAATACATGAATGCCGAGGACGCGTTGGCTGCTATCCGGGACAAGGAAAGAACGGAGGACAAGGAAAAAAGGGAGGACGACCGTAGAGGACAGAAGCGAGATCGTTCGGATCGTCGAAATAATGACGGGGTCAGAAGGAAAGATGATAAAAGTGCACGGACGGTAAAATTCACTCCTCTTGTTATGCCTATTGACAAAATCCTGACACAGATTCAAGATGAACATTACCTCAAATGGCCGCGGCCATTACACTCGTCCCCTAACGTCCGTGACAGAGGTAAGTATTGTCGATTCCACAAAGATCATGGCCATTACACTGAGGACTGTAGGGATCTCAAAGAACAAATAGAGGAGTTGATACGGAAAGGAAAGTTGCAGAAGTTTATAAAGAAGGGAGAATACAACAAAATCCGAGGTGAAAACAAGGGCCAACATGAGTCCTCGTCAAAAAGCGGGAGTCGTCAGTCCCAACCTCCCCAAAATGTGATCGGGGAGATACAGACGATTTCAGGCGGACCTATCTCAGGGTGTTCGTTCAAATCACTCAAGAAAGCGCACCAACGACAGGTAAATAGCGTCCACACGGAGCCCTCACCTAAGCACAGACGAAGTGATCAAGACATGACCTTTAACGAGAACGATGCTCGGGGAGTGAAACAGCCTCACAATGACCCTTTGGTCATCATGCTAACTATAGAAGGGTTTAACACGAAAAGGGTCCTTGTGGACAACGGCAGCTCTGCGACATAATTTACTTTCCTGCATTTCAACAATTGAAACTGGACCAAGTCGATCCACGCTTCGATCTGTTTTTTCTTTGATGGCATTCCTTAGTTCGTCCATCTCCCTCCTCATTTCCCGAAGAATGTCCGAATTTTGCTCGACGGGAGTATTTGGCCCTCGATGGTCGCTTCTCCTGCAACTTTCCCCTTCACCTTCTTGATTTCCTCTCAAGCGATTTTCCTCCTGCTGAAGTCGTTGCTTCATCTCCTGGTTTTGCTTAGTCAGCTCTTCTACCGTGGCTGCAAGTGCCTGGACTTGTTGAACTAGGGCTGCGGGATCTTGATTGGACTCCATCCTGAAACGAACAAGGGTAGGAAACTGCTATTCCGAGTTTGAACACAAAGAAGAGTTTTTCCCACAGACGGCGCCAAACTGATGAGTGTGAACTCGTCAGTGCTTGTTCGACGGACGGAGATGATCTTCCAACCTTTAAAAATGAACACCGGTGTGGTGCCTGCCACGACGCCTCCGATGCCAAAGTCAGTAAAAGAACGTTTAAAAAATGCAATTGGAAAGAATTCAAGAAAATGTCTTAGCGAATTTCTGTGTGTATCTACCTCTCCTTCAGCAATGTGGGAGGCTTATATATCCTTTCCTGGCCTCTAGCCGTTGAGTAGTTATGGAGGTTTTCAATGCTCCTTTTCGTAACGCCTGAGGCCCTTTAGTGTGCCATTATTACCTTCCAACGGATTGTACAGTTGTCTCTCGAACCGTTTTGTCTGCATTGAATGGTTCGGATAAGTTCGTCGGTAAAGAGTATGATTGACTCACCTGGTCTGAGCATGGAATCGTCCGTGATGGTGTAATCGTCAGTGAGTTTATGACATTCGTCAGTCCCATCATCCCCCATCCCAATTTACGCCTGCTTTAGAAATGTACCAGAAAGAATATGAAAGAGAGCACCTTCTAAGACAGTCAGACTATCTATACAGGGATGCCGTCCCTGCGCAGAGAGAAACTCTTCGTGTTGACCCTCTCTACATTAATGAGAAAAGGGTATCAGGCTTATGGTCTTGGTGCTAGACGAGAATTGCCACCCGCAGTTCCCGTAGCAACTGTGACATCTGCTACTACTTTAGGCTCCTATGCAAATGATCTGTATTACGCCTATCGTTATGGTGCTTTATCAGGGGACCCATATTTACCATCTGTGAGGAGAGAGGAAGTCCCTTCCGGTTCTTATTCTGTTGGCGGAACGTTTCCAGGAGCGACTGCACATTTACGTAGGATAGAGACTGATCAAGGAGCGGATAGGTTATACTCCAGTCTCCACATATGTTGCCGATGCCCTACTGCGTTATAACCAGACACAGAACCGTCAGGTTGCCCAGCTTGAAGCTGTATCTGTGCCAGTTTCATCTCGGTACTCTTTTGCAGGTCCATCATTCTCGTTCCGCTGACTAAATTTGCATCCTTAATCCCTTTTCCCCTTCTCCCTAAAGCCTCTTTAAGTTCTTCTCTCACTTTCCTTTTGTTATAAATGATATTCAGATATCAGAATTAGTTGATTACCCCATGATGGTATCTAGGCTCCGTAATTTATTGGCAGTATGTTTTATCTTTGTTAGTTGTCACCAAGTGCCTTGCAAATGTAGCGAATGGCAGGCAAACTCATATTGCATATGGTGGCACTGGACTCCAGGCTAAAAAATAGGCACTTGGGTTTCTGCTTGTGGGCTGGTGACATGCGTAGGTACATTTTTCACTAGCATTTTGTATGGATGATAGATTTGGGCTTAAGATCCGATGCAAGCTGAGTTTAAGCCCACATGATGTTGTCTTAATCAAAATTCTATGTTGGTATATAACTATTGCTGCTATATAAATTTACAAATATCATAACTATTGCTGCTTTATAAATTTACAAATGAGGGGCGGGGATTAGGGGAAAAAAAAAAAGATTTAAGGAAATTCTTTTGGTTTTTCTTCTTATCACAATATTGCTTTTATGTCTTCGTTTTTGGAAAGAAAAAAAAAATATATATATATATATATTGCTTTTATTTTTAGCAAAAAAATATCGATATATAAAGTAGTAGACAACTATCTGACTATAAGTCAATTGGTCTTTAAATTGTTGAAGTAACTTCGAGATGGTCGGATACAATTGGGCCAACAATTCTATACTTTGAATCTAGGCCAAAATGGGCTTTTACCTCTTTTTCACAAACTTTCCAGCAAAATGTCTTATGTCTGAAACTAATTAAGAAAATGCTCTTATTTTGAAACTCAATTTTCTAAAAATCGAGTTTCAAATGTAAAACTCGATTTTTGAAATATCGAGTTATAGCGAATGTGGACTTAGACATTTTTTTTTTTTTTTTGGAACTCGAGTTCCATGTAAAGTACTTGAGTTCCACTTGAATTTTTTCAAGGATTGACTAACACTACAAAAAGATTTTCCTTATTTCAAGCCACTCTTTCTAAGGGTTAATTAAAGTGTTGAAACAAACACTAACAAATTAGTTCGTGCCGTATGTGTGGGTACATTTTTTTTTTTTTTTGGGGGGGGGGGGGGGTTAGGTTCAAGTTACACCTAGTATAATTTTAAGTAATATTACACCACTCAATATATTTTAATTGGATGCAAATTTTGAGAAATTCACCATTAGATTACATTATCTTCACATATTTTAAATGCTTGCAAAATTTCAAGGTGATTAAAGATTAATAGTTATGTCATTAGTCAACTATTTAAATTCAAATTTTTGTAGTTTAAAATAATGTATAAAAGATGAGTTTATGGATTAAATGGTAAATAACATCCAATTGACATGAAAATTAGCATGAGTTTATTCACCCAAAAATTGGAAATTGCAATTTTCCCATTATTATTTTTTCTTTTTAATATTGAGAATTAATTGATTAATATCTCAACTTAATTAGCCAAAAGAAAAAAAAAAAAAAAAAGGCTAATATCGACAACCTTTGCCCCAAACTCCAAGTCTATTCTTAGTTGTCACCATTATGGTCAAAGGTTAACTGACCAGTCCTTATAATTTGGTTTAAATTGTCTAATTTGTGAAGGAAATTTACAAATTTGGTATTAGAATTTTGTTGTATTAAAAATCTATAGAATGACTTCCATTACTATTTTTTCACCAAAAATTTTGGAACTTTCAATTTTCTCATTAGTCTTCCTTTTTTTCTTTTCTTTTCTTTTTTTAATTGGAACTAATTAATATCTTTACAAGACAAAAAGAAAAAAAAAAAGAAAAAAAAGAAAAAGATAATATTAATGCACTTTGCCCCTAACCCCAAGTCTGTCCTACTTCCTAGTTGTTACTATTACAATTGAAGGTTGACTGACTAGTATCTTGAGTCTCCCTATAATTTTGTTTGAATCGTCTAATTTTATGGAAATTTACAATTTTGGTATCAAAATTTTTTAGTGGCCAGAGTCTATAGAAAAACTCTTCTATTACCGGCTTTTTCACCCCAAAAAAAAAAAATTTGAACTTTCAGATATCCCATTAGTTTTTTCTTTTTCTAATATTGGAAAATGATTAATATCCTCACTTAGTTAAAAAGAAAAAGGCTATTATCTATTCCCTTTGCCCCCAACCCTAAGTCTATTCTTAGTTGGCACCATTATGGTTAAATTGACGTCCACGACGGTTCATTCTATCGACATTGACCCAATGGTAGAATTTTATTTTGTTGGTAGCTTCACTCACCTATCAATTATTTTAATTTAGCCTCTAGGTCACCCTATCCTAGATTTGACCACAAACCCACAACTTATTTGATCTCATACTTAATGAGTTAAGTTCGATTAATCAATGTGTTGGTTGGCTCTAATACCAAATGATACAAATCTATGGATAGAATTCATCCTTCAAAACTGGCTTGTAAAAAGAGGGTGCATAAAAGCTTATATATACATGTGGAACACTAGGATCATAATAGTTTCTCATGTCCCTAAAATTTGGCTTAAATGATTTAATTGTGAAGGAAATTTACAAAATTTGGTATCAAAACTTCGAAGTGGAAAAAAAATCTATTGAATAAATCTTGGGAAAAGAGAAAAGAAAATAAAAAAGTTATTATGCTGCAATTTTTCTTTTCATGAGTTGACTTGGCCACCATTTCAACCCAATTGTCATACTTGGCCTTGATTCCAAAAGTATGAGAATTGAGAGGTTAGGTTGTCTTGTTCAATTTTTGATGAAGCAAGATCCGCATAGCCCACTCATATGAATTTCCACATGAATGGGGTGGAAGGTGAGGTCGAGAATTTAAGTGTTCATTTGGTATTGTAAGAAGTAGATTTTAATTGTAGAGTTTTTGTGATATATACTCCTAACTAAGAAGTTATATAGCGTTTTGAGTGTTTGGTAAAATTACAAAGAATAATGCTTGAAAATTTTTTATTTATAAGCATGAATAATGAACCCTAGATTTCTTTCCTAAAAGTTCTAAATTTTATTATTAGCCTTAAATTTGAAAGCACTTTAGCAATATTTTGGCAATTTCTGCTTAGAGCTTTAAGGCCCTTAAAGTACTTTAACATCCATTGAAAAACACTTAAAGTCTTGTAGCTCAGTAACACTATGTGGTCTAATCATTTATGAAAAGAATTAGGATTCAAATTCCTTATATTAATAGTAGGCCTAAATAAAAACCAATTAAAAGCTGGCTACATCAACAATTTGAAAAAATATTCTAAAATAGTTTGTAACTATAGCATTACTCTTTTATTATACACTCATTGGCATTGTACATATATGTCCTTAGTAAACAATAAAATTTAATATAAAAAAAAACATGTTTAAAAACGTGATTTCAAAAGGTATGTAAGCCGTGTGTACGTGACACAAATGTATATAATTTCTGTATAGATGTAGATCTCAAATTCTCAATCCACCTAAAAAGAATACTTAGACTTTTCGGATGGCTATAACACTCATAAAATCATTGGTGTAAGAACAATGGCAAAGGGAAAAGGAAACCTTAATTACATATATATAGTTGGTTCTGTTCAGTCTAAATGTCTAATGTTTATGGGCTTGCTTTTTTGAGTGAAGAAAACGAGGCTATATATATGAATTGTTACGTGCCTTACGTGCATGCATTGCTAATGCACAGCGGCAGCCTAAGGCTAATTCTTGCATACGCAGGGAACAGTCATTGACTATATGAATATTTGTAGTTTTGGCTCGAATCCACAACTTCCCAAAAGTGATTATTTTTTAAAGTCTATTAATTTTAAGGGAAAATTTAACTAATATTCTAAAAACATTTATTTATGAAATATTAATGAAAAAAGATAAAAAGAAATTAATTTTATTTGACAGTTTTCTATATTTTTTTTAATAATAATATCAAAACCTTTTAAAAATAATTCATTAATAAATGCCTTATTTTAATTGTTTGGAAAGTTTGGTTAACTCAACGGTTCTGGATAGTACAATGGATAAAGGTTTGGTTTTGGTGGCATGGAGCTTAATTTGTTGACTGAAGATGCACTTAAAGGCCTCATATATATATACATATAGAAATTTTGTGGCGACACATTCAAGAGTCTATCTTAGCTTTCTAGCTATATTGGTGCATTCCCTTTTATTGATAAGATACTATTTGAATTTATGACGTCAATTTTATAATCGTACTAACACAATGAAGCTTTCTTTTTAACGTAGTTGAAAAGATCTAAATCATCATTGGATGTCAAAAAATATTATCAGTTGGAGCTAGGACTTAGAGTTAGGAAGGCGGCTTTGTGTTAGTTGCGTTCAGGGATTTTGGCCTCCAACTTTGCTGTATAGACGCTGAGGGTTTTTTTTTTTTTTTTTTTTTGTGTGTCTGTTGCTAGGTAAGGACAAAATTACTTTGTTTAAAATTTTTTAAAAGGCTGGATTGTTTATTTTGGGTAAACTTTGTTGGTTTGGTTTAATATATTTTTAGTTTTGCTTTTGGTATTTTTTGTTGTTGTGCTAAATTTTTTGGGCTTGTATATTTTATTTTAGATTTTAAATCCATAAATTTTTTATTTCCTTTAAAAGGAAGAAAATGTTAAAGATATAAACTTTTTATAAATTAATAATGTGGTGAATGGTTATTGGTAAGTAAAAAAATGATATAAGTAGTGGACCAAAATACGAACTAATAAGAATTTGTTATCTCAACAGTTTAAAAAAATATTATAAAAAAGTTGTGGCTATAGTATTACTCTTAAAAGAATCAATGATATTGTTAATGGTGCAAAGTTTAATTTTATTAAACAAAATCGCTAAAATTAATACTTATATATATATATATATAAAATAAATTCTTTTTTTTTTTTAATGGGGGGCCAACTTCAAGTCCAAGCTTAGCTCTATACCTGGTTTTTTGCCCACGATTGATATTTTTTATGCATTTTTTTTTTAAGAAAACAGCTAAAATACCATCCACACCTGACCTAGTAAAAAATGACAGCATTCATATGTCCTTGTGGTGACATTAACTTTTGCTGATTATTAGTATTATTTGGCTCAATGGATGAGTTCAATTCAAAGAAAACCAGGGACAAAGGTGACTCCAGAAATTATCCGTAAATTACACAATATAAGTCGATAGCTCAGACAAAATTGACCTCTCCATCTTATTAGTTCTGTTAAATATATAACTCACAGAAAATGGTCAAATGATTTGCATATGTAACCACTTTACTGTAAAAAAAAATTATTTTAGAAATAATACAAGCATAGCATATGATCATTTTTTATTATTATATAAATTAAGGTTAATGAAATTGAGATGAATGACTCAATTTGGATAATTATACCTCATGGTCAACAAAACAAAATTGATAGTATGACATATGGGATCAGTTTACAACTAGCTGATCCAAACTCTAGGGACCTTTTTACTAATTATTTTTTTAATATCCAGATATCAATAAATGAGAGATTGGTAGTTCTTAAAATTTTTATAAAATATTATGAGAATAGTATTTATATTTTATATAAGTTGATGGTACGTGGATTTCAATTTAGTGAATTACATACATTAATACACTCTTCATTAATATTATATATACAAAATTAATCAGCTTGCTACTTTTATTGTGCTGTCTAGTTGGTAAAGCATATAATTTCTAGATAATATTAGTAGAAGTGATAAAATATATAATGTGTATAAAAGTGGAAAAAAAAATTTACATGGTCAAGCCTACTTTAATTTGTTGAAGATTCATAACCAATGCAAAAATAATTGGGACTAAGATTATCAATATCAGTTGTCCATACACAAGCACAACCCACCACCATTACTCACAAGTAGGGGTGGCAAAATCTAACACAACCAGTGAAACCAATATGACTATCTCGTTTATAAACATGTAATAGGTTGAGGCTAAACGAGTTGAGGTCATATTCGGATAAACATAGCTTATCCGTTTAATAAACAGGTTGTGTTTGTATTTAACATGCGAACCTGTTTGACCTATTTAGCTTATAAGAATATTAGTTTTTGTCATTATTATTTTGTTATTATTGCTTAATTTATGGTTTTAAGTATATGTTTACTATATTTATGGTTGTAATTGTATTATAATTTTAAATATATGGGAATTAATAATAAGTTATTCAAGTTAGGAATAACCTATTAGTCAAACAGGTTATTAAATAAGTTATTTGTATTGACCTTTACATGACTTGTTAATTAAATAGGTTAAATGTGTCATGTCAGGTCGACTTGTTTAATAAACCAGTCATGTTAGGGTTGAGGATTTTTGACATGTTTACTAAACAAGTCAGATTCGGGACAACTCATATAATTGAATATTCATATCTCGATATAACATGAACCCGACCCACGAATACGAATTGCCACCCTTACCTAAAGGTATAACCCACCACCAACACTCACAAGCCACCAACCACAAGCACTACAAACCCACCACCACCCAATACTACTTTTTTTTTTTTTTTTAAATCCCAAAATCAACACAAAACTCCCAAAAAAGAAAAGAATGAGAGATAACTAAAAAATCAACCAACTGAAATTAGCCCAAAACTACCAAATAAATGCTAACCCAACAGAAAATCTAACAACCCACAAAACCTAGCAACCCACAGCCCACAAATGACCAACAAAACCTATCACTGCCACCAATAAAGCCAATATACACAGCCCAACAACCTTAAACCAACGCCGACCCACCTATCACCGCCATTGGAGAGAAATGAGAATGAAGAGAATCCATGAGAATAGAGCCACCATCGAGATGATTGGCGCTTGGCGAGATTGATTGAGAGTGGAGATCATTGTGGCGGAGATCGACGACTTGAGAGAGAGAGAGAGAGAGAGAGAGAGAGATGTGAGTGAGAATGCTCTTAATTGCACGCACATTTGAATTCTTCACACTTTCTCTCATACAACTCTTACATGATTCCCACCTACATACAGGGTATCTAATTGTTAAATTACAAGCAAATTTGTCACAGAATAAAGCCAACACATGATTGAATAAATTCAATCTTACAGAGTGAAGAGAGCTTGCTGACAAGAGGATGATTAACTATTTTAATACACATAAGAGAATACTAATTCTTTTGGATACACAACACTGTCAATACATCTTCTTTTATTGATAACATATTACTTGAACTTATGATGTCAGTTTTATTATAATTATTTATTTTCATACTTACACAATGATGCTTTCTTTTTAATGAAGTTGCAAAGATCTATAAGTTGTAGTTAGCTTAACTGATAAAGTTTCTGATAGTTGAATAAGAGATCTCGGGTTCAATCCCCGCCTACACTAAAAATGATTAGTGTCTTGATTTGACAATAAAAGGTTATCATTAAGAGCGAATGTCATAGATTGAAACTTTCTAAAAAACAAAAAGTTACAAAGATTTAAGTCAACATTGGACGTCAAAATTTTTTATCAGTTGGAGTGCCCACGATTAATATTTTGATGCATTTTTATTTAAGAAAACAGCTAAAATATCATTCACACCTAGTAAAAAATGACAGCGTTCATATCATAGGTCCTTGTGGTAACATTAATTTTTCTTATTAGTATTATTTGGCTCGATGGATAAGTTCAATTCATAGAAAACCAAAGACAAAGGCAACTCCAGAAATTGTCAGTAAATTACACAACATACTTCAGTAGCTTAGACAAAATTGAACTCTCTACAGTGACGGCCCTATATATATATATTTTTTTTTTCTAAAGTGATCATTAAAAACCTTAAATTATAAAAAATATAATAAAAAAAACTTTATATATAGATGAGAAAACACACAAATACATAAAATCTTACAATTTCTTTTTACAAATTTTCATATTTTGAAATCATTACATAATAATCTCATTATCAAAATGCTGTTCTTGCAAGTGAAATATCCAAAAAAAAAAAATTAGTTAAATGAAATTTTTCTTAGTTTTTTTTTCTTTTTTTTTTGTGAGGACCTAATATATTGGTTAAGGGACTAAAGTTAAAGCAAAAAATTTGGCTACAAACTTAGATGTAGCCTAAACAAATTAACATGTACAACTAAAGTTATAACTCTCACTAAACAAATTAACATGGCTACATATTTTGATAATCTAACCGTTGAATTATATGTTTTTTATGTTCTTAAAACGCATGTCAAATTTCAAGCCAATCGGATTTTATTTACTGTTTAATCTATAAACTTATTTTTTATGGATAATTTTAGACTAAAAAAACTCAAAATTTAAAAATTTGATCAATGACATAACTATTGATATTTTATTTTCTTTAAACTTTGCAAGTATGTATGATATAAGAAAAAAAATGTAATCCAATGGTGGATTCGTTAAAATTCGACATCTAATAAAAAAATATTAAGTGAAGTTGTAACTTTAATCTACAACCAACTTTGTTGCCAAAATTTGTCCAAAGTGTAATTATGTTAGGCCTAAAAAATTTTAGGGTGGTCACAATCTAGAATTGCTTGGTTGAAACATGGGGAGAAAAATACAAAAAAAAAAAAAAGAAAAAAAAAAATCATTCCAAAGCATCTCAATGTCAAAGGAGGAACCATATCCATGGAAATAAAAATGCAAATGAACAGTGGGTGGAAGAAGTGAAGGAAATAGCTGAAGTAGCTACTAACTATTTTGATAGTTTGTTTAATGCAGGTGTATGTGATCAGATTTAGGAATGTCTTAATGCGGTGGCACATCGGATTACTCCTGACATGCATCAAATATTGTCCAGTGAGTTTACTACTGATGAGATTAAAGCGGCATTGTTTCAAATGAGACCAACGAAGACTCCTAGACCTAATGGTATGAATGCTTTATTTTACCAAAAGTTTTGGCATATAGTGGGAGATAATGTTGTTTCTACTGTGTTGGATTATCTGAATTATGGTGCCATGCTTCCTCATATTAATCACACTAATATTGTGTTAATTCCTAAAGTGAATAATCTTGAGAAAATGTCTGATTTTCGGCCTATTAGCTTATGCAACATTATTTATAAAATCATTTCTAAGGTGTTGGCTAACATGCTAAAATAGATTCTCCTAGCTATTATATCACCTACTCAAAGCGCCTCTGCTCCAGGACGCCTCATCACTAATAATATTTTGGTGGCCTATGAGACTTTGCATATCACGCATTCTAGGGAAAAAGGCAAAAAAGGCTCGCTTGCACTAAAGTTAGATATCAGTAATGCATATAATCGGGTTAAATGGCCTTTTTTACAAGGCATGATGCAGAAGAAGGGATTTCTAGACAGATGGATTGGTTGGGTGATGGGTTGTGTCACCACACCCTCCTTTTCTATTCTCATTAATGGCAAACCTTATGGAAATATCAACCCTTATGGGGGAATTCGTCAGGGTGATCCACTATCACCATATCTGTTCCTTTTATGTGCATAGGGGTTGACTTCACTATTAACAAAGGTAGAGCATGAAGGGCGTATTAATGGGGTATCTGTTTGTAGAAGGGCGCCCAAAATTTCAAATCTAATGTTTGTTGATGACTCCTTGCTTTTTTGTAGAGCTACACAGGGTGAGGTTGATGTGATTAATGAGGTTTTATAGGTATATGCTCATGTGTCTGGCCAATGCATAAAGATGGATAAATCATTGGTATAGTTTAGTAGCAATACCCCTAATCAACAAAGCAAGGAGATTGTGGTAGCTTTGGGGGTGAAACAGGTGGAGAGATTTGAAGCATATTTGGGGTTACCTATGTTGGTGGGAAGGGCTAAATATCAAACATTTTCTTTTCTAAATGATAGGGTTTGGAAAAAATTACAAGGATGGAAGGGTATGATGCTATCAAGGGCCGGGAAGGAAGTACTTATAAAAGCAGTTTTTCAATCCATTCCAACATATACTATGGGGGTATTTCAATTACTAGTGAAACAATATGATGAGTTGAACGCAATGTGTGCAAAATTTTGATGGGGACATGTGTTGGAAAATATGGCTAAATAAACAAGTTTTGATTCAACAATACAAACCCTAAAAAATTAGCAATGACAAAAATAAATAGATAGAGTTACAAAGATCTCACAAACTATAGAATCACACAAATGCGTTGTCTTTAAAGGTTGATTCGTGCCACTCGGAGTAGAACTCGGTGTGAATGGCTCTCTTGGCCGAACAACCCCCCAAGATTAGACTATAGTAATTTCTTCAAGTTGATCACACACTCAAGCTAATAGTTGAGTGTCAAAAAAAAAAAAAAAAAGGTAGTTAATAGCAACAAACTATACATCCACCTTGTAACAAATAAAAGTACTGCTTGTTTTCAGTTCTTTCCTTTCTTCATTGCTAAGTTTTGGTTGTTGAGTTCAAATAATAAGTTTTTAATAAAAGAAATTTCCTCTTAGAGTTATCTTATTTTATTTGGGACTAAGTCTTTTTGTTTTTTTGTTAAATTTTAAATTGTTTGTCAATACTTGATTTAGTCACAAAATATTAAATGAAAAAAAAAATTACATTGAGGATGTGTAATGTTTTAGGGAGTGACAATACTTAAAAAGCAATATTGTCTTGGACACACACACACATATATAAACTTTTTATTTTTATTTTTCAATTTGGGACTAAGTCTTTTATTGTTATTGTTGTTGTTAAGTTTCCAATTTTTTTTCAATGCTTGATTTAGACTAAAAATGTTGAATAAAAAAAAAGGATATTTAATGTTGGGTGTGATATTACTCCAAAAATGAGAGATTTAAAAAAATTACAAATAAATAATGGTAGTACATTTTTGTACATATTGATGGCAAAGTAGACAATTTGTGTACACTAGTTAAAGTTTATAAAGATGAGAGAGAGAGAGAGAGAGAGAGAGAGAGATGTGTAAATGTATGTATATATGAATATGTAATTTGGCCTCCCAAACTTAAATTTCAGGCTACACCCCTGCTTAAATTAACCAAACTTTGAGAAGATTTTACATTTTCGGATCTCCTTCTATATTTTTCTCAAGAATTCCAGCTATTAGAAATTTTGACCATTATAGAAAACTAAGCAATCAACTTCAAAATTTGAGACTAAGATTATATTGTTGTTATTTCGAAAACTTAATTAGCAATGAATTCAACACGGTATCTAATAATGAAATATAATGAAATATAAATCTCGTTGTAGTTAATATTGGAGTTAAGGCCAAATCTTGATAGGCCAAGTTCCTTTTGGAATCTTCTTTCTTTAGGGAATTTTGCATTTATTTAACTCAAAACTGATATAGAATGACTCAGAAAAGAAAAGAGACTGTTTTTTTCTTTACTTATTGTTATATTATTTGTTCACTCAATTGATTTGATTTGTCTCTTCAGGTCCAAATTCCACTCACGCAAACTTACATGCAAATCTAATGCTATCTTGCTAGCTGAAAGTATGACTTTTAAATTCATTAAAAAAATGGACAATCAAAAAAGACATTTGGAAAACTTTTATTCGAAGATTGTCTAAGATCTCTAATGGGATAGGGTCATTACTAAGAAACTTCTTTCTGGGGTTTGAATTCATTTATATTATGTATATGTCTACATCTACTTGTACATGTATGTATATATGTTTAATGAGTTTTACTAACGTATGCCCTTATGGCTTGTTTAGATTGAGGGAGAACAGAGGAGGAGTGAAGGATTGGAGAGTATAGTTGGCTGAAAGTATGCTAATTTTGTGCTAATTCTACTTTACTTTACTCTACTCCCCCTCCCTTTCCCTCAATCCAATCACACCATTAAAGTATATATTAGTAGTAAACTATTTTAGAAAATTTTTTATGAAAAAATGAAAAAGTGATTAACTGTTTTTATAGCTTTTTCAATTTCTCATAAAAATTTTCCTAAAATGGATAATTAATGTATGTTCTAAGACATACATTAACTGGATCCATATTTAATTAAACCTCACAGTACAAGAAATAAGATTTTTTTTAATATGTATATATATATATATGTGTGTGTGTGTTTGTGTTTTTGTAACTTTATGTCAATGTTACCAACTAATTTTTTTTTTTATTAAGGTTATAAACTAAATTTTTGGTGTTACTCATTAGAGATATTGGCCCAGATTTATAGATCGACTAAGAGTACTTGTACTATTGTACCAAAGACTTATTGTTACGCAAATTTTTACTTGTACTACAACTTCACACCTTAATTACGAGTTTTTTAATGGTAAGCGAAGATGATAATTCTCCACTTTCAAGAAGCCCAAATTGGAGTCCTAGTCATTTTCTTCATCTTCCACCCCTCAATGAATTTTTTACTTTCATCTCATTTGTGAGCTTATTACTATTATCATTATCATTATCATTATCATTATTATTATTATTATTATTATTATTATTCACTCATCACTGCACTAAAGAATTTTCAAACATCAACTTCAACATTTGCTTCTCCAAATGTCAAACACAAAGACAAATTTGTTAGTTTTGGCATGTGTATGATGAGATTTTTCAAATAAGATTAGTGGTACCATATATTAGACTACAAAGATTTATGCATCTAATCTAACTAGATGTGTTTGTCATACCAAATCTTACTTAAATATGGTTGTTTTAATATGTTAGTATGAAATACTAAATAAAAATATAAATATAGACTATCAATTTAATTAATAAATAAAAGGAAGAAAAAATCACCAACCATAATATAAATAAATAGAAATTAAGGTAAATAGAAATGAAAAAGAAAAAGAAGAAATGGAGGAGTAGAGAGATTAAGGAACACTTTCATTGTGAGTGATAAGGTAGGTAAAATATACAAATTGAAAAGGTGAAATAATAAGCTTCTATAAGGAGAGATGGAGAAAGACTAACAAACGGGTCAACATAGTTAAATAAAGTTGAATTAAACAAGGAGACTTGAGGGGCCAGTCAATTTCATTTGAAGGGGCCAATTCTGACAAGTATTCCTTAGGGCCCGTTCATATGTCTTGAAAAATCTATTGCGTGCTTGTGTTCCTAGAACCATTTTTCTTAATTTTCCAACTATTTTAAAGCGATTTGAGTTGACTGAGGAAGATAAGATTCTGGATTACAATTTTGATAACTTGGATCCAAACATTCAACGTTAGAGAAAGTTCACAGCAAATCGATCAACTTGGATTTATAAACTATTTCTATGTGGAATTTCAAGGTTGTGGATTTCCTCATATATATATATATATATGGTTAGGTTGAATTTACTATTGTAATTCTAAATAATATTACACCATCTAATATTTTTTAATTAGATATGAATTTTGATAAATCCACTACTGAATTACATGCATTACCTTCGTACATTCTTTATGTTTACAAAATTTAAAGTTGATTAGTGATCAATAGCCATGTCATCGAATAATTGTTTAAATTCAAGTTTTTGTAATTTTAAATAATGCATAAAAAATGAATCTATGGATCAAATGGTAAATTATATACGATTAGCATGCATGTTAAGAATATAAAAAACAAATAATTCAATAGTTGAATTTTCAAAATATGAATTTAATAACAAGTTAATGGGTGGTGTAACATTATTTAGAGTTACACCAAGTGTAACTTGAACCCAACTCTCTCTCTCTCTCTCTCTCTCTCTCTCTCTCTCTCTCCTTTTCTCTCTCTCTCTCTCTCTCTCTCTCTCTCTCTCTCTCTCTCTCTCTCTCTCTCTCTCTATATATATATATATATATAATGAAAAAACAAGAGTGAGGGTTTAGGTTATCTACTTTAGATTTAGTGTGAGAAAAATCCTAAAACCTTGAAATTTTAATTGAAAAACAATCCAATTCGTTGGCCAAAAACAACATAGATTGATTGGAATTCAATTCTTAATATTATATAAGTTCTTTTAGGTTTTAATTAGGTAAAGGAAACAAGAATCAATCACCCTAATATTAAGCTGGTTAGCTTTGAGGTTGATATCATACCAACCCAAATTAACCTAACCAAAATTGCAGTTAGATAACACGTAGCTCTCATAGCTTTTGAGCTTAATTAATATGTTGTAAACATCAAATTCCAATAGAACTAGTGGTATTAACTGTTAATACACTTGATAAACTTTTGTCTTTATTGGTATCACATGTAATTTACCGAGTAATTGGACTCCCATCATCAAATAGATGTATAACAAATAAAATTTGCATGAGATACTTTTTGTCCATGGTATCTAAATTATTGGGAATGTGGTACAGAACCTGAACGTCCGAGAATATATAAGTATATTCACATTTAGTTTGATAAGGAATTTGATAAGATTTTTAGGAATGTGCTGCATTAGGTTTATTTTTAATAACCTTTTACACACACATATATATATATATATATTATTTACTCAAAAATATCCTTAGATTTATATATATAATTTCACTTAGTTTTAAAAATATTATATATATATATATATTAAGTGCTTTACCTATCACCTTTATGTTGCTTTTTTTTTACAAATAATAGTAAGAAGAAAATATAAGCTGTGAGTTAAGTTAAATATCCTAAAATCATATATAGTCTTACATTAGCATCTATAAGACTAAATTAATTATTTCAATTTTTTAAAGGTTTATCTTGATTGGCTTATCAATCAAAAAATTTCTGTTCTTAGCTAAACTAATTCTGAATAGGGGATAAAAATCAAAGTCAATAATAATACTTAAGATCGAGTTAATATATATATACACACACACAAGTTGGATACATAATATACACTAGCTTTTATTTTAATTAGAAAGAGTATACTTTCTTAAAAAAGGAAAAAAAAAAAAAAAAAAGGAGTTAGAAGGAGTATTAAATTGGATATAAATCTATAATTATCACTTAAAATAGAGAAAACATAATCTTTTCCAGATATGAAAATGTACTAGGGATATCCAATTTTTCGCCTTGCTTGACCTAAACTTACCTCTTACGAAATTTTCCTGTCTGAAAAAAAAAGGGAAGGTGTGGATGGGTTTTGTTGCATAACCCGCCTTGTCTTCTCCAACCTCACCACGAGTGTCTATATATATATATATATATATATTATGTAGGGATTGGATGAAGGAGTAGCCCCTTCAAATTTTGGGGACGTTTGGTAACGTTGTTTGTATTTTTTGGAAATACATGTGAGTGAAAAAGTGTGTGAAAATACATATAATGTTGTTTAAAAACTGAAAAATATTGCTTAAACTACCATACCAAACGACCCCTTAAATTTTTTTTTTTTAAGTGTATATATAAAATATAACATTTTTAGCAATTTGTTTTAATAAAATTGCAATTTGCCACCCTTAACAATATTATTGATATTTTTAGAAGCTAAAAAAAAAAATAGCCCAGTAGATAAAATTAAGCCCAAAAAACACTCTAAAACAAACACCATAATTTATAAAAAAAAAAAAAATCAAAGCCGACTAGAGTGTGCGAGACTGCGAGTAGGAAAACCCGCCCACATAACATTAAACTAGAGAAGAATATGTCTTAGGAGGCGGTTGTGAGGTCCAGAAAGGAAGACGATGAGCTGCAACGCAGCACTAAGAAAGTGAAAGAAAGCCATCGTCAGGGTCTCTCGTCTGACCATGGCTCTCCTACAACAGATGGGGAGAGAACCTCGTACAAGGAAAGGCTTATTGGTGAAGTACCAGGTGCCTATGAACAAGCTTGTCACTTTGGCAACGACACGGAGACGGAAGTTGAGTCTGATGATGAAACTATAGACATTGCAGCTGGAGTGGTAGCTATGAATCTCTTAGGCGAGACAAAAGCTAGAATCCAAGCCCCATAGGCTAATGCTCTCATAGTGAAGGTTGTTGGCAAGACAATGGGGTATCACTTTCTCACAACTCGGCTTACGAGTCTATGGAAACTAAGTGGCCGATTAGACTGCGTTGACCTCAGTAAAGATTTCTTTCTTATTCGCTTCTCTCTTCAAAGCGATTATGGAAGGGTGTTGAAAGATGGCCCTTGGTTTGTGGGGGGTCACTATCTGTCCATAAGGAATTGGGAAGCAAACTTCCGACCCTCCACGGCAAATGTTTCTACTATCACCGTTGGGGTTCGCTTACCTGAATTACCTATCGAATATTATGACATATCTATTCTCAGGGACATTGGCAAGGCCTTAGGGCCTGTCCTAAGGGTCGACACACACACAACTGCTGAAACTAGGGGGCGTTTTGCTAGAATTTATGTGCAAATCAATCTGGACAAGCCTCTCATTAAGCTTCTAAAGATTGGTGGCATTAATCAGACAGTCCAATATGAGGGGCTTAACTCCATGTGTTTTTCTTGTGGCCGTGCCGGTCACAAGGTTGATGGATGTCCGTACACGTCTAGGGCACCAGAGGAGGCAAGCGAGAAACAAGCTGGTGAAGACAATATAAGGCAAAAGGACAGTAATACCCCTAGTGAGGATTCATATGGTCCATGGGTACTTGTTTCACGCAAAAGGCAAAGTTTACAGCGAACTAAGAAAGACATGCCCTACCCTTCCCCTTCTGGGCCTGACACTATTTCAAAGGAGCGGCCCATAGCTTAAGCCATGAATACTTTTAATCCTAGGCCTGCTTTTTCGGGCTTTGAAGATAAGGATGGGAAAAGTTTTTCCTTTGGGTCCTCTCATGGTAGTGCGCTTGTTACGGATCGCACTAGCTCCCTAGCTGTCAAACATCAAGCACGAGGATCAAAAGGTAGGTAGCAGGCTAGAGATCCTTCTGGTCATAGAGGAGGTAAACCACGGAATCCCAATAAGAGCCAACCAAATGAAAATGATAGCTCCTCGCTGCCAAAGCAACTAGCTCCGCCGCTCCTAAAGGCTACCTCGGGTAGACTTCGAATCTTCAACTCCGGAAACTTCATGGGGGCCAATTTGGAGATGTCAACTTCTCCACCCCAACCTCCACCTTTCGAGGGTGAGGAAAATTCAAAAACTCTTAGTCTCTCAGGCGATGACACAAGCCATTCATAGGTTTAGAACCAGCAAACTCTCGTTACGAAGAAAATCATGGACGACCGAATCCTTTCAACTTGCCACAATGTTACCAACACTACTCTGAAGGGTAATTGACCCTAAGGAAAAGTCTAGCTCTGTTTCTAACTCGACTGGTCAGACCGTGAGTCAAGAGCTCGTCTTGAGGGATGGCCCACCGGAGTTTGATGATGGGAATGCAGTGGGTATGCAATGTGAGGAGGAAGATGAGCCATCTGCCTCTGCGTGAGTTCCCCTTTTCGTTTCCTTTTATTTATTTAAAATAAATGTTTTAATTTGGAATTGTCTGGGTGCTCTAAACCCCTATTTTCATAACATTGTAAATGATATGGTCCGTGCTCATTCCCCTGCCATTATGATTATCTCTGAAACAAAGTCTAGTGGTATTCGAGCTAAGGAAATTACAAATAGACTTCAATTTAATGGAGCTATCCATGCAAACAATATTGGCTTCATGGGCAGTTTATGGGTCCTCTGGGTTTCTAACTAGGTTGAAGTAATTGAATTATCTTCTACAGAGCAAGAAATCCATTCAATGGTGAAGGATTTGTCCTCTAATGTCTCCTGGCACTTGTCTGCAATTAATGCCAGCCCCAAATATGCAGAGAGAAGACTTCTTTGGGATAATTTATCCACTGTAGCCAGGCTACATTCCCTTCCATGGGTTATAGCGGCAGACTTTAATGAAGTTCTCCTTGGGGATGATAAATATGGTGGGCAACCAGTGAATGTTAATAGGGCTCTGAATTTTCAAGAGTGTTTGAACAACTGTGGCATGATTGATTTGGGATTCTCAGGCCCCAGGTTCACTTGGTCGAACCGTCGCCCTCTAACTCAGCTTGTGTAGGAGAGAATCGATAGGGTATTTGCCAATGCCGATTGGAATTTTCTTTACCTAGAAGCTCGTGTGAAACATCTGGAAAGGTCCCACTTTGATCACAGTCCCATTGTGTTTTCTTTGAAGCCTGAGAATGGGGTTATTTCTACGTGACCTTTTAGGTTCCAACCGATGTGGTTATCGCACCCCACCTTCCCTAAAGTTGTTAGAGATGCCTGGTCAAGCACTTCTACTTTATCCAATGCTATATCTTCTTTTACAAATAAGGCTAGGATATGGAACAGGGACCATTTTGGAAACATCTTTCACAGGAAGAAAAGGATTTGTGCTAGGCTGAAGGGAACCCAAAATGCTCTTGCAAATAACCCGAACTCTTTTCTCATTAATCTTGAGAAGTCGATCTTTTAGCAGAGCTTCAACCTCAGTTTTTTAACACCTTAGCTTTTATTAGAAGAAGAAGGAATCGCATTACTAGTATGAAGGACCGCATGGGAAATTGGTTGAACAAGGATCAAGAAATTGCTACTTTTATTAGGCAAGGGTTTCTTGAGCTGTTTTCTTCTTCTCAATGCAGTGTTCTACTCAATGAGTGGCAACCTCCTTTTTGGCGATGCCGACTTATTGAAGAGGATAGTACTCAACTTGTTATGCCAGTCAATGACAGAGAAATATTTGATGCTCTTAAATCCCTTAAGCCGTATAAAGCTCCTAGGCCGGATGGACTCCATGCAAGGTTCTTTCTACGCTTTTGGCTTGTTGTAGGCAACTCAGTTAAGGAGGAAGTCAAAAATATTTTCCGCATAGGGAAAATTCTGGATTATCTTAATAATACTCTGATTACCCTCATCCCCAAGTGCAAAAACCTGGAATCTCTCAACAATTATCGGCCAATCAGCCTCTGCAATTTAGTTTATAAGATAGTGACAAAAATTATTGTTGCTCGCATTCGACCTTTTCTGCCAAGCCTTATCTCCCATTTCCAAGCTGCTTTTGTTCCTGGTCGTAAAGGAATAGATAATGCGATCATCGTGCAAGAATTAATCCACTCCATGTCCAAAAAGAAGGGTAACTCTGGGGTCATGGCAATCAAAATTGATTTTGAAAAAGCATATGACCGGTTGGAATGAAGCTTCATTAGGGATACTCTATTGCTCTATAAGTTCCCACGGCACCTTAAAACTCTTATTATGAGCTGTGTCTCGTTTACAAACATTTCTGTTCTATTTAATGGTGGTGGCATCAATTCTTTTCAACCTTCACGAGGCATAAGACAAGGGGACCTTCTCTCCCCTTATCTATTCATTTTATGTATGGAAATGTTAAGTGCTCTCATTGTGGAAAAATGCGAAGAAAAGCTTTGGGATTCGGTTAGGGCTTCGAGAGGTGGTATTGCCTTCTCCCATTTATTCTTTGCGGATGACCTCATTTTATTTGCCAAGGCAAATCAGGAAAATTGTAGCGCTGTACGGGATGTTCTTGATACCTTATGCTGCTTATCCGGTCAAAAGGTGAGTGCCGAAAAATCCCGAGTTTTCTTCTCTCCGAATACCCCGCCAGGGACTAGAGAAGATCTTTGCAATATTTTAGAGTTTCGGTCTACCCCTTCATTGGGAAAATACATTGGCTTTCCAATTAAACACTCTTCGAGGCCTCAAGACTTTGGAACCATTGTTGAGCGAATGCAAACTCGCTTAGCGGGTTGGAAAACCAATTTGCTATCCTTCGCTAGCAAACTTGTCCTTACTCAAGCTACCATTTCCACCATTCCTAATTACTCTATGTAGTGTGTTGCCTTACCAGCCAAAGTGACTCGTTACGTGGACAAGTTGTGCAGAAACTTTCTTTAGGGTTCTGTTGATAACAAGAAAAAGCTCCACCTTATAAGCTGGAAAAAAAATCACCAAACCCAAGCAAGATGGGGGTCTTGGTCTTCAAGCAGCAAAAGAGAAGAACTTAGCCTTACTTGCAAAGTTAAATTAGCGGTTTCATCAGGAAAAAGACTCTTTGTGGGCTCGGGTACTGTCAAAAAAGTATGTTAGACATGGCAGACAACCCTCCTCCAACCATAGGTCTTGCTTTTCTACCTGGGCTGGCCTTAAGAAAGGAGAACACATATTTCAAAAAGGTACAAAATGGGTTGCAGGTAGAAACAGCACGCTGTCATTCTGGTATGATAAATGGCTGAATGAGGGGCCGTTGAGAAACTTGATTGCTAGACCTCTAAACGGAAGGGAGGAAGGTCTTCTCCTCATGGATGTGGCTAATGATAATCGGTGGAGTTTGGAAGCTTTGTCTTTTGCTTTCCTAGGTAATATTTCTCAAAAAATCAAAGCCACTCCAATTCCTTTTTCTACTACTAGTGTGGACCGACTTTCTTGGTGCTCACCTCCTGATGGAGATTTTGAGCTTAAAGAGGCTTATAATCTGGCCTGTTTGGCAGATGATGTTTCCCATCAAAATCTTTTTATGGGTTATTGGATTTGGAAAATCATTGCTCCCCCAAAAATTAAATGCTTCATTTGGCAGTGTTGGCACCATAGTATGCCAGCTCAAGCCACCCTTGTTGCGAGAGGTTTGCACATTGCCTCTTCGTGCCCTCTTTGCAATGATGCCTTCGAGACCACCTTGCATATCTTAAGGGATTGCCCTATAGCTCGAAGGTTTTGGAACTCATTCCTTCCTCCTCTTTCTGTAAACTTATTCTATACCTCAAGTTTGTCAAGCTGGCTGCAACTTAATTGTAAAGCGCAGCATATTTCTACCTTTGGTGTCCCTTGGAGCATTATCTTCTTGTTTGGCATTTAGAGTCTCTGGCTGAATCGAAACAGGGCTATATTTAGAGATGGTGCTCCTCGAAAGTCTATACAATCCGAAACTTTGAATAAAGCTGTGGAATTTGCTTTCCTGGGCGCAAATGGAAAGACAAGAACCACTCGGACCCCTATCCATGTCAGATGGATTCCACCGCCTGATAATTGGTTCAAATTGAACACGAACGGATCTTCTCTAGGAAACCCGGGCCGTGCTGGTGGAGAAGGCATCATTAGGAACTCCCATGGTGATTGGGTTTGCCAGATCTGTTGGGTACACGACTAGCATAGCAGCTGAGTTGTGGGCGTTGCGTGATGGAATTAACTTGTGCATTGAAATGAGACTTGCTGCTGTGGAAATAGAATTAGATGCCAAGCTTGTTGTGGAGCTTTTGCAAAAGGATGTGGGAAACTCTACTGGGAATGATGTTATTTTATCAGATTGTAAGGAATGGCTTAAAAGAATTCCTAGAGTTAAAATTCGGCATTGTTTTAGGGAGGCCAACAAGTGCGCAAATGCACTTGCTAGGAGAGGTGCTCTTTTGTATCAAGATTTTCTTGTTTTTACTTCACCTCTAGCAAATGTTGAGCTGTTGATCAACCTTGATGCTGCTGAAACTTTTTATGAGCGTGTTCGCTCTAATGCTTGTTTTCTTTAGTCAATGAATTCTATCTTGTTTACCGAAGAAAAAAAAAAGGGGGGGGGGGGGGGGGAAGGGAATTTTATTTTTGCGAAAACCACATTTTTGTTATTATATTTTCACACGATTCCACTTTGGTCTCTAAATTTTTTTTCCACCGCTTTTAGTCCTTAAAATAAAAAAGATGATCTTAGTTTTGTCCCTACGATTAATACCCTAACAGAAAAACCTTAGATGGCAAACAAAACCCTATTAGTTGACGTGGCGTTAATATGATGATTAAACTATTATTAAAAAAAATATATTATTTAACATTTTTATATGTCACGTCAGTATTTTAATTTTTTTAAAAACCATGTCAGAAAATATATTTTAAAAAAAATTAAATTTAAACAAAAACTTTAAATCTAATTAATTTAAAATTTTAATTAAAATTTTCTTTCCTTAATATTTATGTTCTTCAACTTGGTTCTTTGTGTTCTTCACAGACCCAACCCAGCAATCAAGAACTCAATCCCATATAAGAAGAACACAGACAAGAAGAAAAAAATTAAATCAAATACTAACATAAAATTTTCTTCATGTTCTTCCCAAATCCAAGAAGCAATCAAACCAATCTCTTTTATTTTTTTGGATGAAAATTCTGTATCCCTCTCTCAGTCCCTCTCATATCTGAATCTCTCATGCTTGTTTGATTAAATTGTGAATAGAATTTGAAGAGAGGCAGAGTCTATAGAGAAAGAGTGAAAGAAAGAACGAACCACTGAACCAGAGAGGCAGAGACAGAGACAAAGAGTCAAAGAGGTAAACTTACACTATCGACTCTAGACTCTTCTGTCTATATTTAATCAATAAAATTCATAACTACAAATTAACTTTCACATACATATTATGTCACAATTGTTTTATGTGATAAATTATGAGTGGTAGAGAAGAAAAAAAAAAATTGTTGAGTACATATGTGACTGCTAAAAGCGTGTTTGTGGTTGGATCCTTCTTTACAAGTTCTCCATGATTCTCAGGAAAATAAAAAAATTCTCCTTTTCTTAAAGTTCCTCCTGTATTGGGAAACGCGTGGAATAGAATTGACTCCATCGGTAGACCATAGTTGGGGATCTTACGACCATTTATATTCAACAGAAAAGAAAAAAAAAAAAAAAATCAAAGCTTCAATTGGCTTTTGCAACGAAACTCCTTGTTGAATTCCCTCCAAAGTTTCTTAATCAAAACAAGAGAGAAACACAGTTCTTCCCTATACTCTCTCTCTATATATATCGAGATTACATAACAATCCACAATTCACAATCTGGGTCGGAGAAACTTCATCAAAACACATTTTATCTGTTACATTTGTCTGTTACATCCAAACGCGTAATAAGATTTCTTTCAATCAGTTTCAGAGAGAGAGAGAGAATAAGAAAGAAAGAGAGAATGGGGAACTGCTTTTCCGATGTGGAGGGAGGCAAGCAAGCAGTGGGTGGGACCCAACAGAGGCCCAATAGTATTGCCGCCACCAACAACAACAATGGCGGACACAACGACGCCGTTGAGTTCTTCTTTAGGTCTCGTGGCATTCAGCCTCTCTTCACGCAAATCGAGGTAATATATATCAAATACAAAGTATAAAAAAAAAACAATGCTAGTAACTTTTTCAATATTTCGTTATGCTTTTATATGTATTACATAAACACACACAACCATATTTTATGTGTACGGATTGTGTTACTATTTATTCTGTACCTAGATATGGTCAAACGGGTCAAAATTTTCTAACCCGATCCAATTCGAAAAATACTTGATCCGCTGATTTTTTTTTTATTCAAGCAAAAACGGGTTGACTCATTACTCAACCTGTGTTTTTTGTAGGTCAACCCGACCTGACTCGTGACCCGAACCATTTTTAAAAACTTTTTTTTTTGGTAAAAAAAATTAAGACAATATATATATATATATTTTATGAGAAAAATTAAGACAATATTAGTTTAATTGTTTATTGTGAGTTTTAAAGAAACAACTGAGACATTTACATAACTGCATGCAAATTAATTGAAAGATGAATGATTGAGCATTCTGTAATGAGTAAAGATTTTTATATATCAAATAGCAAAGTACATGCCAAGATAATTTGATTACAGTAGAGTTAAAAACATAAAGTTAAATTTTAAATATGTGTGAGAAACATTCATAAATGTGAAAATAGTGAAGTTAAAGTATCAAATTAGCTTAAATTATGAATGCTTGGACCTATTTTTTAATAATTTATGTCCAAAATAAACTGCTTTTCAAAATAAATTATAATATTTCATAGAGTGTGTATTGTTTAATAATAATATGATATTTATAAAAGATGTCATGTATAAATAAGTAAACAATCAAATTTTAATGTATATCTCAAATTGAAATAGACTGTCAACCATAATTGATGATAGATTATAGAATTAATTTTCAAGATTGTAAATTTCTTATATATTTTTATTTTTTTTTTCAAATGAGTTATCCAATAAGTCATTTGTAATTTTGTTTTATATTTTGGAATGCTGATATTATGTAAAAATAAAACTTGTGTATTTGTTTTACTTATCTTTGTATTATTTTGTTTTAGATAGCAATGTTAGGATTTGTATAGATTTAAAATTATTGAATAAATATTAATAAGTTTAATTGAGTTTATTCTTGATATAAGTGGTGAATTCAAAGTACTGTATTTTACATTAAGTAATTTGTTACATGATTTTCCAAATAACAAATACATGTTGTTTTCTTTATATATATATATATATATTAAAAAAAAAAATTCATGTGAAAATACGGGTCAACCTGACCCGACCTGCAACTTAATTGACCTGAATCTGTTTTTAACTCGCTTAAAATGACCTGTTTTGACCTGCAACCCGTTTGACCCGCAACCCGTTTGACCCGCAATCCAATTGACTCGACCTGAACCCAACTTGACCCGCCCGTTTTGCCATGTCAACTGTACCCCACTTTGGGTCAAGAGTCAATCCAATTCAGTCAATTCCTATAGTCATTCAAAGTTTTGGGTCTTTTTATTTTATTTTATTTTATTTTATTTTATTATTATTTTGTTTTGTTTTGTTTTGTTTTGTATGTAAACTGTGTCAATTTTAACAGTGATACTGTCTGTATGTGTAAGGGTTGTGTTTTCGTGAAAATACTTAGTCTTGGAGTATAATGAAATTATGCTCCTTCTTCTCACATTTACGATGGATCTCACAATGAATTTAATGAGCGAGTCCCACCATAACTATGAGGGGAGGGAGCACTATTCACTATGCTGGAGTACTTAAGAATTACTCGTGTTTTCCTATGTTCTGTTCCCCACATTGGGTCAAACTCCGAGAATTATTATTATTTTTTTTTAAGATTTTAGTGTGCCTTATGTTTGTAACTTTGTCGATTTTAATGTTTACTGTATTAGTGCTTGCTGGTACTGCTTGTATATATATATATATATATATGAATCTATTGCTTTGTTGATTTGGGCATTATCTATTCCTCATTTTCAAATACATATTTTACATATATGGCTTATTATAATTATTTTTTAAGATTCCTTATTTTTTTGTTTGCTTGTTGAGAAAATGTTCTGGACGTGAAGGTAACAATTGTACTTGTTCTTATGAAAAATAAACCAATGGGACCAGCTATTATAGTATGATGTTATAATTATTTTTTATGGGAATTGCTAGGACTTTGGATGCTGAAAAAAAAAATGTACAGGGCTTGAGATTGTTTTTAATTTCCTACAATTTATAGGTGGACTAAAGTTTTGATATACTATACAGTCTATACTTTTGATACAATTATCGTTTTTTTTTTTTTTTTGGATAAGTAAATAACTTCATTGAAAAATAAGTGAGGAAATAAAATGAATAAAACAAGGCACACAGGTAGAACTTTAGATTCAAGTATCATGAATAATGGTTAATTCCACAGTGAATCAGAGCATGAGACATTGCTTTGGCTTGTTGTGAAAGATGCATCCTAGGGATTACTTGGGATGAAAGTCTCGTACTTAAACTTAAAGAGTGTGACAATTCTTTGGGAGAAACTACAGTGGATTCTAGCTCTAGATCTTGGTCTCTAATTTCATAACAAGAATTATTTGATTCACGAATTATATATATATATATATGTTACCTGATTATTACAATCGATGTTGCTTTGAAAACAATAGTAGTGAGAACAATAATGACATAAAGATTGTTAATCTTTATTATAAGTAAAATATTTATTGTTCAAGAAAAGTTCATTAGTGATGCTACTGTTGTTGCTGTAGTTGTTGCTTAAATAAATCCAATGATTTAACTTGATCTTAAAAGATTTTTGGAATCTCCACTGTTGGACTTAAAACAAAATGACAGTTTTTTTATTTTTTATTTTATTCATTTGACTATTTTGTGTACAAAGACATATTTGATAAATTAATTATCATTGCATAGTGGAGGAGATTTGTACTATTTCAATGGTGTTAAAGTTTCATTTCCCTTAGTTCTTTTCAAGCTCTTAGTTTATCTTAATAAGTGGACCATGTAGGGCATGTAGGGCAATGTTGACTTTGTCCTCTGTTCTTAATATGGTGATCAATATGTAGCGCACTGTTTGGCCAGTGAACAATTTCTCAGAATTTGAGAATAGATCGTGTAGTTAGGGCTTCCATCAAGTTCCTATGCTTCACATCAACGAACCTTTTCTCTATGCATGTTAGGTTTTTTGAAAATGTAGGTGTCTGAATGCTTTGTATGGTTAGTAGTTTTGTTGCCACCAAGGTCCACATCAATGAGCCCACTGGACCTCCTCCTAAAAGTTGCACTACAAAAAGCTCCCCCAAGGGGAACACTAGCAAGATTCCCATTTGTTGTTCCAATTTAACAATGGACCATCAGACAAAACCATTGATTTAAAAATTATGTTTATTGTGGTGTAGAAAATTGTATATCTATATTCATTTGCTTATATTCAGGACCGCTAGATGCTTTTATTTGATTTTTCTTTTTGATGTGTACTTTGTTGCAAGTCCTATTGGGGTCAACAGTTTGGAATTTTCCTTGTATGTATAATTATCATGTCGAAATTGCTAGCCAAGTCATGAAACCTAAAAGCGATTTGTGATGGTCCTTTAATTATCTACTTCAAAAAGTAACTAACTTCATAAATTTGATGTTGTGGTGCAAATTGCTAATCAAGCTATATTGATGAAATATTAGTAAACTTGGACACTAAAGAAGCTCTATGAAGCAACTATTTTGCATTTTAACATACAAGAGTAAAAATATTAATCTCATTTTAGTCCAATGAGTTCTAGCTCAAATGACATTTCCTTCTTTCATAAGAATGGGATAGAAGATGAGGTTGTCGGTTTAGGACCTATTGGGTGCATGTGTAACTTATCAATCAAAAGAAATTTTATCTTAATTTAGGTTTAAGTAATTGAAGTGCCTCTATTTTTTAAAAGGATGAGTTGTCCTACCCTTTTTTCATCTCTAATAGATGGGTATTGTGGAGTTTGTTGGTTCACCCTTTCACTATATATGGGTGGCGTTTTATAAAGCTCCGAAGTAGTAATACTAGCTTATATAATTTAACTCAAGATAGGACATTAGTCTTGTGTACTCTACCATTGGAATTTTTATTCAATCTACATTAATGGCTCTTCTATTTTTTCATGACTTTTCATATTATTCTATGTGGTTTGCCCCTTTTTGGTGTCTTATTATGTATTTATGCATTCTTGTGTTTCAATTATATGCTGCAGTTATCTCTATCTGCATCTAACTTGCTTGACCGTGACATCACTTCAAAGGTATTCCTCTCTATACATAACCACATTTGATAGTGAGTTTATTAAGGGTAAACTATAATTTTCCAATCTGCTAATATTTTGGTAATTTACTATGGCTTTGTTTGTTTTAGCTTAAAATTCCAGCTTATTTTTAAACAGAAATATGCCAATGAAAATATCATCCAAACACTATCCAACCTCTTTTTGTTTTAGTATGAAATTTGAGTTTCTTTGATTTCATATTCCCTTCAAATTTCTAATATGTGACAAGGTTTGGGAAGTTATTATCTAAATGAGATTTCTTGTTGGGGAAGATTTGTCAGAATAATAAATTTTGCACTTAGGAAGAAAGTATCTTATCAAGTACTTCATAATAAGTCTCACTCACTCAAGCAACATACACAATGGAGTTCTCAATGAAAGAGGAGTTTTATTGATAACTAAAACATTACATATCCTTTGCTACACACACCGCATCACTCTTCACTTCTACTCTTGCTTATTATTTCACTTGCATTTTCATACTCCTGCAATCAATGACAAGCCTTAT
The DNA here is from genome assembly GCF_002906115.3 of Quercus suber. Taxonomy (NCBI): domain Eukaryota; kingdom Viridiplantae; phylum Streptophyta; class Magnoliopsida; order Fagales; family Fagaceae; genus Quercus; species Quercus suber. The sequence goes on from NW_027069572.1 coordinate 1,031,473, forward strand.
ATAGCATACATGAAAGACTAAAATTACACACTACATTCTAAAACAAATCGAGACAAGCAATAATAACCTATTACCTAAAAGTAAAAAAAGGACACATTACATACTTGTTTCAAGCTAAACTTGTTACATCTTTTGATAGTCAAAGACAACAACTCACCTACTAAAGTGAGAAATTTTCTCCTTCATATTTTTAGTTTACCAATCAAACTAAGCTAGTAAGGATATGCAAGCTTATTAAATAACACAAGCAAAATGCTTTAAAACAAATCATCAGCCTATTGCTAGGTTGGGAGTATAGTGCTGGGTACAGCTGCCTATCACTGAATAACAGATGTAAACTTACTACCATTCATGGGTTTGAGTCAGGTAATCGACCTCTCCAAAACAATGGGGATAAGGCTGCCTACCAATCACCTCTCTCAAACCCTGTAAAAATTGTTGAGTTGTGCTATGGGTATTACTTGTAGTCCGTGGTTCCTACTCGGGGTATGTCAAAATTACATGTGCCATAAGTAGTGTTTATGTCATACAGGCACTTCTTTGTATACTCTTGGATATGTAGCAAGCTAAACTATTATGTTGGTTGTTTCTGATAAAGATTCTCATCTATCTGAGGGTCTTGAATTTGTCAATCCACAACAGTTTATTTATGTGCTTGTATGACGTGCATGCATGTCGTGATCAAGCTTGTCTTATTATGCTTTTTGCTAAAATATACTTTATTTCATTCAGAGTGATCCAATGGCTGTGGTGTATGCAAAGAAGAGAGATGGAAAACTTGAGGAGTTAGGTCGCACTGAGGTTGTATTGAATAGTTTGAATCCTGCATGGATAGAAAAAGTTACAGTTGCATTCCAGTTTGAGATTGTGCAGCCATTGGTGTAAGATTTACAAATTTCTTTAAGTGCTTATCTTTGTGTTGATAAATCCTTTTTACTATAAGTGATTTTTTAATTTGACTGGAGGGCTTGTGTTTGCCTTCATTTTTCTCGACGCCAGATTTCATGTATATGATGTGGATTCAAAATATCATAATGTACCTATGAAGGTATATATTAGTTTTAGCTTTTTTAAGTATTTATTATTTTAATTCATGTTCTGTAGGTTATGTTCAATTATTTGCACTGTTAATATATTACACACAAAAAAGTGTACATGCTTAGTGTTCTTGTTGCATTTCTGCCAATCTTAAGTTCTAAATATTGCATTTAGCAAGATAAAACTTTTATCAACATTTGTAATACGTGAAATGTGTATTGACTAGATCACACTATAAATTGCAAGTATGCTAAGCACTAAATTTGTCAATACATGGTCAAAAACATTGAAGTGGAAACAAAAGTAATTAGTGAACAATTATAAACAAATGTTTGTTGCCAATTGTGTGATATGTCTCAAATAATCTTAGGAAAAAATTATTTTGATAGTAGCTATACATGTGACTATGCATGGTGTAATTGCATGGGAAATCACTTGCCGGAAAGTATTATGAAACTTTTTTTTCCAGTGTGTTGCATTTAGCTCTTTCAAAAATAATTAAACTGGATTTGTTGCTTCTGTCAATTTGGCCATGATACAGGAAAGAAGTTATATAACAAATAAGAAATGAAAGTAAAGGGCAATTTAGTTTAAACTCTAAAGCCCTCCATGTAATATTGGTGATTTTTATAATTTTCTTAATAATCTTTTACTCCATTGTTGTAATTTTGGTAATTGTACAAAGTGTGGAATGCAATTTTTTTTTTTACAAAAAACCAAAATTGATAGGTTAACCATATCAATTATGAATTAATTGATACTTCTGAAAGATTGTGACAATTTAAACCATATTCAGATGTGAGCAAAGAAGGCAACTTATAAGGATTATATTTCTGATTTGTTATCATTTCATCTAGAATAATCTAACAACTTTAGCTGATGATGAAGTTTATTTTCGTTGCCTTGCAGATGCTAAAATTGAATGATCAAGAATTTCTTGGAGAGGCTACTTGTGTTCTATCTGAGGTATATCACCTTGGGTTCAGTTGGGCTCATTGAAATTATATAAAGCATATATATCATGCTGGTGCAATTTGAGTAAAAATTTGTGTTAATTTTGAGTGTTTTATTCTTAGAAATTTCAAGGGTAGAAAGACAATTGTGAGAGCCACTTCACTATAATGTTATTTTAAGATTTTGAGCATCATAGTTTAGATTACCACTAATGCAGTTAAAAATTATGTTGCAAATGTAACTAGTGGCTTAATTTCTTTTAGAATGATTTGGTCAACATGTACTAAACTTTGGTATTTGTTTTTCCTCTATTTTCTCTCTTTCTATTTTCATGGCAGATAGTGACTAAACAAACTCGGAGTTTAACCCTAAATCTCAATAACAAAAATGGGCATATGAGCTTGAGAAACTTAGGGACACTCACTATCCATGCAGAGGAAACAATTTCTTCGAGGACTTGTGTTGAGATGGTAGTCCATTGTTCCCACTTGGATAANAATTAATTGATACTTTTGAAAGATTGTGACAATTTAAACCATATTCAGATGTGAGCAAAGAAGGTAACTTTTAAGGATTATATTTTTGATTTGTTATCATTTCATCTAGAATAATCTAACAAATTTAGTTGATGATGAAGTCTTTATTTTAAAAGTTTATTTTTGTTGCCTTGCAGACATTAAAATTGAATGATCAAGAATTTCTTGGAGAGGCTACTTGTGTTCTATCTGAGGTATATCGCCTTGGGTTCAGTTGAGCTCATTGAAATTAATAAAGCATATATATCATGCTGGTGCAATTTGAGTAAAAATTTGTGTTAATTTTGAGTTTTTATTCTTAGAAATTTCAAGGGTAGAAAGACAATTGTGAGAGCCACTTCACTATAATGTTATTTTAAGATTTTGAGCATCATAGTTTAGATTACCACTATGCAGTTAAAAATTATGTTGCAAATGTAACTAGTGGCTTAATTCTTTTAGAATGATTTGGTCAACATGTACTAACTTTGGTATTTGTTTTTCCTCTATTTCTCTCTTTCTATTTTCATGGCAGATAGTGACTAAACAAACTCGGAGTTTACCCTTAACTTTATGGTTGCTGTTGACTTTACAGGTAAAATATATCACATTCTAGGGGAGTTATATAGTTTTTTATTTTATTTTTTGGGTTCTCTTTTTCCTAGTTCAAAATGTTTTGGCTGATGACTAATTTATGCTTTGAATATTCAATACCTCCTTCTTTAGCCTCAAATGGAAATCCTCGGAATCCAGATTCTTTACACTACATTGATCCTTCTGGCCAGTTGAATTCTTATCAACGGGTAAGACTGTGCATCCTCTGGTGCTCCCAAAAGGGTAGTTGCTTTTCTTTGGCACTTGTGTGTGTGTTTTTTTTTCTAAACATTAGATACAACAAATCCTTCCCCCCCACCCCCCGTACAGTTTTAATCTTGTATGGGTTTGTGAGTTGTATTTTCCTACCACACGCCAAAAGAAGAAGAAAAGACACAAAATAACCTGGAAATTGCTTTTAGAATAAGAAAAAATAGATTTTACATTGAATTGGTCCAAAAAAAGGTGCACAAAAACAACCGAGGAAATAAAAAATAACTTTTACATTGAATTGTAGATAGCAATATCTATAAATTGCTATCTTTTTTCTGTCATGACTCAATATGATCAAGCAGCTTGTTTTTCATATCAAGGTTGCAGGTTCTTTTATTCTCAACTGAACGCAGAACATGTTAGAGAAAAAAAAGAAAAAAAAACCATATGTGGAACATGTATGAGATTTTGGATTATGTAAAAAAAAGTTTCTTTTTTTTTTTGAAATTTTTGTTAGGGTTTTTCTATTTGCATATACTTAAAATAAATCTTAATTGATTGATGAAGTCATTTTATACTTAATTAAGAAAACTTGCAGGCTATAATGGAGATTGGGGAGGTCATTCAGTTTTATGATTCCGATAGGCGCTTTCCTGCTTGGGGCTTTGGAGGAAGAACAATTGATGGTACCACATCACATTGTTTTAACTTGAATGGAAGTACATGTGCCTTTGAGGTGAGAGAAGCTGACTTTGTAATGCTTTGTTTGCATAATCTTTGAAGAATTTGACCTAGCTGTTTTCACACAACCCTCTCTCTTTCTTTGTAATCCTCTTGCAATTTTTATTGGAAACCCCTTAATTTTTATAAAAGTGAAATCTATGCTTATTCATGTATTCTTATTCTTACTGTTATTATCTCATATTTCCTTTTTTTTTTTTCTCGAATATAATTTTTTATTTATTTATAATTCTGTTGAATAGCATTTGAAACCTGGCTCTGTCACCATTGATGTTTTACCTTCTTCTATTACCTCTAAATCACAAACATTTACAACCAAACACGAAAAGTTCTAAACCCTATTTACAACAAACAAAAATACATTCAAAATCCCCAAATACATTAATTTTATCATCAAAAGGTTTGAGAAAGTCTCAAATGCCCTTAAAAAGAAGTCCATGAGAATGGTGCAAATTAAATAGATTGAGTTATCTCACCTAATAAAATTTGGAACATTATGTTTTGTATCATAAGATTAGATGTCTATTGTAAAGGATTACAAGTAAATGGTACCATTGGATTCATATTATTCTTTGTAAGTTAATAACTATTGAGTATAAGTTGTTCATATATTTCTGAACACTGCATTTCATACTCTTATGTAACATCCAATTTCTTTCTTTGTTTCTTTCTTTTTAATGGATGAATTAATCAAATTATTTTATTTTTTAATAGGTTGAAGGAGTTGAAGGCATCATGGCTGCTTATGCAAGGGCTCTACATAATGTTGCCCTGGCAGGACCCACTTTATTTGGCCCAGTGATTAACACAGCTGCACAAATTGCCGGCCAGTCCATCTCGTACAACAAAAATAAATACTTTGTCTTGCTCATTATTACGGTAAAGAGATTGTCGAATTAAATTTATTTTGTTTGTGATATATTACTACTTTTATTGAAGTAGATGAGACACTTTATGTACATAGGATTTATACACAAAGCTCTCCTAAAGAGAATTTTGTCTTTATCTGATGTCTCTTTAAATCAATTCTTAAATTAATCATTCAATAAAAATTGTCATCTTTTTAGGACGGAGTCATTACAGACCTGCAAGAAACAAAAGACGCTTTGGTTAGGGCATCCGATTTGCCTCTATCTATCCTTATTGTCGGAGTGGGAGGTGCGGATTTTAGAGAAATGGAGGTATAATATTTTCCTAATTTGATGTCTTTTATACCTTTTTACACTTTATTTTAATTATTCAGTAAAAATGGTGGAATTTTTAGCTTTTAGGATTTTCTCTTGAATGACTGTACTGTATCTTAATTTTTGGGCAGGTTCTCGATGCTGACATTGGAAGACGGTTAGAGAGCTCTACGGGTCGTGTCGCTACACGTGACATTGTGCAGTTTGTTCCAATGCGAGAAGTGCATAGTGAGTACCTAATGACACTTATCTATACTAAATTTTTGTGGTTACATCTAAAAGAATCCACTAACTGTAATTTTGCATTCACAACTATCACGGTTGGATAATTATTCTAGAAAAAATGGAATGAACATTTGGTTAGTTTTGCCAGTCAGATAACTATTGATGGGTGGAGTGATGAAAGGACAAAAGGGTGTGTGTGAACTTTGAAACCGTGTTTAACAAAAACATTGCATGGATTGTTGTTGCCACTGTTGTTTTGATCCACAGTCTTTGGCTAGATTGTCCGTACACATTAGACATGTTATAGGTAGAAAATAAGATCATGGTTTTAATCTAGTGTGAATGTGTGCTCAGTAAGCTGATTTGCTGAATATGACCGGACCAAGCTTGACCAAGCCCTACAAATTCTAAAACTGCTTGGCTCCATTACAACCTTAAAACCATTTCTATGTCTTCCCTCTTGACTATTTTATCATCTGTTTTGAGTCTATTATCTATTTTATCAATTGGAATTGATTATATCCTTATTTTTTCAACTTGTTGTACTTGTTCTTTATTTGGCCTGATCTTCTTCATTGTGTTTCATCTAACAAATTAACTGTGGCCTGTATAGGGGGGCAGATTTCTTTGGTACAGGCTCTATTGGAAGAGCTACCTAGACAGTTTTTGACATACATGCAGAGTAGAGATATCAAGCCAGGCCCTCTCCATGCAGCCTCAACTTCTGCTTGACTAAGATTTACCAAGTACACAAGATTTATAAATATGCTGATTCTACTCACATCAACTGAAAAAACTTAGGTTTGAACCAATCACAAGTTAACTTACCTAAGAGGAGCTCTCTGTTAACAAATTTTTTTGGTCTAAACCACTAACAGGTTGAATTTCTTTGAAAGAATTTCTTTATATCATCTTAAAAGAAAATTTACAGATTTTTTAACCCAAAAAAAATTTATTTATATTGTATAGGTAGAATTTAAAATTTATTCAAGTTCAACCTATATTTTAAGTAAACAAAGCAATGAAAAAGAAGTTAGTTTAGCAAGGAGAAAGTTTCTTTTGGTCTACATGCTAGTTCAATGAAGTACGCCTCTCACAAGGATTTGTAGCATCCATAAGGAAGGTGGTGTTGTCACGTTGTGGGCTCACATGTATGTGATCTGGCGATAATTTATGGTGTTCATGTTATAGGTAGAAAATAAGATCATGGTTTTAATCTAGTGTGAATGTGTGCTCAGTAAGCTGATTTGCTGAATATGACCGGACCAAGCTTGACCAAGCCCTACAAATTCTAAAACTGCTTGGCTCCATTACAACCTTAAAACCATTTCTATGTCTTCCCTCTTGACTATTTTATCATCTGTTTTGAGTCTATTATCTATTTTATCAATTGGAATTGATTATATCCTTATTTTTTCAACTTGTTGTACTTGTTCTTTATTTGGCCTGATCTTCTTCATTGTGTTTCATCTAACAAATTAACTGTGGCCTGTATAGGGGGGCAGATTTCTTTGGTACAGGCTCTATTGGAAGAGCTACCTAGACAGTTTTTGACATACATGCAGAGTAGAGATATCAAGCCAGGCCCTCTCCATGCAGCCTCAACTTCTGCTTGACTAAGATTTACCAAGTACACAAGATTTATAAATACGCTGATTCTACTCACATCAACTGAAAAAATTTAGGTCTGAACCAATCACAAGTTAACTTACCTAAGAGGAGCTCTCTATTAACAAATTCTTTTGGTCTAAACCACTAACAGGTTGAATTTCTTTGAAAGAATTTCTTTATATCATCCTAAAAGAAAATTTACAGATTTTTTAACCCAAAAAAAATTTATTTATATTGTATAGGTAGAATTTAAAATTTATTCAAGTTCAACCTATATTTTAAGTAAACAAAGCAATGAAAAAGAAGTTAGTTTAGCAAGGAGAAAGTTTCTTTTGGTCTACATGCTAGTTCAATGAAGTACGCCTCTCACAAGGATTTGTAGCATCCATAAGGAAGGTGGTGTTGTCACGTTGTGGGCTCACATGTATGTGATCTGGCGATAATTTATGGTGTGGCAATTTTTGGTCCTAAATAAGGATCTAGGTTCACTCATCCTTATCGAATGTCACTGCATTGTGTGGAGTACAAACATTTTTAGATTAAATCAATATCTAATTGGGAAGCTGTTAGCAAAAGGAATAATGTACAGCGGTTAAAGTATTTCATTATTTGTGTTGTGTGACCATTGAATGGTTACATTCCTCCAAAAAGCCCTGTTACATTGTATTATTATGTTTTTAGAAGAGCTTCAATTTTCATATTACAAAGGATGTAAAGGATATATTTTTTTATTTTTTGGGTGAATGATTTCAAATGTTGTGAATTCCACTGTCTACCATGAGATGACTCTCTTGAGTGCTGCTTGATGTGAATACCTCTACACATAAATCCGGTAATATGTCACTAAATCATGGTTAGGGCAAAGATGGGAGCCGTTACTTGAATTGGGTCCAAGAGCTGTTCTTGTGACGCTTGTGTAGAGGTTAATTCACCAAACATGAAGTCTTTTGAAGTTAGCATATGATCTTGGGAATGTGTTAGGCAACTATGCACACCTAACTTAAAGGACTAGCCGCCACTTGTGCTTTTTTTTTTAATAGGAAAATACTACTGCATATTATTAATAGAAGTGAAGTACAAACAGCAACAATAAAAGTCAAGTACAAACTACAACATCAGAGGCAACAGCAGCTTCTAAAAACTTGGGGTTTTCCTCAACCAATGCCTCAAAATCATGAACAAACTTAGCATATTGAGCTAACAAACGGGTAGGCTTATTGCCTTCCCTTTTAATGTGAGAAAAAAGAAAAGAACGAAAAGATTGAAGCTGAAGAAAGATGCCCTCTAAAACATTAGCAACAGCAGGGGTAGCTAGCGAGCAACCATTCACAGCATTGCAAACTTGTAGAGAGTCCTCCTCAAAAATAACATCTTGAATTCCAATGTCCCTTGCAAAAATAACAATAGCTTCCATAGCTTTTGCCTCAGCCTCAAGAGGGCCCAGGGGAGCATAAATCTGCGACTTAAGGCTCCAACTACCTGTCCTTTATCATCTCAAAGAAGCACACCCATACCAGTAGTAGACTGATCTCTGAAGACAACACCATCAACATTAGATTTATACACAGCTGAATTCCATTTCTATTATTCCAAATATTCTATGAAACTGCAATGAATTTGAGTAAGGTCCATAGCTGATGGTCCTGAGCAATTACTTAATTTCCAAAACATATCTTCAAAAGTACACTCCCTGTCTATCACCAAACCACAAACCTCCCTTACCGATAAAGAAAAATCATAGTGAAGAAGAACATGGCTTGTTGCCTCACAACTAACAACTCTTATCACATAGCTCACAAACTTAAAAATTAATCACTTGTTTGCGATAAAGGTTGGATTTTGTAGGGAGGATGTTCTGACAAGCCCGCCAAACAAAGTTTTTGATTTTATTTGGCAAAACAGCACCCCAAACAGACTTCCATAGTTGCCGTTGTCCACTGGCTTCCGAGGTTCCTTCTTGCTCTGCATTTTTCATATCCATAGCTATCCAATAGGCAATTTTGACAATGAACTTACCATTTGGTGGAGCTGCCCAAACCAATTTATCTTTAGAGGCATACTAATACTTAGAGGGATGCCTAGGATAATTTTTGCTTCAAAATTAATAAAAAATTCCCTTACCAGATTAGCTCTCGAGCATCCATGTTCTGCATCGATAAGAAAATTAGCTCTTACATTTTTTGGCAACAAGGTTCTAGGTGAGATTAGCCTCCACTTGTACTGCTTGGCCATTTTCTAACAAGGTCCCACTAAGTTGGTTCCCTTCTAAGCATGTAGTTGGTTCCCTTCTAAGCATGTAGTTGGTTCCCTTCTAAGCATGTAAAATTCACACACACACACACACACACACACACACATATGGGATTAAACAGACAAACTCAAAGATCAATCACTTAGAGGTGGGTGTCCCAATTTTAGGGCTTCATTTATACAACCCTAATCGGAATTTTTCAAAGTTCCTCAGACATCACACCATGTAAAACATTGATAATTTGGAATTAAAAGAATAGAAGATATACCTTAGACCAGCATCACATGTGAATCACTTTTATTGAAAGAAAGCCAATGAATGAAAGCAGAAATAAGGGTTTCTCGGAGGCATATGCTTACATAGCGACTGACTAGAGCTGTGTACACAATGCTTCAAGATGCATACACAAATAGGGCTACCTGTACGTATTTGTAACTCTAATTTATATATCTCCACTATCTTAACATGCAACTACTTATAAACTAGGAACAAAAAGAATGAGCAATAAAAATAAATTAAACCTAAGATTTCTAAGTAAAGAATAGAAAACAAACTACACGATTATTTTTTTTTTTTTAAATAATAATTGTTAATGTGTAATAGGTTGTGGGCTTTAGACCCACCTTATTTACTTGTATAGCACACATACTTGTACTACACACTCAATCTCCTATATAAGGCACTCATGTATATTTTATTATTGAGAGAAATAGAATACATTCATTTAGTATTTCAAACTTGGTATCATAGCCATTGCTCTAACTTTCTTGTGTCTTGTAGTCTTGTCTTTGTTGGTATATTCCACTGCCTCGACTTCTTCAGTTAGTAAACGTTTTTCGTGCCCTCTCCTGACTACTCCACCTCCATCAAAGGTGCCTAAGGTTGAATCTTCACTGCCAAAAGCTCAATCACCGCCACCAAGACCACTGCCTCCGTTGGATATTTCACATTGTACCTCCGATTAGGACATAAGACATATCATCGTGTAGATTTTCAACCGCTATACACAATGCTGCCGGAATCATCATCATCTGACCATCCATGAGCCGCCACGCGTTAGTCAAAGTTTCGGCAATTTCTTCCACATGCCTCACACACCTTAGGTATTGCTTCAATCCTCTCACCGCTGCTGCTATTGGAATCATCTTTCTTTGATCTACATCATCGGAAAAGAATTGGCCTCATCAGACTGTCCACATGCTCTCACACACCACTTAAAGATTCTGCAATGTCGTCTACGCACCTCATGCGTTACACGCACTGACCTTGCTGTTGCTGACATCATCTGTGATGTCACTCTGCCACATCAGCCCTAGTTGACGTCATCTTCCAAGGTGTTGCTAACGTCATATGCTTACGTCATCAAGATTCTTTGTTGACGTCATCTGCTTACATCATCATTGACAGTAGCTGTTGACTTGTCCTTAGGTTGACTTTTCTGAGATTTGTTATCAACGCAACAAATCAGCTATTTCCATTTCTGCTACTACTGTTGCTAACACTGAGAGTATCCAACCAATGGCTCCCATCTCTACAAAGTCTAAGTTTTCTGGATCCATTATCACCATTTCCATAGTTGACCTACAAAACATCATCGCTACTACCATTCGTATGGTTGGTAATGCATCTTATTCCTCTTCTTTCTCAGTTTCATCTAGTATGTCTCCTTCCTCTTGGCTTATAGATTCTGCTTGTTGCAATCACATGACATCTCACTCATCCTTATTTTCTCAACTTAAACCTGCACCACACCCTCTTAATATTCACATAACTAATGGTTTCACAATGTTTGGTCATAATATAGGTTCTATCTCGACCTTCAACCTCTCGGTTCTGGGGTTTTTAATGTTTCTAACATTTCTAACATTTCGTATGGTTGATAATGCATCTTATTCCTCTTCTTTCTCAGTTTCATCTAGTATGTCTCCTTCCTCTTAACTTATAGATTCTGCTTGTTACAATCACATCACATCTCACTCATCCTTATTTTCTCAACTTAAACCTGCACCACACCCTCTTAATATTCACATAGCTAATGGCTTCACAATGTTTGGTCATAATATAGGTTTTATCTCGACCTCCAACCTCTTGGTTTTGGGGGTTTTTAATGTTTCTAACATTTATTACAATTTATTTTATGTGGGACAATTAGCTGAGTTGGGTTATCGCATTACCTTTGATTATTCTAGGTATATTGTGCAGGATCCAAGGATAAGACAGGAGTTTGAGACCGGTCCCAAAGTTGGGCGTATGTTTCTTGTGGACAACCTTCGTCTTCCACCAGTTACTCCTATTTCTATTGCTGCTATAACTGTTGTAGCTTTTTCTATTCCTTTCCTTGCACTTTGGCATGCCCAACTTGGTCACACATCTTCGTCTCGGATACAACACTTGGCTTCTAGAGGTTTGTTAGGTTCAGTATCTACAAAAAATTTTGATTGTGTTTCATGTCAATTAAGAAAACAACCAGCTTTGCCTTTCAATACTAGTGAATCAATGTCCACTGATATCTTTGACCTTATTCATTTTGATGTCTGGGGGCTTTCCTCTATCTTTAGTATTTGTGGATCTCGATATTTTGTTGTCTTTATTAATGATTATTCTTGCTATAGCTGGATTTTTCATATGAAATATCATTTTGAATTATTGCAAGTATATTCTAATTTTGCAAAAATGGTTGAAACTCAATTTTCCAAACGTATCAAAAATTTTCAATTTGATAATGCTCTTGAATACACTATATATGCTTTCCAAGCTGTTTTGCATTCCTATGGAATTGTTCATCAACTAACTTGTCTAGGTACTTCTCAGCAAAATGGTAGAGCTGAACAAAAACTTCGTTATATTCTTGACAGTGTTCGTGTTCTATTCTTGACAGTGTTCGTGTTCTCTTTCTTTTTGCCAAAGTTCCTGCTCTTTTTTGGGACGAAACTGCTCTTCATGCTATTCATTGCATTCTCAGTCCTGTCATCCAAAATCAAACTTCATATGAACATCTTTTTGGGTCACCTCCAGACTATCATCACCTTCACTCCTTCGATTCTGCCTATTTCGTTCTTCTTTAGCCACATGAGCATAACAAACTTGAGCCTCGGCCTAGACTTTGTTATTTTCTTGACTATGGTGAAACTTAAAAGTAGTATCAGTGTTATGATCCTATCTCTCATCGTCTTCATGTCTCTCACAATGTTATCTTTTGAGAAAATCACTCATTTGTCGAGCTCTCTCACTTTCGTGCCTCCCTATCTACCTCCTCTGTCTTAGATCTTTTTTCAGATGAGCCATATATTCCTTCTATATTTACTCTTGATCCTCTTATAAACTTCTCTGTCCAACCACAAGATATTTTTAATGCCTCTCCTAAATCATCTTCTAATGAACAAGTCAAAGATGAGTCGCCCAACCCTGAACTTGGGTCCCCTGCTCCTACTCCGCTTGAAGATCTTGCACAAGACATTCCACCTCGTCATTCAACTCAGGTAAGATCCATTCGTGCACATTTACTTTACTATCATTGTTATACTGCCCTTACTACAATGCACGAGCCTCACACCTATCGTGAGACCTCAATTGACCCTTTATGGCAGATTGTAATAAAAGAGGAACTTGATGCATTATCTAAAAACCATACTTAGGATTTGGTAACTCTCCTCCCTAGAAATCTGTGGTTGGTTGTAAGTGAATCTATAAGATCAAGACTCGCTCTGATGGGTCCATTGAGCGATATAAAGCTCGTCTTGTTGCAAAAGGTTTTACACAGGATTATGAGATTGATTATGAAGTGACCTTTGTTCCGGTTGCTCGAATCTCATCTATTCGTGCCCTCATAGCTGTTGCCACTGCTAGTAAACGGAACATTTTTTCAAATGGATGTCAAAAATGTCTTCCTTAATAGGAATTTAAGTGAAGAAATTTATATGTAACCTCCTCTTGGTCTCTCTATTGAACCAAACAAGGTTTGTCACCTTCAACATGCACTTTATGGCCTTAAACAAGCTCCACGAGATTGGTTTGCCAAGTTCAGCTCTACCATCTCTCGCTTGGGTTACATTGCCAGTCATTATGATTTCGCCTTATTTCTTCGTCACATTGACAAAGACACCATTTTGCTTCTCCTATATGTGGATGATATGATCATAACTGGTGATTACCAAAGTGGCATTTAAGAACTCAAGGATTTTCTCAATCAGCAGTTTGAGATGAAAGATCTTTGACATCTCAACTATTTCTTAGGTCTTGAAATCACTCATTCCATGGATGGTTCTATATTACTCAGGCTAAGTATGCTTTTGAACTTTTGTCTCTAACTAGATTCATTGATAGCAAGACTGTTGACATTCCAGTTGAACTTAATGCGCATCTGACTCCCTCAGGAGGGGGGGTAAACCATTGTCTAATCCCTTTCTTTATAGACGATCGGTTGGCAGCCTATTTTATCTCACTATCACTCTTCCAGACATTTTCTATGCTGTTCACCAAGTGAGTCAATATCTGTCTGCTCCATGATCGACTCACTATGCTGTTGTTCTGTGCATTCTTCGGTACTTGAAAGACACTCTCTTCCATGGCCTTTTTTACTCTACTTAGTCTCCTTTTCTTCTCCGTGCATTCTCTGATGCCGATTGGGCAAGAGATCTCACTGATCACAGGTCCACCATTGGCTATTGCTTTCTTCTTGGCTCTTCTCTGATTTCCTAAAGAAGCATGAAACAAATCTTTGTGGCCCACTCTAATACTGAAGCAGAATATCGTGCCCTTGTTGATACCACATCTGAGCTCCTTTGACTACGATGGCTTCTTAAGGATTTAGGTGTGTCTACATCCTCTGCTACTCCTCTTTATTGTGACAATCAGAGTGCCATTCATATTACTCACAATGATGTCTTCCATGAACGGACTAAACACATTGAGATCGATAATCATTTTATCCGTTATCATCTTGTCCATGGTGCTCTCAAGCTGTTCTCAGTATTGTCTAAAGATCAACTTGCAAATATCTTCACAAAGTCACACCCTAAGGGACGCCTTCGTGCTTTGGCTGATAACCTCAAGTTGGTCTCACACCCATCTTGAGTTTGAGTGGGGCTGTTAATGTGTAATAGGTTGTGGGCTTTAGGCCCACCTTGTTTACTTCTATAGCACACATACTTGTATTACATACTCTGCCTCTTATATAAAACACTCATGTATATTTTATTATTGAGGGAAATAGAATACATTCCTTTAGTATTTCTAACTAACAAAAATAACTTACATTAACTGATTGAAAAACCTCTTAATCATTTGAGCAAAGCCAAGTCATAGAATTGAATATACAAAATGGGGTTACAAATGAATATCAAATAACAACATTCTTGTTGTTTTGAAAGCTTCACTTTTTGGATTAAAGTCCAACCTTAGTACTTCCAATAGTTGAACTTCCAGCCCTTGCTTTAAACCCATTACATCCAATCTCTAATGTAAACGTACATTCTGAAATTATAGAAGCGGCCAAAGAATAATACACTGCTACAGTTGTGTACTCGTAACTTTTTTTTTTCTTCAGAAAACTCCAAATTTAAATTTTAACCTTAAAACATAAAAACTCTTTAGGGACCTTTGGCAATTTCTACCAAAAGACCGTTTTAATTTAAAAGCTTAGTTGGCTGTGTCTACTGTTTATATGGCTTGCGCTTAGGTGAACAAAACGAGAAGTAATAAAGCATCCCATGCAAATTACTCATGTCTATATAGTTTGAATTGATAAGAATTTTTTTTTTTTGGGCTGAGCGATTGATACGTGCATTGCTGGTGCCTAAAGCTCTCTTGTATAATGCGGGGTAAAGTCATTGTTTGATTTTCTTTGACTATGAAATATGAATGTTTGTAAGCCCGGTTAACTCACGAATGACACGGCTCAAAGCCTCAATCCCCAAACGAAAGCTTGGATAATGTTGATTGAAGATGCACCTAAGATGCCGCTACAAACTTTATGAAAAATACTAAAAATATTACAAATTTTATTACATAAAACTACAAATTGATGTGATGTTTAAATTGACTAATTATGATTGGTGACACATCAATTTAATTATAAGTTCAATTTAGTAAAATTTATAGTACATGTAACAATATACTCAAACTTTGTTGTTGCCATACAAGACACGATCCTTGTCAAGTGCATTCTTATTTTTCTTTCTAAAATTTGTGAATTCATACAATTTTTTGATTTCACATTTCAATTCATGTGATAGTGCCTATATGGTGAGTATGTAATAAGAAGTGTATGATTATCATTACTCTTTTTCTTTATGGATACTATATGTTTTATTTTTGAAGAGTGCAGTAATTTTTGCTTCACCACCTTCACATGCCTCCCTGAAATGCGTTCCACAATTCTTTCTCTGCATTTATTAAAGTGCTAATGTCTTGGTTGCCTCGATCAACAAAATTAATCACAACTTTCTTTGCCGTTGCCTTTACTTCTACGTTGCTCTCTGAAATTCCTTGCTAAATAGCCATGCATTTCTTATGAATTTAACAAAGCCTGCATCATAGCAAGTTTTTTTTTTATACCTTACATGTACGTAAGCTTCGTGGCTATGCCAAAATTTTTCATAATTTTTTTTTCTAACTTTACGATGAAACCCTCAAATTAAACCCAACTATAAGAAGAACTGACACTTTTCTCTCCTTGCTTCTTCTCAGCTATTAGAATTTATGAACGATCAATAAACTTAGCAATCAACCTTAGATTTTAAAACTTAATTATAACGTTGGTTGTTATTTTTTGTATTAAAGACTTTGGAATGTGTAATATAACACACTATTATATAGAAATATAGGTCTCTACTCGTCATACGTACAGAAACAGAGCCAGGATTTGGAGTTAGGGGGCAGAAGTATAAATAAATAAATAATTTAAAACTCCAAATAAACATTCATTTAATAAACCATCAACAAAGAAAAATACACAAAATTATTGTTTTCTAAGATATTACAATGCAATTTTTTATGAAAATGGAACTTGCCGTTTTTTTAAATCTTTGAAATCATCTATAATTATTATGTTATTATATGATCAATAATCTATAATCATTGCACACAATAGACAAGCACTATGCACACAAGCATTCAACAACTAACCAATAAATTTTAAAGTTGCAAATAATCTCTTTAATTATTTACCAAAAAAAAAAAAATCTTTAACGTTTTAAAAGACACTAACTAATAGAAAAAAACACTAAAAATAAACCTACAAAAAATAAAAATCATAAAACATCACAGGCTATGGTTAAAGACAAAACTACAAAATAAAAGTAAAAAAAATAAAATAAAATTCACAAAACATCACAGGCTATGGCAATAGGAGTTGACTGTTGACATGTTGTGTTGTGTTTGCCAGATGACAACTTTTTTATTTATAAAAGAACATAAATTATGGGTAGGGGTATACATGAGTTGGGTTGGGTCGGATTAAGAGGATTTTTTGACCTAACCCACCATGGTGGGTTAAAAAAAAAATTCAACCCATCACATAAGTCCAACCCAACCCACATGGGACAAGTTGAATTTATGGGTTTGACAATGTTTTTTTATTACTATTATTAATAAATTGAGCAATATATATATATATATATAAATAAATATATTAAAAAAATCCAAAGATTAGTATCAATGTAACTCCTTAATTAAAGACACAATACTAACATAACTAATGACTAAACAACAAAGTAATTTACCAAGATTTGTTTGAACTAATTGGCTTTTATATAGGATATGAAAGTTGGTTATTTAAAAAAATAATATATATATATTAATTATATAATATATTTAAATATATATTAAATATATGGGTGGGTCGGGTTAGTTGGTGGGTTTGAAATTTTATGACCCGAACCCAACCCGACCCGCTATAAAAAAAAAATTTGTAACCCAATCTAACCCACCAAGCCCTAAAAACTGACCCAACCTAGTGGGTTGGGTTGGGTTGGGTCGGTTTTGGCGGTTTGCGGGTTGACTGCACACCACTAATTATGGGCTATATTAAAGAGAGAAAGACAAAGATGTGTTAGATTTTTACCTCTCTCTTTGACTCTTTCTCTTTAGTTTCCTCTAGTATATTCTATGTCTCTAAGTCTCTTCGTCTTGGTCTTGCTCTGTGCTCTCTTTTAAGTTTTCTCTACAAGTCTATGAGTTACAACAATGTTAAGTGTCAACACGTGATTAAATCTAAGTTAACCAAACAAGGATTCAATATGAGATGAGAAAGATACCATTGCTTCTGCAGACCTGTAGTGCCGCTGGCTGCCGAACTCCTCTCCTCTGTGTTTAGCCGTAAGTTAGGTTTTCTTTTCTTTTTTCATTTTTTTTTAATGGCTTAGAAATCCACCTCTTTTTTCCCTTTTATTATATGTGTGAGGTAAGTTGGTGTTTCCTACTTCTAGGCAGTTAAAGACTTACACTAGAATTTCTTTACCTTGGTATTGTTTCACATTTTCCATACAAGAATACCATTTATTTTTGGAATTATGGTTTTAGATTTTTTTTCATATTTTTAATATTGGGCAAAATAAAATCAACACCCCTAAAGTTTAAATTAATATAAGTCAATTATAAGATATTTCAAAAATGACCAACTTGGTCCTTAAACTGTTGCCCATTCTTCTCCTCTAGACTACGTTTATCAATTTTGAAATGTCTTGAACTTGATCATCAATAAATCAAACCTCGTGAACGTTAATTGTATTTTAGCCTTTTAATATTAATTGACTTGGGATTATGCATCCATAGTTCAAAAACATTACATGCAAGCCTAGCCTCAGATATTGGAAAACTTGCCATGTGCTGAATTGAACTGGTTAGGTGCTCTAGTCCTCTAGAAAGTCCCCTAAATTTATGATATCTGCTTGAGTAAGGCATGCAGTGAGTGCCATAGTCAAGGGCACGTTAGGATTAATTTGTGTGAACGCAGTGCTTGGGCTGTTTCTATATTGACAAACAAGCAGTTTAGAGTGGTGGGGTGCAAGGGATTACGATGAACTACATATCATCGTATGTGATTAATAAGTCTATGGCATGACATGCGCTTGGGATCAATCGATGCCGAGAAATTTTAAAAACTTTATGAGCCACACAAAGTATTGAAAGAAAAACCAGCGGCCAATGCAGTGCTGTTTGTTGCATATGATGATATACTGGGCAATGGGCATAACCTAGTAATGGTGCATTGTGACTTCTATTCATTGTTTATTAACTTTTAGCTAGTAATCACTTTTCCCTTCCATTATCTATGTATGTTAAACTATGATTCAAGATCATTTTTACCAAATAGTAAATGAAACTATTCATGTAATTGCTGATACAAAATAAGGTTTCCATCTAACAAATAGTAACAATAGCATATATTCAACAGGGTAGAATCGTTTCAATTTACAAGGCCACACTCGCATAAGAAACTGTAGACATCAACAAGGAGAGAAACCACTGTAACAATGTCTCCTCATCACAATTGAGGAAGAATTCAATACCTCACGTAGCATTAACTACTTAAAATCAAGCTCTAACAATTAAAAGTAAAGAACCCTTAATTTCTTTGTCTAGGAAAAAAACCCTATTTCACTAACTGCAAAGAAACATTTAACAGCAAAAAAATGGAAATTATACCTGTGCTGTTAATTGAAGTGAACAAAGATCATCTCAACTACTAATCTTTCGGCTTAATCAGATAATCTTTTTCAGATACCCTTTCCAATGCTTTGTAGCATGCATGTAACCACTTTGGATGGACCAAAATAATTTCTTCCATCTCTGCCTCCTCAAACTCCTCCGCTGTGGCAAACCAAGTGACCACATGTGTGACGGGGTTTATCAAATTATCCATAGAAATTTTGGCCCCTAACTCCTCTGCCATCAACCAGAGACGCGAATTTTCGGGCCTAAAATCAGAAGGGAAAATATGTTTGAAGAATAATGTACACCCTTGGAGAACCCTAAGGCGATTAAGTATGTCTCTAACATCTCTAACCTGAAGACCACCTTCAAATTTTGGGTTGAAAAACAGTCTGTGTATTAGTTTAAGTTGTTGAAGAACGGTGGTGAGTGCACCCGTGGTCTCACCTTCATCAGTGCCCAATGCAGAAAGAGATACAACGCTCAAATCATGATCTGAATCAAAGTAACGATACTTCTTAACAGGAATCAAGTTTGATTCATGGTTTCTCCACACACTCACGGTATCATCAAGAATAAGAACCATGCGTTCCACCTTTAACACAAGATCAAGACTCTTTTCGTCAATTTCAAGTAAATCTTCACGTGCAATGATTCTTGATGACATGAAGTAAACATTTGCAGGGTCAAGAAACTCAGTCGCTTTCAACGCATAACTTCGTGTACTTGTTGTGCACATATAAATCTCAAACATGGTACTTGCTTCTTTCAGAAAAGTGTGAACGGAAGGTCTCAACTTGAGCATCATCCTTTCCCAAGGTCGACTCAGACGGAATAGGCTATCCCTTAACTCATGTTGCAAGAGTTCTTGAGGGGTTCTCAGATATTTTTCTTGTTCTGTTGAATGAATCAAAGTTTGATCAAGATCAAGAACCAAAACCATCTTCTTATCTTCTAACAATTTCTCTGACTCTATCTTCCGAATCCGATCCATTTCATCTTTGTTAAGCCACAACCACATACTCTGATGAACGTACTTCAATGCTACCGTCTCACAGCTCACACACTTCCCTCTAAAAACACATGGATGTAGACAAGTCTTCTCAGTACTTTCTTCAGGTGTATCATCAAAGTCGTCATAGTCAT
Source organism: Quercus suber (assembly GCF_002906115.3). Taxonomy (NCBI): domain Eukaryota; kingdom Viridiplantae; phylum Streptophyta; class Magnoliopsida; order Fagales; family Fagaceae; genus Quercus; species Quercus suber. The sequence continues at coordinate 1,051,596 of NW_027069572.1, forward strand.
CTTGTGGAAAACCCCTCTCGGAAATTATCTTCAGGGTGAATCTTGGAAGTTTCTTTAGCAAAAGATAGTGACAAGACAACCTCTCTCTCTCTCTCTCTTAACGACTAATAACTGAAACGTCTGGAGTGTGTTGGAGTTTATTTAGAGAACCAAAAACTCACTCTTATATACTTTTTTTTAAGTCCTATATATTTGGAATGGATTCATTTACTTATAAGAAAATGGGTTCATTCTCTATCTCAGAAGAGCAGGCTAAAGGAAGCGCACGCAGATCAACATAGATGCAGTTTGAATTATACTGCATAAACTGCAATCGTTTAGTTACTTTGTTTCCTTGGGCTACTTGTCGTTTTTCATATGCAAAGTTTGTTGTGTCACGTGCAGTGCACGTGGGTTATTAATCCAGTTGTAGTCATCTTATAGGATAGCTATCTAGCTAATTCTGTTAAGTTGATTGGATTCTCTGTTCAGTTTTTTTTTTTTTTTTTTCCTGAAAAGAAAGATTTTATTGAAAGCAAGAAATAAGGCTACAAACAAAAAGGCTAAACTGGCCTCAACCCTTATGGCTTGTTTGGAAGTTTAGAGAGGGAGGAGAGTAGAGAGGAGTTGAGGAAAGGGGAGTAGTGGGGAGGAGAGTAGAGGAGAATGATTCACCTCCACCTTATTTTGATGTTTTTAAAATTAGTAAGGGGGAATGGAGTAATTAGTCCTTCCTCTTGTGTAATTTTGTTAATATAATAAGGGTAAATTAGGTAATTTACTTGGTCAATAGTTTATGTAATCTACTCCCCCTCCAAATCTCTCCAATTTGGGGGAATTAAAATTTGGGGGTTAGAGGGAGTCCAAACCCCTCCAAACTCCTCCAAACTCCTCCCCCTCATTCTTTAAAAAATTTCCAAATAAGGTAATTGCATTACTCTCCCTCCCTCTACTCTACTCCCCCTCCTTTTTTAAACATCCAAACATGCCATTAGAATATCACTAACATAGTGAGGGCAGTTGCACAAGTCAAAAGAACTTACAAATCTATTCTTAAGAGATCAATTGGCTAGAGAATTAGCAGCATCTTTGGCTAAGATCAAGTGTAGATTCTCTGTTTAGTTGTATATATAAAACAGAGGCCAATGTATTGATATAATTCATTAATGAATCTTTATCCAATTCATTAGATGTTGATACTTCTTAATTCTTTGTAGAATTGATTGAGGCTGGACAAGTATGGATTTTCGTTAGAAGAAACTAAATCCTGTATATAACTTTTTTTATTTATACTTGAACCTCTGGGCTTCAGGTGGGACTGTCTTTGCTAGAGGCTAATTGCACCTATGGAATACATTGTCATTCACCGATGAATTACCCTTTTTTCTACAATGAACATTGAACTCACTAGATCTATGGGTTATACTGGGTACATAATTATGTACATTTTATATCCACTATTTAACATCTCTTTTTCACATCCACTTTTTTGTGTTAAAATGTGGACATTTCCATACCAATTGTGGATATATGTGNATAAGAATGCCCCTTTTTATCTAAGAATGGAGTTTGGGAGAAAGCTGAAATGAGATCACAGAAGGATACGTTTTCCTCACCTAACTAGGATTGTGTGAAACCATATTTTTCCCAACAATAAATAATCTTTTTAACCAGTTGAGCAGCTTGAGCTTATTGTTATTGACTATGGGCTATGATTTAGACCAATACTACAAATATAGTATTATTTTTCTCAAGTAGAATTAAATTCAAAGCAAATATGTGTTTGGAGTCAGCACTTGATTATTTTAGGAAAAATTTAAAAAAATCAAAAAGTCCTAAAAATACAATTTTATTTGAGTGACTTTTCAGTTCATGTTGTTAAAGGTCTTTGTTTGATGAAAGTAGTGCTTTATATAATGAGAAAATGATGCTATAAAGATGGAAAATTGATGGTTTACCAGCCTAAGGGTCGGTGCTTTTGCAAAGACTAATGAGGCTCCCACACATAAAATTTCAAGTTTTCTGCATGCAAAATGTGATCTCTTTGCAAAATTTGATGCTATTTTTTTGTGGATTCTTACATTATCTGTAGATGGAAGAGATCATAGACTTCTGGGATTATTGTTTCAGATTTTTTTTTTTTTTTAATATTAGTTTACATTATAAGTTAACATATTGAATTGAAAATCTGGTATTGTTATTAAAAAGAGGCTCTAGGAATTGTTTGGGACATCTACAGGCTCTGCATTAGAATATGCATCCATAGTTTAAAAACACTACGTGCAAGACTAGCTAGCCTCAGATATTGGCAAACTTGCCATCTGCTGAATTGAACTGGCTAGGGGCTCAATTCCTCTAGAAAGTCACCCAAAATTATAATTTTAGCATTGCAAATCACTCATTTTTATATGTTTTAATTGATGATCATTATTAAATAAAGGACGATTTATTTAGTTGTAATGACCTCCATTACCAATGAATTTTTTTGTGTAAGACATATTATGGCCCTAAGTGGCCCAAACCAATTGTAGGCTTATGTTTGTAGAACAAACATTATAACCTTAGGTTAGTCTATGGTTAGCCTATGGTCAATCAAGTATTCTCTAGTATATAAACCCTACATTGAGTTCATTGTAATACAATTGCTTAATATGATATGTAGTTGTCAAGAACTTTCTCACTGTGGACGTAGGCCTTTAGGCCGAACCACATAAATCTTTGTGTATTCTCTATTTTATGCTTTCACTTACCATTCAATCACTCAACACCACACAATCACACAGCAACTTCAACATTTTGGAAAGACTTCACTGACAATAGTCTCTGGAGAAGTAACCTAACACACCAATTCACTGCCTGTAATTCTTTGAGGAGACTGCAATCGTATTAGGTAGCCTGCACCTCAATCAGGAATAAGACACAATTCTTGGCCCACTTGAGCAAACAATGGAACTCTCAAGCTCACATCCTGTTATGCAAAATGCAAAAAATAAAAAAAATAAAATAGATGTCTACAATAGCAATATCAGATGGAGTAAGACATGCAGCGACTGCCATAGACAAGGGCACATTAGGATGAATTTGTGTGCATGCAGTGCTTGGGCTGGTTCAATTGATATTAAGCAAGCAATTTGGGGTGGGACGCATGGTATTAGAGTGAATTAAATATCATCGTATGTGATTACTAAGCCTATGACATGCCATGCTCTTGAGACCGATGGATGCTGTTTCTTGCATATGATGATTCACTGAGCATAACCAAGTGGTGGTGTGCATTGTTGCTTCTATTCTCTGTTTATTAACTTTTGGTGATAGTAAACACTTTTTGCTTCCATTCTCTATGTATGTTAAACTATGATTCAAGATCAGCTTTACCACTTAATCTTAGACTAACATAGCTAAATTTTCTTCCACTCCTACAATTCATGTAATTGCAGATACAAAATAACTAATCAGTTTCCATCAAACAAATAGCAACAATAGCATATATTCAACAGGGTAGAATTGTTTCAATTTTCAAGGCCACATTCACATAAGAAATTGTAGACATCAGCAAGGAGATAAACCACTGTAACTATGTTTCCTCATCACAATTGAGGAAGAATTCAATTCCTCACGTAGCTTTGACTACTTAAAATCAAGCTCTAAAGATTAAAAGTAAAGAATCCTGAATTTCTTTGTCTAGGGGAAAAAAAACCCTATTTCACCAACTGCAAAGAACAGTTAACAACAAAAAACTGGAGATTAGACCTGTGCTGTTAATAGAAGTGAACAAAGATCATCTCAACTTCTAATCTTTCGGCTTAATCAGATAATCTTTTTCAGATACCCTACTGACTGCATAGTAGCAAGCACGTAGCCACTTTGGATGGACCAAAATAATTCCTTCCAGCTCTGCCTCCTGAAACTCCTCCGCCGTAGCAAACCAAGTGACCACATGTGTTATGGGGTTTATTAAATTATCCATAGAAAATGTGGCCCCTAACTCCGCTGCCATTAACCAGAGACTCGAATTTTCGGGCCTAAAATCGGGAGTGAAAATATGTTTGAAGGATAATACACACCCTCGGAGAACGTCACGACGAGCAAATATGTATCTCACATCTCTATACTGAAGACCGGCTTCAAATTTTGGGTTGAAAAAGAGTCTGTGGATTACTTTAAGTCTTTGGAGAAGGGTGATGAGCGGGGCAGCGTACTCAACTTCATCAGCACTCCAGCTATCAGGATCTGAATCAAAGTAACGATACCTCTTGATATGAATCAAGTTGAATGGATGATTACTCCACACACTCTTGGTATTATCAAGAATAAGAACCATGCGTTCCTCTCCTAGCACAAGATCAAGAGTCTTTTCGTCTGTTTCCAGTAAATCTTCACGTGCAATGATTCTTGATGACTTGAAGTAAACATTTTCAGGGTCAAGAAATTCAGCCACTTGCAACGCATAACTTCGTGTACACATTGTGCACATATAAATCTCAAACATGGTACTTGCTGCTCTCAGAAAAGTGTGCACAAAAGGTCTCAACTTGACCATCATCATTCCCCAAGGTCGACTCACCCGGAATAGGCTGTCCCTTAAGTTATGTTGCAAGAGTTCTTGAGGGGTTCTCAGATATTTTTCTTGTTCTGTTAAATGAATCAGAGTTTGATCCAGATCAAGAACCAAAACCATTTTCTTATCTTCTAAAAATTTCGCTGACTCTACCTTCCGAATCCGATCCATTTCATCTTTGTTAAGCCATAACCACATACCCTGATGAACGTACTTCAATGCTACCCTCTCACAGCTCACACACTTTCCTCTAATAACACATAGATGTGCACAAGTCTCCTCAGTAATTTCTTCAGGGGTATCATCAAAGTCGTCATAGTGATCATCTTGTGGAAAATCCCTCTCGGAAATTATCTTCATGGTGAATCTTGGAAGTTTCTTTAGCAAAAGATAGTCACAAGACAACCCCTATATCTCTCTCTCTCTCTCTCTCTCTCTCTCTCTCTCTTAACGAAACGAATAATAAATGTAAACTTCTGGAGCGTGTGAGAGTTTAGAGAACCAAAAACGCACTCTTATATACTTTTTTTTCCCCCTATATACTTAGAATTGATTCATTTACCGATAAGAAAATTGGGATCATTCTATAATTGAGATTAAATAGTAAATTGGAAATGGTGGGAAAACAAGCTAAAGGAAGCATGCACACATCAACATAGATGCAGTTTGAATTATACTTGATGAGTGTGAACTCGTCAGCACTATTCGTCGGACGGAGATGATTCTTCAGCCTTTGAAGATGGTCACTGGTGTGGTGCCTGCCACAACACCTCCGATGCCAAAGTCAGAATATGAAACTCTCTTAAAAGAAAAGCAATATAAGATGAACAGAAAAGCAAATAAACAATCTCCTTTCTTACTTGTCTCTCCTCTTTTTCGTGGGAATGTATGGGCTTTATATATGCTCTCATGGTCCCTAGTCGTTGGAGGAGTTATGGAGGTCTTAATGCTCCATTGGGTAACGTTTTGGGGCTGTGTAATGAGGCATCAATGTCTTCAAACAGTTCGTACAGTTGGAAGTGTAACCGTTTAGTTGACTGCATTAAATGGACTGGGTGTCCTCGTCAGTAGTGCTGCCTTCCACGTTGTCTATCCTGAGGGTGTTCTCGTCTGTATCGAAGGTCTCGTCCTCATAGGACAGGCTCGATAGTTTCGTCAGTACTTGTTTACCTCATCATCTGCCCCCCGATTCTGTGTTCGTCGTTTTAATGACGATCATAGAATACGAAGGGTTACAGGTTGTAAATGACTCTTGGGGTTTTGTTTCGTATTAAGTGCGAAGATGCGGCGCTTCACAGATCGTGGCCTACGTGGCGCGTGTTGATTGGTGCAATTAATGCCCAAGGTGATGAGACTATTGGGTTTCACGCCGACCTTTCCGTTTTTCGAGCTTTTCTTTTTAACTTCCTTCTCTTTCTCATTTTTCTCCTTCACATTTCAGCCATTACTCTTCTTTTAGCTTTTTCCTGCTACTTTTCTTTGAGTTGATACGTTGGTCAAGCAGAGCTCCCTCAATCCGCCATTGATTAAGGTATGCTTCTCTTTCCCTCTCGTTTCTCTTTTCTTGGTTTTGCTTGTGGTACTGTTCCTGATTTTCTTTTCTTTTTTTTGCTTCTTTTTGTTTTTAATTTTCTTGTGATTTAGTTGGGTTGTTTTCCTTTTCTGTGTTTTTGTTGGATTTTCATGGTTGGTAGTTCTGAGGTTAGAGTTGTTTGTCCCTCGGTTTCTTTTCTTTTTGCGTGTTTAGGGGGGGCTTTAGGCACTTTCTCTGATTTTGGGAGTTTTGTTTTTGAGGGTAGTGGCCTTAGTGTGGTATTGACTGAATTGCTGCCTTTAATTAGGCAACCAGTTGATTGGTTCGAGGGTCAGGTGAGGAGGGAGAACATTATGTCCGAGGTCAGATCCAGCGATCTCGAGACTGGGTTGTCGTCTAGCGGCAATCCAGTGGAGGGGGATACAGCTGTCTCTTCTCCCCGTGTCGTTAGGGCTTTCTATGCCCTTGAAGAGGTTTGTGGTCTGGATGCCGAGACGGTGAGTAGATTTAGGGATAGGTTTCAGTTCCCAGAGAGGGTTCGTGTTTGTCGGCCTAATAACGAGGATCAGGCTTGTCATTTCTTCCCGGGTGAGGTGTGCTTTTATGAGGCTGCCTTTACTTGTGGACTCAGATTTCCCGTCCACCCTTTCTTCATGGAGCTCTTGAGCTATTTTGGGATCGCCCCTAGGCAGTTAATGCCTAATTCATGGAGCATAGTCATCAACTGTATGGAGATATGGTTGGCTACTAATGGAGATATGATTAAGGTGGGTGAACTCGTCCACCTTTATCGTTTAAAAGAATCAAAAGAGTATGGGTATTATGAGCTGGTTCCTTGGGAAAGAAGGACTAGGATTATTAGAGGGCTGCCTTCGTCCTTTAGGTATTGGAAGTCAAGATTTTTCTTTGTGTCCGGGGATGACTTTGAGACTCCCTCCAGTCCGAAATGGGGTGACATTCCAAGGTTGCTTCGTCGGTGGGCAACCCCGACCTTAGGTGCGTCAGTTTCCCTCCTTGTCGTTTTAGTTTTGTTATATTTATTTGCTTGTGGTCGTCATAATTTTTTGTTATCCTTCTTTTTGCAGTGAAGAGACGGCCTAAGCTTAAGAGCAGGTATAAGGAACGCATTGAGCAGGCAATTGAATACGCCCAGACAATTGAAAACTGGGACGACTTGGTAGACTCGAGGACATTAGCCTTCTACAATCTTGGTCCAGATCCTTCCTCTTTCGTTTTGCAAAACATCGAAATCGAAGGAAAGAAAAGTAAGTGTTGAATCCGTCAGTGTTTTTTTTTTTTTAATTTTTTTATTTAATTTTAATTTTTTTATGTTGCTCTTTTTTGGCAGAGATGACGACGAAGTTTAACAAGGACCTTTACACCAAGATGAGGTCGAAGAAAGATGAGCAGCTGTCTAATCTCGGCAAGAAAATAGTTCGTGTTACCGGGAGGGGCGCCCCCGTTGCTCCAGCTGCTTCCGTCCACCCGATCGTCTCCGTGGGGGAGACGACGAGGACAGCTTCTCCAACGGTATCGTTGGAAGAGATAGGTGGCACTCCCGCTCGAAGAGGCCACGTCTCTCCGAAAAAGGGAAAGAGAAGGAGAAGGCTGACTCTCGTCCATCTACCATCTGGAATGACGAGAAAATGGCCGTGGATCGAGCCCATGAAGTAGTGACTGCTGCCGATTTAAAGGCCTTGTCCGGTGTCCCCCTCAGTGGGGTAGCTGCTGGCCACGTCCATAAGATCATCCAGGTACTTCTTCCTCGATTTCTCTCTTTTTTTTTTTTCTTTTTTTTTTTTTTTTTTTTGAAAATCTCTAACTCTCTTTTAGGTGCTGGGGGAGAGTCTTCATCTTTCCTCTGAGCATCTTACTCTGGAGGCAAAGGTGGCGTCCCTGACTTCTAGGGTGGAGGCATTAGAGGCGAAAAATTCAGGCTTGAAGAAGGATCTCATCGAATCCATGGGCACGGCGAATACCTTGAGAGAACAAGCAAAGAAACTTACAGACGATCTTAGGGTGGAGCGTCAGTTGAACATTGAGAAGGACGAGCAAATTGTAGCAGCCAAGGAGAGCCTCAAGACCATTGCAGCTAGATCAGTAGCAGCCTTCCAGACCACTGACGAGTACAACACCGTGCTCTTCAGTTGGTATTTTAAGGGTTTCGAGCTTCTGAGGAGATACCTCGTCAAACACCCTTCTGGAGTAAACATGGAGGCGCTTGATTTGGAAAAGGTGGATCAAGAAATGGCGGCTGACGAGGCTGTTCAATCGTCTGCCACCGAAACTGAGGCTCCAGCTGACGCTCCTAATGACGCCGCTCGTACTGAGGATGCCCCTGCCGACGACGCGGCTGGACGAGTTTGACACTTAGCAGAAAAAATTTCTTTCTTTTTGTGGTGCCCGTCATGTTTTGGGCTTTTTCTTTTTTTTTCTTTTTTTTTTTTGTAAATCTATTTGCTAAACAATTTTATTTATTTTGAGGACAGCATTTTTAGCCCAGCGTTTATGGGCTTTTAGTTGTAGAAACAGTGGCAATTGGCCTGCTAGCCTCTGGCTTTTAATTTTATTTCTTTGGCACTTACTTGTATTTGTGATTGCACGTCCCTCTTCTTTTTCGTTTGATGCATGTTAGTAACTTGTATCCGTCTAGGCGGGACTTTATCACTTAGCCATTTTTGGCTTTTTAGTGATCTTCGTCAGTCTTTGGCTTTTCAATCACTAAGTGATCTTCGTCAGTAACTTACATCCGTCTAGGCGGAATCTTGTTACTTAGCCGTTTTTGGCTTTTTTAAACACTTATGATCTTCGTCAGTAACTTACATCCGTTTAGGCGGAATCTTGTTACTTAGCCGTTTTTGGCTTTTTAATCACTTAGTGGTCTTCGTCAGTAACTTACATCCGTCTAGGCGGAATCTTGTTACTTAGCCGTTTTGGCTTTTTAATCATTTAGTGGTCTTCGTCAGTAACTTACATCCGTCTAGGCAGAATCTTGTTACTTAGCCGTTTTTGGCTTTTTAATCACTTAGTGGTCTTCGTCAGTAACTTACATCCGTCTAGGCGGAATCTTGTTACTTAGCCGTTTTGGCTTTTTAATCATTTAGTGGTCTTCGTCAGTAACTTACATCCGTCTAGGCAGAATCTTGTTACTTAGCCGTTTTTGGCTTTTTAATCACTTAGTGGTCTTCGTCAGTAACTTACATCCGTCTAGGCGGAATCTTGTTACTTAGCCGTTTTGGCTTCTTAATCATTTAGTGGTCTTCGTCAGTAACTTACATCCGTCTAGGC